>NC_064638.1:328614115-329214725 GCF_023864345.2 Schistocerca serialis cubense
TGCAATAGGTCCAGACGAAGATGTGGCCAAGGCATGGACCATGGAGATGTACATGAGTAGACCCACAGGAAAGGAGGGAGACAAAAAGTATTGAGTTCAGTAAGAAATGACTGAACATGGACTGCAATTGGAATCCCTAATCAGGGCCACCGTTGCGGGACATGGATTTCCGTGTTAGGGAAAAAGAGATGGTAATTTGGATGATGAGGCAAACTACAAATGTGGGTAGTATAATGTGCAAGCAGTGGTTGTTGCTGCATGATCTGCAATGGAGGAATTCCAGCTTCCACAAGGAGGCTTTTCACTGGGCTTGTTTGGAAAGCTCATGTTGCAAATCAAACTCCACAGTGGTGTATAGTGTCCAGGAGACAAAATGCTGATGGCGATGCTGAACTATATGCCGGGCCCCTGTAATCAAGACAGGACTGCACAAGGGCTTTGTACAGCTGCAGGAATGCAGGGCGATCTGTACCCCAGTCAGCATGGCTCAGGCACTGGACAATGTTGAGATCCCACCAGCACTTTCCCTTAAGCTGACAAAGATGAGGAAGCCAAGAAAATCAAGCATCGAAAACCAGTCCTAAAAACCGCTAAGTGTCCACTATGTTAAGCAGTTGGTCTTTGGGGTAAAGTTCCGGACGTGGGCAGACAGTATGACAACAACAGAAGTGCATGATGCAAGTCTTGGCAGAGGAGTGAGGGGCCATGACTGTGTCTTTCATATAACTCCCTGCTGTCGATGTTCAGCCACTCCAATAGAAGAGGAACAGAAAGGAATACAAAAATCGTCAGCATATAAGAGCAGGGAACAGGTGACCCCACCGCTGCTGTGAGACCATTGACAGCCACTAAAAACAGTGGGACACTGAGTACAGAGCCCTGTGGGACCCCATTCTCTTGGATATGTGGCGAACTGTGTGAAGCACCGACTTGAACTTAGAAAGTGCGGAGTGACAAAAAGTTCCCTATAAAAATTGGAAGCGGGCCCTGGAGACCCCACTCGTGCAGAGTACCAAGGATGTAGTGTCGTCAAGTGTTATCGTAGGCTTTCATCACATTAAAAAAGTTGGCAATAAAGTGTTGACTGAGGGAAAAGGCCGTTCGGATGGCAGACTCCAGGTACACCAAGTTGTCAGTGGCGGAGCGACCTCGGCGAAAAACGCCTTGGGACGGAGCCAATATAAGTGCCAGCTCACCATACATTTGAGCAGCTTGTACAAACTGTTGGTGAGGCTAGGACAACAGCTATACACATTTGCCAGTGTGTGTAGTGCTTTATGGGAAAATATGACTGCTCCTGCACAGCTGCCAGTGTAAATCCCACTACACCCATATCCTGCACTACAAATGTAAAGAATAGTACACATTCAGAAGGACTGCTATGCCTATACCATGAACGGCAACCGGATAAATTGCATTTGTATACAACTGGAAATAATTCTTCTATTCATCCTTAAAATCCAAATGTTGTGAATATATCCTGATTCATTCTAAAAATGAATATGAGACTTTTGCCTTTCGTTGGGATTAGCTCTACCAACTGAGCTTCCAAGCACGGCTCACAACTCACCTTCACAGCTTAAGTGCTGCCAATACCTCATCTCCTACCTTCCTAAGTTCATAAAGTTTTCCTGTATACCTTGCAGATCTAGCTCTCCTGGAAGAAAAGTTATTGCAGAGACATGACTTCACCACAGCCATTCACTCTGCAGCAGTGTGTTGTTATGTTGTTATTTAAAATGTTTTATGTTGTTTGTCTTGTTCCAGGGCTTATCACTTATGTAGCTAACTGAATTTAGACTAACTACTTTCCCTGAAAGGAAATGTAAACACAACAAAATAGCAGAAAGCAAAGCTTTGGAGAAAAAAAGTGAAGGAAAAAGACCAAACTGTTTCTTGTAAAAAAGAAAAAACAAATTACATGGAAAATAATTATTTACATATTCTTTCTTGTTATAGTGAAATAGCATGATAAAACTATAACTTACCAGCATTAGCTGTTGACAGCTCTTCAGGTGTAACAGAGCTGCTTTCTGGATATGCAACTTTGTTGTTTGTAGTGCACTGGCAGTGTATTTGGGCACTTGCCCATGCCAAGCTCTCAAATACATCACTGAAATTAGAATAAATGTCTAAGTCTATATCGAAAAAATCTATTTTATTGTTATAATGAAGCTGCATCTTTCTATGGAAGAAAATAACAGAACAATGCACGAAATAATTAAATTATTAACACAGCTGGTATTTTACAATAAATTTATTGACATGCTCCTTGCATTAAAAGCTGCTGAAAATGCATTGTATTATGGACCTACTATCCAAAGTCATTCTTAGAATCAGCTACTAAATACTTATTTGGTGACAGAATGGACTAATGGTATTATTCTATTAAAATAATAATTCATCATCTGATATAATGTCATCTTATAAGGTTATAATAAGAATTTATTCTGATTAATTCAGCACACTCTAGACTTTTATATCAAGTCAGATTGTCTCTGAAAATTTTTTACATAATATAATGCAGTCAAATATTGAGCCGCGTCCAAAAGCTTATGCAGCAGCCTAGTCTACAACTTGTGTTTATATTTTATGCAAGAATGACAATATTATGAAAAGAATAGATAGCTACTCATCACAAGGCAGAGAGATTAAGTCACAGATACAGTCAACAAAAAGACTGTCAAACAAGTATGCTTTCAACCAAAAAGGCCTTCATCGAAATCAGATAAAACACACACACACACACACACACACACACACACACACACACACACACACGCAAACGCAGCTCACACACACATGACCACAGTTTCTGGCTGCTGAGGCCAGACTACGAGCAGCAGTGCATGATGGGAGAAGCAATCTGGATGGTGGAGGTAATGCCATCAACACATGGGACGAGGTAGCTAATATTGACATCACTCTCTACAAGTTTTGTGATGTCACTTCCTACTCTCTCTTGTTGAGAAGCCACCTTTACTCATGAAATACAAAAATAAGTTCTGTGATATTTCCGTAATGTGCCATGTAAAGTAGAACCAATAGGAAGCAAGGATGCTTCTTATGTCACAAGCAGAAAACAAGATGCCTTACTGTACCTGTCATGTTCAGCAGAAGCTCATATTTGAGAGGTTTTATGCTATATGTTACACGCTATGAATATATGCCATTTTTAAGCACCAGCACGTTGAATGTCTCAAAAATGAGTCATTATTGGTGTGATTTGCTGTAATAAAATGACGAGAAATGTCCTACTGGTGTTACAACTTGCGGGTAATGGGAGTAAGCCGTTTTAAGCAACAACCTATTTAGGATTCATGAAAATGTATCACCCTTATTATGACTTATTATATAATTGTCAATAACATTTCAGAGAGAAAAGTAAAGAAAAAGAGACTAAGCAAAGGTGAATTATAGCATAGTGTAGATATTTGAGGCACTGGGACGTAACACCAGCATTTGACAGGAAGAGGGTACATGTCCTGCTATGTCAAAATCCTTTTTTTTTTTTATCTTGTTCTGTAAAAGGCTGTGGGAGTTTCATTCAAAATTAACAGAAATATTTTTTGTAAAATTTGATGTTATCTAAATAGAAGGGCGCTCTCTGTCGGGAGCAAGTGTGTTGATTTGGTGAACTTATATAAGCTGACGTCTTTCCTAAGTGGCCACAAATCTTCTATTTTTATCTTATTACATGTTCACAGATATTAAAGATTTTGTTTATGTATACCACAGAGAGAACAACATGACTAGCATATGGTCAGGAAAGGAAATGTTCGCTTTAACAGAGCTAATTAAGGATTCTATTCAAGTCCATTTTTGTGAACAAACTCTATGGTTTGCAAGCCAAATAAATGTGACAACCACCTCACTTGGTTGGTTGATTTGGAGATTGATTACAGAGGTCTCAGATTAAAACCATACCTCAAAGGAATCCTATCACTCGAAATCCAGGGAAGAAACAAAATGTGTAAAACTATCTTTGTAACCATATTGAAGTAAAAAATTAAAGTAGCTAGGCAAAATTGAAAACATTAACTATAACAAAATAGCAGTAGAAGTTATTACAACAATATAGAAGACAGCCTGGGCTACTCTGCAATACACTAAAATCTCCAGACTAAAAACACAAAGTAAGAGAAACACAGATGGTGAAAAGACGAACACCAAGTAGAACAGACAACACCAGAAGGAGTGAGAAAAAGTTAAAATGCAGGTAGGGTGAAGGCCTGGGAGATAAGGCTAGGTGCGCAATCTTAGATTGAGTGATAAAAACCCCCATCTCGAATAAAACTTGAAATTAGGTCAGCCGCAAAGGCATAATCACCCAACACCTTACGTAGTGTGACAGGAAGGTTAAAAGACCACCTCAGGGCAGCTAGATTGGGGCAGTCCAACAATTTGTGGATCCCGAAAACTTCACAGCATAATACCGATTGGACATCAGTTTCTGGTGTACAAATCTCCACAGTCAGTTTACTGGTAGCCTATTTTGCCAGCCTGTCAGCAATTTGGTTTCCCAGGATTCCAACATGAACTGGGGTCTAGATGAAGGACAACGAATGTTCACATTGTTTGAAGGTACAAACAGACTCCTGGATAGTCATTTCCAAAGGATGGTGAGAGTAGCACTGGCCAAGAGCTCATAGGCTGCTTAAGGTGTTTCTACAGATGAGGAAGAACTCATGAGTGGGAGGACCAGTACTTGAGAGACAAAGACCCAGGTGTGTCAGTAGGTTTTTGACATCTTTGCTGCAGCCAGTGCTCACGAGTTGAGAAACCAGTGCAACCAATACATTCTGAGGTACTTCATCAACGGGGGGAAGACAGACATTGCAGATGTAATATCATGCATTGTCCTTACCCTGACAGCCACAGCCTCTAAAGTTTTTTGGAGAGGCACAGATTTGCTATATACAGAGTCAAGTACATACATACACACTCTACATGACACCCTGTCATAATCAGTATGATTCTTGTAATATCCCCGATAGCTACGAAGGGTGGGGATCCACACTGATAGAAACCACGTTTCCTGAAGAGCAGTGCAGAAAGCAGTGGAAGAGCTTAAGAGTTGTCGTAACTCAGCCAGGTGGTGGAAAAAACCACTGCAATTCCACTGTAGGATTAAGCTATCAATGTACAGGGAGGGCATGAAGGGACCGAAGAGGCAATTTATGCCCCAGGGTCACCTTTTGCCATCGGCTGAGTGCTTCTCGTGGTTGTGTCCATTAGCTCTGAGGCTCTGGGGAGGTATGGGTCCTTGAACACTAGGATCTCCATCTCATCCTCAGAACTGTAGCCTGCAGGAAGCGGTGGTGTGGAAGCCCCTGGATCTCTTTCTTCTTGATAGTTTTCTTTTTCCTGTCCTCACTTCTCTTTCATTTTCTCTGGCTGGGAGGGCTTCTCTGAGTTTGTCTCAGGAACCAATGAGGATTGTGAAGCTCTCTGACTAGCAGCCTGTGGATCCTTCTGCCACTGGCTGGTGTCCAGCTTCACAGCACCAGAGGTCTTGGAAGGCAGTGTCCCGAGGGACTCCTTCCTTGTGAGAGGAGCCAGAGGAGGCTGTTGCTTTCCTGGCTGAGGGGGGGGGGGGGGGGACCAATGTACCAGATTTCTGGGGGGAGTGTTGCTGCTGAAGATGATGTTTGAGAAGCAACAGGAGGAGGAGTGCCCCCAACTGTCAAGGGGGCAGGCGTAGTCTGACGGCCCTCAGGGCCCTCTATACAAGACACAGCTGGAGGTTTCACCATTGCCACAGAGGGCAACATCATTGTAGTTACAGCATATGACAATATCATGAACGCAGGATTTTGGCAGTCATATTTCTTTTTGGCCTCTGTATAGGTCAGTTTTTCCAGTGTTTAATATTCCATTATTTTCCTCTCTTTCTGAAAAATAGTGCAGTCCACCAATCAGGGGGAATGGTGCTCTCCGTAGTTGACACAAATGGGAGGAGGAGCTCAAGGAATGTTTGTGTGTGATAGACGTCCACAGTCCCGACACATGGGGCTAGCGTTACAATGAGAGGACGTGCCCAAACTTGCAACATTTGAAGCACTGCATAGGGGAGGAACATAGGGTTTAACGTCATGACAGTATATCATCACTTTGACCTTTTCAGGCAATTAATTACCTTCAAAGGCCAAGATGAGGGCACCAGTAGCAACCATGTTGTCCTTAGGCCCCCTACACATATGCCTGGCTAAGGGCGCACCCTGTCACTGTAGACTGGCATGCAACTCGTCATTGGACTGCACGAGAAGATTTCTACGGAATATAAGCCCCTGGACCATGTTTAAGCTCTTATTGGGGGGGGGGGGGGGGTGACTGAAACTGGGACAGCACCCAGCTTGTCACAGGCATGCAATGAACATGAGTGAGGAGGGAAGGCTGTTTTTACAGGACTGATTCATTCCTCATTTTATACATTCCTGACACTTCCCCAAACTTGTCTTCCAAGTGTTCAATGAAAAATAGATGCTTTGTTGTTAAAAAGGATTCTCCATCACACCTTGCACAAACTAAGTTTCAAGGAGAGTATTCTCTCCTCGATCCTTAGCCCTGCATTGCTCCCATAGTGTAGACAGAGAAGGGAATAAATGATTTGAGGTCATATCTGCCAGCATTATACTGTCCTTTTCCAAACCTAGAGACTGCTGGAGCCATTCGACCACCAGCATAGGACATCTTAATCTGCTTCATTGTGGGTCATTTGCCCTGAAGCCACAAACTCCAAACAGGGGCTCTCCTAAAAGGCACCACCCAGCCACGACAAAGGCCACATGACACGATGGCCATTGTCAGGAGTCCTGATGCCCCAAGATGATGAACATCTACTCCTACGCATACATGGGAAGTTTGCAGCTCAGGCATCAGCAGTGCGATTCCTGTGTTGTCAAGGAACTACAATCAAAAGGGTACACGCTGACCCTTCCACGACAGACTAGCTACCACGCTGGATATTGGGTGTAAAAAGATCCATTAATATGTCAGAGATAACAGGCACAATTGGTGAAATGTAAGCATCCTGTAAGACTTTCTCGTTCAAAAGCCTGGATGATGGGTGTAATTACATTTCCATTACAGAGGGGCAGAAGGTCTCAGTGCACAATTGATACATGATATGCCACATAAGACATCCTTCCCCAAATGGCCTGCATGTCCATAGAATTTTGGAAGGTAGTCACACCCTAAAAGGGGACTACAGTTTATGAGACTGAAAAGTAAGAGAATCCTTGTAGTTGCCTTGTGTGACAGGTAAGAATACCTTCAACCAAACCCGCAGGGGCAACCAGCTCGCACTGTCTGCCGACAGTACTGTGTCTTATGACATGGGATATCCCATTGTGTATAAGTCAACGTTAGCTGCCTTGTCCTGTGTGCCGATGGCTTGATGAGGAGAATGGGGCGGGGGGGGGGGGGGGGGGGGGGGACAGAGGGAAAGCAGGGTAGGGGTGCAGCAGGGAAAGTGTTGCTTATGGGAGCGTACAAGAACGAGGTTAGGGCAGCTAAGTGCAGTCAGGAGGATAGATGGAAAGCAAGGGGGGGCAGCAGAAAAGGAGAGAAGTAAAAAGACTGTGGATGCATGGTGGTCTAGAGTGTTGTGTAGTGCTGGAGTGGGAACAGGGCGCCTGTCACCTAATTCCCATAAAGTTTGGACGGCGGGGGTGGGGGTGCACCATGAGCTATGATGCCGCATCCCAGATGTGTTTGATCGGGTTCAGATCTGGCGAGTTGGGGGGACTAGCACATCAATTGGAACTTGCAACTGTGTTCCTCGAACCACTCCATCACCATCCTGGTCCATCACACTTCTGGCCTTGTGACATACTGCATTATCTTGTTAAAAAATAGTACCGCTGTCAGGAAACGTGATCATCATGAAAAAGTGTATATGGTCTGCAACCAGTGTACAATACTCCTTGGCCGTCATGCTGCCTAGCCCGAGCTCCTGTGGACCAATGGATTAATGAAGAAGGTGCCTGGACTCATCAGACCATCCAATGCTCTGCTACTGTGCCAATGTCCAGTGCTGATGACCACATGCCCATTTCACTAGTAGTTGCCAATGTTGTGGTGTTGACATCGGCACATGCATGGGTCATCAGCTGTGGAGAACCGTCACTGGGAGTGTTTGGTGCACTGTGTGTTCAGACACACTTGTACTCTGCCCAGTGTTAAAGTCTGATGTTAGTTCCGCCCCAGTTCATTGCCTGTCCTGTTTTACCAGTCGGACCAACTTACGATGTCTGACATCTCGATGTGGTTTCACCTTGTGTTGAAGACACCACAGTACTCCTTGAACACCTGATAAGTCATGCAGTTTTCGAAATGCTCATGCCGAGCCTTCAGGCCATCACAATTTTCCCTCAGTCAAAAACTCACATAGATTACATGCCTTACCCATTTTACACATGGACCGCACGCTCACTGATACTACATGGATCGTGCATTCCTTGCCAGGTGACACTGCTATCGCCCGGACTTATAGTTAGCGCAGGTCAGTGGTCATAATGTTCTGTCTGATCAGTGTATGTTGTGTTTTTTAAAAATAGAGAAAGAGACCATTCACAGAAAACCAGTCAATGACAGTTTTAAGAACACTGTTTACCATTTTCTCCATTGCTGTATATATGCTTGGATTGATTATAATACATGTCTCACCTGCAAAATGAACTAATCCTGCTTGTTGTATATTAGATTGGAGATCAATGAAATATATAAAGAACAATGGTATACCTAACAGTGAGCTATGGGGAACCCCACATGTGATTTCTTCCCAGTCAGAATAATCTGAATAATCTCCTCTGATCACATCAATTGAATTATTAAGCAAATGCATTGGATTCAGTGAAAAAAAGAGTCATGTGACTAGGGCCTCTCGTCGGGTAGACCATTCGCCGGGTGCAAGTCTTTCTATTGGACGCCACTTCGGCGACTTGCGCGTCAATGGGGAGGAAATGATGATGATTAGGATAACACAACACCAAGTCCCTGAGCGGAGAAAATCTCCTACCCAGCCGGGAATCGAACCAGGGCCCTTAGGATTGACATTCTGTTGCGCTGACCACTCAGCTACTGGGGGCGGACATTTAGTGAATGACTCCACAAATTACAGATATACAGAATCAGGTACACAGTTTTACAATGGCTCTCAAATGGCTCTGAGCACTATGGGACTCAACTGCTGAGGTCATTAGTCCCCTGTTTTACAATGGTCCAGCTCTTATCAGAAATGAAAAAAAAAAAAGAGTAACTGTAATGTCAATTTCACGCAATTACTCCTCAAACAGAAAATTTCACAAGGAGTACCACAAGATTCAATACATTCCTTTCCTGGTAAATGACCTACCATTTGCTACTGATGTTCATTCAGTTTTATTTGCTGATGATACCTGAGTTCTAACTGAAAATGAGGTGCGTGAAAAAATTCCAGTAAGTGTCAAAAACGCTCAGAAAAACTTGATTCTTGGTTCCATCAAAATGAATTAAACCTAAAATCAACCTGATGCAATCTGAAACCAAATCATTAAAATGGAGTGAAATAAAAATACCTTGCAATTACAACGATACCACAGGTGAATCTATTGTCTGCCGTGCAATTCACACTTAAATGCTTGAAAAAGGGTTCATCGAATTGCTTTCGTAATATTTCTTTACCATAGCCAGATAAAACAAACACTTAAGTCTTTCCATGTGAGCTCTGATTTCTCTTATTTTATTATGCTGATATTGTTGCATTCAGAGGAGGAAGATGGTGACTGAAATTTCAAGAAAAGACCTGGCCACAGCAAAGAATGCCCTTTTTTAATGATGGCTAACCACTCTCATCTAATTTGTGATAATACAAAATGAGCTGCCCTTCTTTGAACTTTGCTGATGTCCTCCATCAACTCTATGTTGTAAGGATCCCATATCATGCAGCAATACTCTAGAAGAGTGTGAACAAGTTTAGTGTAGCAGGTCTCTTCAGTAGACCTATTGCATCTTTTAAGTGTTCTGACAATAAAACCCAGTGTTTGGATTGCCCTGCCCCCCCCCCCCCCCCCCCCCCGCCCCCATATATTTTCTATGTGATCATTCCAATTTGAGCTGTTCATACCTGTAATTCCTAGGTATTTACTTGAACTTGCACCCTTTAAATTTCTGTGATTTATTGTATGACTGAAATTTAATAGATTCATTTTAGTACTTGTGTGAATGAACTGACAGTTTTTATTATTGTGCACCAAAAGATATCTTGTCTAAATCATTTTGCAATTGGTTTTGATTCTCCGATTACTTTCCTAGATGGTAAGTGACAGCACCATCTGCTAAGTAGCTAAGAGGGCTACTCAGATTGTCTCCTAAATTGTTTACATATATTAGAATAGCAGATACCCTGTAACATTTCTTTGGGTATGCCAGATATCACCTTGTTTTATTCGATGACTTCTTGTCAGTTATTACTTGTCAATTATTATGAACTGTGACCTTTCTGACAGAAAATCACTAATCCAGTCATTCTGGAAGGTGCCTGTGAGGAACAATGTCAAAATACTTCTGAAAAATCTAGAAATATGAAAACAATTTGCAATCACTTGTTGATAGAACTAATTACTACATGTGAATAAAAAGACAGTTTGTTTCATAAGAACAATATTTTCTGAATCTGTGCTGTGTGTCAATACACGTTTTATTACAAGGCAATTCATAATGTTCAAGTACGGTATACATTTCAAAATCCTCTGCAAATAGATGTCAGTGATATTCGTCTGTAATTAACTGGATTACTTCTATTTGCTTTCTTGTGGACAGTTTGAAATGTGCAACTTTCTAGTCCTTAGGCATGGACCTTTCATTGAGCAAGCATTTTTGGATGACTGCTAAGTGTGGAGCTATTATATCACCATACTATGACAGGGACCTAATCAGTATACAATCTGGGCAGGAAAACCTGGCTTTATTAAGTTGGCTAGTTTGTTGATTTGGGGGGAGGGCCAAACAATGAGGTCACTGGTCCCATTGGATTAGGGAAGGAAGTCAGCTGTGCCTTTTCAAAGGAACCGTCCTGTCATTTGCCTGAAGTAATTCAGGAAAATCATGGAAAACCTAAATCACTACGGCTGGACCCGGTTTTGAATTGTCATTGTCCTGAATGCAAGTCCATTGTGCTAACCATTGCACCAGTTCGCTCGGTCTTTTTTACGTGATTTCAGTTGCTTCGCTACACTGTGGGTGCCTACTTTTAACGCTACTCATGTCTGTAGCTGTTCTTTTTGAAAAAAATGGCTCTGAGCATTATGGGACTTAACTACTCAGGTCATCAGTCCCCTAGAACTTAGAACTACTTAAACCTAACTAACCTAAGGACATCACACACATCCATGCCCAAGGCAGGATTCGAACCTGCGACCGTAGCAGTTGCGCAGTTCCAGACTGTAGCGCCTAGAACCACTTGGCCACTCTGGCCGGTGTTCTTTTTCAAATCCAGGAATATTTACTTCAGCTTCTTTGTGAAGAAATTCCAGAAAGCCATGTTTAGTTACTACACTTTAGTGGCACTGTCACTGGTAAAAAGTTCTTAAGCCTAAATTTTAACAAAAATTTAAACTGGAAGATACATATTGACTACTTGGTAGATAAAGTTAATAGCTTAGCATTTGCAAAGTGTGTTTTGTCAGATGCCACAAAGATAAATACCAGAAAGACAATCTGTCACTGCTGCTTTAAGTCATTATTTAGTAAAGTCATGAGGCTACTAGCATTAAAAATAAAAATAATAGGAAATTTGCCAAACAATGGATATCCTGTAGGTTACTGTCAAAAATTTAAAAACATCCATTATTTTCCTTTTCATATATGAAGTGTTGATTTTGTTATACAAAAACCAGAACACACTGGATTTGCACCACAACTACAGCACACGCTACCTGCCAACAGACTTCAGAGTGTATGGGATTAAAAATTTATAATATTATAAAACACAGCAACTATTTAACATGGAACCTGGTTCACTGAAAAGATTGCTTTTACTATTCTGGGGGAAAAGTGCTATTATTTGACAGAACAATTAAATCGGTAAGTGATACTTACATCAACAGGATAAATACCGGCACTAGGGAACAGTGCAATAGACTCGGTGCAGTATTCATTGACCCAAACAAATTCTTAAACTGCAAGTGTCTGGGAAAAGACGGCCTGCACTTGAATAGATTAGGCTCTGTGAACCTTAGTAAAATGTTCATAGACGTGTGTAAAGTCCTAAGAAGCAAGGGAAACTAATTCATTGTGATAGGGGTGACAAAGAAAAAATTCAAACTGAAAATACAAAGTTTAGGTACCAAACAAAGGATGCACGTGAAATAACTAAAAGCAAAAATGATCTATTGATGCACTTGAATATAAATGGCTTAGGGGCAGAACTACCAAATCGTAAATTCTCAAAAATCGACGAACTAAAAATTCTGCTTTCAGAATCTGTAAATATTAAAATAATCTGCCTAAATGAACACTGGTTAACAGAAGATAGTATAAAAGTACTAAATAGTATTAATAATTTTAAGGTAGCTGCTAGCTTTTGTAGAATAAGCAAATCTCGTGGAGGCTCCTACATTCTTGTCAATTCTTCCATAGGTTATACAGTAAGAGATAGTTTTAATTATTTAAATGAAGAGAGCGTGTTTGAAAGAGATAGTTTTAATTATTTAAATGAAGAGAGCGTGTTTGAAAGTTGCTCTGTAGAGCTGAGTGATCTGAATACATTGGTTATAGCAATCTACAGAATTCCTGGATGTGCGGTAACAAAAGTGTTTTTAACCAAATTCAAATGCCTCCTGGAAAAACTCCAGAAAGAAAGTAAGAAAAAAGTTGTTATAGCAGCAGACTTCAACTTAAATGTCTTAGTTGAAAGCAATGATTCCACAAAATTTCGTGACTTAATTCAGAAATCTGGTTTCAAGCTAAATTTTTCTGAAGGCACTAGGGAACACAGCAGATCAGTAACCTGCATTGATAATATTATTACTAACTACATATTTGACAGTGGAAATAAGCACAAATACTGCTTAGACTTGGTTATTTCAGATCACTCAGCTCTGTTTATTGAGCTCCCAAAAGCAAATAACCTAAAGCCTCCAGAAGTGTGTATAAAAAGGGATCTCAGTAAAAATAAAATGGATTTATTCCGCAGTAAATTAAGTATAATAAGCTGGCCTGTAGACTACAATAGTTCAAGCTCGATAAACTATGACAAATTCTTAAATTGTTTCTTAAAGGTATTTAATGAATCATTTCCTCGTAGATATAAGCAAAAGAAGGTTAATGGTAAAGTCAAATGGATTACAACAGGAATAATGATCTCTAGTGCCAGAAAGAGAGAGTTCCACAATGAGTTAAAATCAAACAGAACTCCAGATTTTGTTATTTTTGTCAAACAGTATAAAGCTGTATTTAGGAAAGTTGTAGCGGCAGCTAAAAAAATGGCAAATAATAAATTCGTACGAGAACACAGAAATAAGACAAAAGCAGTGTGGTCAGTTGTTCAGTCTGAACTAGGAGCCAAAGTAAAAATTCATGAGATTTTGAAAATTAGACATGAAAATGAAATTATAGTAAACCCTGTTCAGATGTCAAGTTGTTTCAATTAATTCTTCCTAAACGTAGTAAGATCGGATGTGGATATGACATTCTATCAGGGCATCACAAATTTGGAAAACAGCCAGAACACATCTTTTAAACAATTTGAAAAAATAACCCAAAGGGATGTGGAAAAGGAAATATTGTCTCTAAAAAACAAAACCTCACATGGGTGGGATGAAATAACAACATCTGTGATCAAGTATGTGTACGATATTATTTCCCAACCACTGTCAACTATTATAAATCAATCTTATGAACAGGGATGCTTTCCAGAGGTATTGAAATATGGTGAGATCAAACCTCTATTCAAGAAAGGATCGACAGAAGATATGGGGAATTACCGCCCTATCTCTCTCTTGCCGGTCTTCTCTAAAGTGTTTGAAAAGATTGCAGCACAACAAATTAATAACTTTCTTACTGTAAATGATATAATTTTTAAAAACCAGTTCGGATTCCAACAGGGTAAAAGCACTGCAAATGCTATAAATGAGTTTATCCAAAAAATATGTTCCACGTTAGATAAAGGTAGAAAGGTCACAGGTATATTCTGTGATCTGACTAAAGCTTTTGATTCAGTGAACCATGCATTACTCCTCCACAAATTACAGATGTATGGAATCAGAGACACTGCTTTAAAATGGTTTAGCTCTTACCTGTCAGGTAGGAAACAAAGAGTAATTTTAACTTCAAATGGAACCAATTATTCATCAGACTGGAAAACAGTTCCCCAAGGAGTCCCACAAGGTTCGATATTGGGTCCCTATCTGTTTCTTTTTTACGTACATGACCTACCACTTGCTATTGATGTTCATTCAGTCTTATTTGCTGATGATACATCAGTTTTAATTGAAAATGAGGCATCTGAAAATATTCCAGAAAAAGCCAAAAATACTTTAGAAAAACTTGAATCTTGGTTCTATCAAAATGGACTAAAACTAAATGTAACTGAAACCAAAATGATGCAATTTGAAGCTAAATCAGTAGAAAGGAGCGAAAAAAGATAACTTGCAATGATCAGGATATCACAGAAGCAAACCACGTGAAGTTCTTACGCCTAAATCTTGACAAAAATTTAAATTGGAAGGTACACATAGATTACTTAGCAAATAAACAGAACAACTTAGCATTTGCAATGTGTATTTTGTGAGGTGCCACAAACATGGATACCAGAAAGATAGTTTATCACCGCTACTTTGAGTCAGTTATTCGTTATGGCATAATCTTCTGGGGAAATTCAGCAAATGTCACTAGGCTCCTAGTATTACAAAAGAAAGTAATTAGAAACGTGTGTTGCAAAAAAACAGGAATCCTGTCGACCACTGTTAAAAAATTTAAAAGTACTATCTATCCCCTCACTTTACTTATATGAGATGGTGGTGTTCCTATATAGAAATCAACATACACTAGACAATTTCCGTTTTGACCACAACTACAGCACTCGCCACAAAGATAACTTCAAACTTCCAACACATTGTTTAAAACTTTATGCCCAAATGCCAGAGTATATGGGGTTAAAAATTTTCAATAAAATAAAAGGCAGTAATATATTTAAAATGGAGATTGCTTCATTGAAAAGATTGCTCTTTACTCTCCTGGTGGAAAAGTGTTATTATTCTGTCGATGAATTCATTAAGGACAGCTTCACAATCTGAACACAGGGATTGTAATACATTTATTATTTTATGTACATGTGTAGCTGTAACTTAGAAATGTAAAATATAATGTAAACTTTTGTATTTCTCTTAAAAAAAGTGAAAAAAGTTTCTTTTGTAAACCTTGACATGTCTCCTGTACATCAAATCAAATGATTTGAAAATTGTATGTAATGAGATGAATAAACCACATAACACACAACATAACTGAGGCAGTTTCACAGTTTGAACACGAGTATTATACATACCCACATTTTTTATACTGAAAACTATAATAAGGGTCAATTCCATATGAAGGGGACCAGGGGTCTCTACTCGACCATCTCCAAATCTAATGGAATTTGGTGTGAAGGTTCTACATGGTCCTAGATGGTCATATACCAAATTTCAGTCCAGTATCTTCAGTGGTTGAAGTTTTAGGGGCTTTTAAAGAGAGACTACTCATCTTCACATCACATACAAAGATGCAAATGTGCCAAGTTAGCTCGGCTTTTTTAGATTTGCTTTAATAAATATTTCGTGATTTGCTTTAATAAATATAGACAACTTTATATGCTGAATCACACCATGGCAAAAATTAGGGATTTAGCCACACCTAAATGTAGATACAGGCCTCTAAAGTGGCTAAAAAATTTGTCTCGGTATTCTGAGAGCCAAGGTTTGACCGACCACTGCTACTTTTCGTATGAACCAATCACACCAAAACTTAAGAGAGTTATTCCTCCCTGTGATGTCTATATGTGGATCAAATTTAATTAACATTGGATGCCTAGATGAAAAGTTATGCATTTGCAATGTTGGCCAAAATTTTCTACATGCAAATTTTAGGGTATCTTTGGGGGACAGTGTCTCAACTGTGTCTCGTTCAATCCTTTTTTTCTTGCCAGAGCTGGAAAGAGCGTTATTATTTTAGCACTTTAAGAAGATAGAAAAGTGAAACATTTTGCTCATTAAGTCCCATAATTAATTTTTTTTTATTCCAGTATATAAATCAGTTTCAAACATTAATTTAACACATACCATAAAAACAATATAATACACAACACAGCAAATTTGCAAAACCGAAATACTATAGTCAGGTCCACTTTTGTGTAAACAGTTCTACAATTTTGTCAAGGACAGATTGTGGATAACTGTATTGTCTTCCTGATGATGATGATGATGATGATGATGGTGGTGGTGCTTCTAAAGTCATGAAAATATGTTGCTCAGGAATCCAGCAGGTGTCTTTAGCAGTTGGCCAGTGGAGGGAATGAGCAGAACCATGGGTGGTGCATGAAGCTGATGAGGACATTTTGTTGTTTATGTGAAACTTCACACATGTTTCCTACCCACCAAAAACTGTCATATATACATGCAACATATTGTACTGGTTGTAAACTTGCAATTGAGATTGTTGGAATTTCTTCATCTGCTTCGAAGGCATGACCTGTGAATGCTGTAGCTCACTGGAAACTCTGCTTGCTCTGAGCTGATTACAATTAATTTGCTTAAATTGACAATTTTCTCTTGTTCCAGATATTGTATGTCCCATGGCAGCCTTGTTCCTTGATAAGGCTGATTTTTTTTTTTTCAATCTCTTCTTCTGGTACATAAAAAAATACTTTATGCCTGGAATACTATCATCACAGAATTTGGACAAATTGTATGGAGTTAATATTTGGTTATCTAAGGGGATCTGGAGACTAGGGCAGGCTGCTGTTCCTCCAATGCCATCACAAAGCAATTTACCATGGCTTGTTCAAAAAAAAAATTCCGTTTGGTTGTGATGCCAAAATCCTTTCTGTACAGACATAAATTGGTGACATTTTTTAAATTCTTATACTGAGCAGCAATGACGGAGACAGTTGATGATCATACCAATGCTAATACTGACATTCTTTGCCACCAAAATAGACAACAAATGGATGGAATGTGGCCCAAATATTCTCACAATGAAATCCTTGCACAGCATCTTGAACAACAAATAAATAATAATTTTGACACAAAGTGATTCCATCTTAAACTGGTAGTTTTCAAAATCAGTGCCTCAATCAAATCTTCAATAGTTCTCTGACATGTCTCTAATGTGCCTCTGTCAGTAAGGACCATTGCTTATATTCCATTGTTTCTTCAGAGTCATCATCTTTAAAAGCATCTTCAAGAAAAGCCTCTAGCTGCATTTCTCCGAGTATTGCAGCATACCGTTTTTTTGATTCCAAACTGCATACAGTTTATTTCATCAAGTTTTTGTTGTCATCTTGGATGGATGTTGCTGAAGCCAACATTAATTTGACATTTTGATGAATTGCACATACACATACTGAATGTGATCCAGAAGCACCAACTGCAGTACACCATTTCGGCTTGAGCTCACAAAAATAGAGAATCTTAGTTGATTTCCATATTGCTTACAATAAGCAATGAACATTTCTTTCAGGTTAGAAAGAAGTAGGTGTTTCTGCTTGTTAATCTTGTCCCCGTTTATTCTCACTGCAACACAATCCTTTATGCAAGGACATAAACGAGAAAACACATCTTCAAAAAGGTGAGGACATATTGTTTTACTTCAATACTGAGCTTTTTCCCTTTTCCGTTTGCAGGTGTAGCCAAAATCCATCTTCCATCTTTACTTTCATAGCCTTCTTCATCATCTTAGTTGAAACAGCAAATTCTTTAGCCTTTTCTTAATAGTCCAGCTACTTGGGGCCAGGGTCAAAATTTGAATTTTACTGCAATTGCCTGAAGTCTGAAGCTTAATCTTAAATTCTTCCATTAAAATGTCCATGTTTTTAGATTTTTGGCACTCTTCCTTTTGCAGTTGAGCAACATCTACTTGACTCACACCAGCAGTTGTGGCAATTACCTTAGTAATGCTGCCTTGGGCTTACGGAACTTTGCACTTTGTGTGGCCCATTGAATCCCTTTTGCTGATCTGTTGAAGTTTTAATGGTGATTCTCCAATTTATGATAATGAAGTATTAAGCAGTAAAGCAAGCATCAACAACATTATGTCTTCAGTGGATGGTGATTCTGGCTTATTCTGGTGGGATGATTCTTTTTGGGCCACTTCATGACTACATTTGGTACAAATTTTCCAACCAGGTTTAAAAATTTCATTAGTCAGTAACTTCAATCTGTCAGACATTGCAAAGGTTACTGGTGTTAAAGCCTTCTTCATTAGATGTTTTTCTTTACCAAGTGGGTTGCAGCAAGTCTTCTCCAGTAACTGAAATTTTGTCATCAACAAGGCATTATGGTATGGACAAATATGGACATCTTCCGTAAAATCAAGCCTAGACCTACACTGTAGAAGCTCCTTGTCCACTGGTAACATTTCCTTAACTGGCTGTAGTTGATTTTTTCCACAATAAAAAGGTGATTACTTTGACAATCAGCTCTGTCTGATTCACCAAAGTAACAGGGTGCAATGACCAGCAAGTTTGAAAGCTCATGCATATTCTGGTTTGAAGCGTAGTGGATCAGGCTTGTTTGTACATAAAATATACAAATTTGCATTTCAAAGCATATGTCTGGAATACTATCATCATCACAGAATTTGGACAAATTGTATGAAGTCAATATTTGGCTACCTTCAGCTACAACAATGATTATCGATTATTCAAACACGCATTACTGAACACTAAGATTATACAATGTCAACACCAAAGATTACACCGCACAGAAGACCAACACTATGAAAAGTGGCAATACTGAAAGCAACAATTGAAAGAGGTGATTCAGCAATATACCACTGCTGTAAGGATAGAGCCTTAAAAAACTATTACTGCTTTATAATGCCGATGGAAACTGAGTGACAACGCATATATGCGTCAGCATACATTGTACGGTTAAAACATTATAAAGCAACACAATGTTCCATTATGATCTACACTTTATAATCTTAAGAGCATTTTGTTAAGTGTTGTTATATTTATATTCTATACTGTAAAATAATGCAAAAACACTTCTTATTAGCATAGTCTCATTCCCTAAACCACAGGCAAATCTTGTACTATTAAAAGACAAAACAATTACACATTTTTGACTTACAACTTCAAATTTTATTAATTTTTTGTATTTATCAATAATCCATTTTCCCTACTAGCAATAGTTATTCTTACTCTTCAATATGCAAGATCTAGAAATTACACAATATACCTTTGAAAGCTTAAGGCATGCTCTTTCCAGCTGTGGCAAGAAAAAAAGGATTGAACAAGGCACAGTTGACTTATTGCCCCCCAAAAATACCCTAAAATTTGCACGTAGAAAATTTTGGCCAACTTTGCAGATACATATATTTTTTCATCTAGGCATTCAATGAGTGGCTAAATCCCTAATTTTTGCCATAGTGTGATTCAGCATAAAACATTGTCTATGTATATTAAAGCAAATGGCGAAATGTTTTCTAGAACTTTTTAAAAAGCCGAGCAAACTTGGCACATCTGCACCTTTGTATGTGATGCGAAGATGAGTAGCCTCTCTTTAAAAGCCCCTAAAAATTCAAACGCTGAAGATACTGGACTGAAATTTGGTATACGGCCATTTAATGCCATATAGAACTTGCACACTAAATTTCGTTAGATTTGGAGAGGGCCGAGTGGGGACACATTTTAATATTGGTCCCTTTGATGTGGAATGACCCATAAGTATTTGTGTAGCTGTATTTCAAATATGTATATAAAATAACATAAACTTCCATATTTCTCTTAAAAATGTTCTTATTGTAAAATTTGACATGTCTCCTATACATCAACATAAATTATTTGAAAATTGTAATGAAATGAATAATTACTTATCACACAATAAATGGAGTCCAACATTAAAACTGGGAAGTAAATATCACATACTTAGTATTTGTATGTCACATGCAGGGCGTTGTGATCTTCTATAGGGCTTTGTGACAAAAAAATGTTATGCTTATTATGATTGTGACCAGCAATTTGAACTGCAACCTCAATTATACATTGAGAGCATCATGATCCATTGGAAAATCACTGCTAGATAAAGTTCTCCTCAAGATTATGCCATGCACAGTCTGTCAGTGAGGTCCTCCTTCACTTATCATGAAAATAAGACTTATCCAAGCTAGAGTGATCCCATCATGCCTTAACACTTTAGTTTGTACGTACAATTTAGTGATTCATATAAAGATTTTAACAAGCTCACATAATTCAAGAGCAATGTTTCTTGTTCTAACTCTATCACTTGAGGTCTTTATGAAAACTGAACTAAGAGGCAATAACAAGTTCTGATGAGATAAATGTCAGTACTGTAACAAGCCTGCAAGAACTGAAATAGGTGAAATTAGAGGTGGTCTGCTTATCTACAATTTTGCAAGTGGGTGTTACTACTACTTTAATTTAAGTCTTTTGGGGAATATACCTCAGTCATTGATTGATTACACATGTAGCTCAAGTGCAGTTTTTACAATTCACATGGAAAAATCATCATAAATAGCTTTGCTGAGCTGATGAATTTCATAATCTCCTTTGAAGTTTTATTTTTTAATCTAACATCTGTTGGTAATGCTTGTACAAGTAAATCTAACGCACCTCTCTTTGGTTACTGGTGGGTATGAATGATTGCTGCTGCAATAAGTAAACAATCACTGAATATGGTGGCCAATGATTTGACTGGGTGTTATTTCTGTCAGAGCTATTTCTCATCTCAATTTGATTATTTGAATATACTGAATTCTCTCAACAAATTGTCTAAATAGATTCATGAACTGAAAAGTTCTTCTATAAATTACATAGCAAGCAGTAATGTTAACTGATATTGATTTTATTTCATGCTTCATGGATCCAGTTGTGTGGGGTTTGGAAGCACATGAAATGAGTCAGTTTTTTATATTTACAATACATCTGATGTAAGAGTTATATTAAATGTATGTCGCAAAGCAGTGCTGCAACTATAAATTATAAACAAGACTCAGTCTTCATAGACTTGTACGTAATTATTTTCTATGAAAAGTACAAAAATCAAGTAAATACTACGCTCCAAATAGGATATAAAAAGTAGCTACTCCACTATTTAAAATAATGGAGGAAGCAGTAGTCCCTTTTCAAATTAGCACATTTCTTTTTAATTTACATTTTTATATTTAGCTGGTATTAGCATAAATAGAGATAGACTGTTAATTAACAGTACATTTAAGTTTTTATGACTTGATTCTGTTTTCATAAGGCTAACTCCAATAGATCCACGTCCCTGAAGGTTCTCCTGCATAAGGGATCTTTAGAGCAAGAGGGATATAGGCCTAGATGCTTGTTCAGGGGGTCGGGCTTTTTCCTGCTAATTTTCATGATACCAAATCCAGCTGTTACTTTTGCTGCAAAATATTGCTGGGTGTGGTTATTTTATACATCAATAACACGATTTTTTCCCTTTAACTTCTGTTATATAGGTAGGCCCCTTTCCCCAAATATTATTTTCTGATGGCCTGGGTCCTCGCCGTTGCCTGGATGCACTGCAGGCGTTTTATTTTGTTGCGAGGCATAGTCTTCAATAAGGTCTTTTTTCACTCCTCCCTCCTTTCCTTAACAATCTTACCTGTTGCTTTGAGATCTTACATGTGACGCTGGCAGGGGGCTTGAAAAAGTAATGTAACATTCCACGGCTTCTCCAGCCAAGTAAACAGGCCCTCTCACTAATTTTGCTGTAACGTCTATCATCGTTAGCTTCTCACACACCTGACAAGCACACTACAACTACATTTAAAAGTTACTGTTACAAACACTACACAGTAATGACACTGTACGTCAACACATTGTTTACATCTAGGCGACAACGTTGTGTGACAGTCTCCCCGTTTCAGAGATCCTATTGGTACCAGTTAAAGATTGTGATGTTGACAGTCACAATTTGAAAACTGCTTATATGACTGTCAAAACAAGAGTAAGGAAAGAAAATTAAACCACTAGTCAGAATACACTTTACTATCTTGCATTGGGATTTCAACAACAGGTTTTCTGATACAATTAGCAACGACACGCTGATTTTTGCTTTAGCGACTGTCTGTTGTTTTTCTATTTAGCGCGCTTTATGACATGAGGTGTAGGATGTTTACGAAGTAGATATTTTGTAGGTTCTATTATACATTTCGGTTCCAACATTTACACATTTCTTGAGACAAATTATAAATGAAAAAAGTGATTTAACCTAGGAATAAGTTTACTAATGTGGTCATGGATACATCGCGACCAGGTGGTAGCAGGGGCAACTGGAAACCACGATGGAGAGGACGGGGCTTTTATCCAAGAAATTCCAATTTTTATGGCAGAGGACGGGCTCAAGACAGAGGAAGAACAACATTCAGCGGTAAGTCATGCACTGTTCATATCTTTAACAGATAGGAGACACGTGCACAAGTTTTAATTTCCCATTTCTAAGAAAGATTCACACCCTTCCTTCGTCTACATCTATACTCAGCAAACCACCGTGAGGTGCATAACAAAGGGTACGTCCCACTGTACCTCACACGTATGGAGCGGGGAAGAACGGTTGTTTAAATGCTTCTTTGCGTGCAATAATGGTTCTAATCTTATGCTAACGATCCCTGTGTGAGCGATATGATGTATACCCCTAGAGTAATCATTTGAAGCGGGTTCTTGAAACTTTGCTAACAGACTTTCTCTCGATAGTTTGCATTTGTCCTGGATAGCTTACGTTTGTCGCCAAGAGACTGCCATTCTGGTCCCTTCAGTATCTCTGTAGCACTCTCCCATGGATCAAACAAACCTGTAACTATTCCTGCTGCCCTTCTCTGTATACGTTTAGTATCCCCAGTTAGCCCTTTTTGCTACGGGTCCCACACACTTGGGCAGTATTCTAAGATAGGTTGCCCGAGTGACTGATTACAAATCTCTTTAGTAGACTGATTGCACTTACCCAATTTTCTACCAATAAACTGAAGGCTATGATGTGCTTTACCTACGACAGAACCAATGTGATCATTCCATTTCATATACCTACAAAGTGTTACACCCATGTATAATAATAATAAAAATAAAAACAATAATAAAATTTTATTGTAATTCAGCTCGTTACAACAGTAGACAAAGTCAAGAGTGTACATTTCTCAGTGTACTTTGGCTTACTTGAAATGAATAAAATTTGAAACTACGTGTTGCAAAGCAGTACTTTCATGTTCAACAAATTTCTCAACAGTGTAAAAAGGATTGTTTACTAGTAGCGTATACAATTTCGTTTTAAAAATATTTACACGCAATACCTTAAAATTTTTTCTTAGTCTGTTAAACATCCTTAGTTCAAGGACTGGTTAGGAGTTCTGTACTTAAATTGTCTATGATGTGGCATGTATACCCATGTTCTATTTCTAGTATTATAGCTATGAATATCGCTTCTCAATACAAATTTTGAAACATTGTTTCTAATGAACAACATAACATTATAAATGAATAGGTTACTACTGTCAGACATTGCAGTTTACCGAACAAAGGTTTACGGTGTTCTGATTTACCAGAATCAGTAATTAATCTTAATAATTTCTTCTGCAAAAATAAAATGTCATTTATGTAACTACTACTATCCCACAATAAATTTCCATATTATATAATGCTTTGAAAGGGAGCAAAATATGCTGATCTTACATAGTTATCTGGAACTTGTCTTTTTAAATTTATAATTAAATAAATAACTCTTGAAAGCCTAACTGGTACATTTTTGGAATGTAGTTCCCAGATCAAATTGCGAATAGTAAGACCGAAAAATTTTGCAGTTTCTAATTTATGGTGGTTAGGGATCTCCTTCAAGCTAAAGTTCCTTGGTTTTACTTTCATTTAGCAAGAAACCATTCGTTTTGAACCATAATAAAGATTGAGCAAGAGTATTTTTGGTCAATTTTTTCAATGTGGCTAAATCTGAGCTTTTATGTAGAAAAGTTGTCATCGGCATACAATATTGTGCGAGATTTTATCAATAAAGGCAGATGATTGATCATTATGACAACGATTGCTCATCTAACATAAAATAAAAGTAACTTGACAAAAATTCAGTTTCCTGTGAGGATAGCAAGGTTTACTGCAAATTACGGTTAACTTACCTGTCTGAAAATTACCCACTTATTTTTACTTTGTGTAGTAGAGTCTAAAAATTTTTTATTAGGCAAGAGCAGGTCTTGTTCTCGTCAGGACCTGAAATGAAGATACAGATGAAGATTTTAATGAAAGCAGCTCTCTCTTATTTTCATTGAATGTGTGGCACTGATGAAATCGACACCAACATCAATATTCATTCATCTTTGGACTCTAAGCGTTAACTTTGGCTGTTCCAGCATGTTCAAGTCAGTTCTTTGTGATCCTTGTATGAGTTAAGGTTAGTAAACGAACTATTGCTAAATGGGTGTGATTATTGGTGCAACCTACCTGAACACCGTCCTCACTGGTGACCCCGAGTTGTAACGTCTTCTGTTTTCGCCGTTTTACTGTGTCCACGACCTCTGCGACGGTTATTTTCGCGTGTATTACATTGACACAACATTCGAACAATGACTTCAGCCCAGCACCTAACGCCGGATTTTGTGATCGACATGCATCGTGCTGCGGGCGATGTACACCCGCCAGGACTGCAACACGATGCCTCTCACTCGATGATTCTGCCAATTTCGCCGGTCGTTTTCGAGCCTACAACAATAAGTGAGATTAGGAGTGCGCATGACTCCGGCTATCAAACACCTTTGTTCCCACCACATGTGCCCTCCCTCATCGACTGTGCAGTTACTTCTTACGGATCTCCGTGCAGTGTGGGCCCAATGCCAATTTCTGCAAATGCTTCATCGGCCAACTTACTACCGCCAGGACAACAATTTGCCATGTCGAAATCCATGCAGTATCACGTGGATTCCTACCACGTGGCCGGAACTGCTTCGTTCACAGGTCAATCTCCTTGGTATCTGAACACACCCTGCGCCAGCCTCAGTTCAGCATCAGCACATGCCTTCCTACTTCGATACTTCAGCTTGCAACAGGAACAATAACTTGTTATGTGTACCTGACCTCCACCTCCGTCCCACTGCTACGTCTCAGTGTTTTGTGCCACGACATTCTCCTTATCCGCACACCGTTTTGAGTGGAGTGACTATGAACAGTGAACATTCACACATTCTGTCCCACATTCGACATCATTTCCCACACTGTGCTTCTGGACAGCCCGCACCTCCGCAGCCTCCCTGCAACACAGGTGGCCCCGGCTCTGGTCATACGTCGAACTTTCCACAGACTAACATGCATTCTCAAACTTTGAACTTTTTCTCACCTGTCGCCCCCACGCCGGCTCCAGTGGAGCTTGGGCTACCGTTCTCGGCACATCTTGGTGCCTAATCCGCGTCGGTCTTCTGCGACGCGTCAATCCGAACACACCCGCAACGTGTTGAGCTTCCACAACGGCAATCGACACATTACGGTGTCTCACCTGCCTCGGCCTTCCGCGTCGCGACAGATCGTGCTCAACCATAACGTGTCACCTTCACGCTGCCAACTGAACAGCCGTCATTGCCACATCCCCTGGAGGCACACTCTCCTGGAATACTACAGCAACAACAGCTCGATTTACGCTGTGCCCTGACAAACTCAATTTAGCCTGTTCTTCCGAACATTCTACAACACTTACCGATGCTGCCGCCATTTAATCCCGACAGAGCTACAACCTGATTCAAAATTGTGGACGAAGTGTTCGACTATTACAAACTTGACAAGTCAACCAGGTTTCTGTGCCTCATCACCCACCTGCACGACCAGGAGGACTAGATTGCTGACCTGGTTGGTGCCCCGAACTCATCTACCCGGTACACTCTAGCCAAAAAGACAGTTCTACGTCGGCTTGCACGCTCAACTAAGGCAGAAATACGGCAAGTGCTCTACGTCAAGCAACTAGGCAACGACAAACCTTCCCAGCTCTGGAGACGGCTATGCGCCCTGGTCAGCGCCGATCTACTCTCTGACACGGCTCTCCTCGCCATCTCGTCAGATAAACTATCTCCTCACATCCGCTTTGCTCTAGCTCAAAAGTCTCCCAAACCTGTCGAGCAAAGAATGACAATTGCTGACAAGCTACACGATTCATACTGCTCCATTCCGCCAGCCACTGCCTACCTGACAAGTCTCAGGTTCAGGCTCATCGTCCTTCGGTCAGACACAACCGGGGCTGTACTGTGCCGACTATTCCGCTCGCTCCTGGAAGCAGTAACCAAGCAACTGGGACGTCACCGGCTCTGCCCATGGTCACGCCCCCTCCTGGAACTGAACCTGCTGCAGCCACCGAACCTCAGCCACCGCCACTGGCAATGCAACCGCACTACCCGTACTGTTACTTCCACACACAGTTTGGTGAGGCGGCACGGAACTGCAAGACCACCCTGCTACTTCCCGAACGCCAATCGCAGGTAGGTCTGGGTGCCGCCTCCTGCGCACAACTGACAGGCACCCCCGAGTGCTCCAATTTGTCCGGGAACAACCGGACAATTGCAGATGACTTTACATTAAAGACATTTTGTCGGGATACCTTTTTCTAGTGGACACAGGCGCCGAATATTCGCTGCTGCCTATGTCCTTAGTGTCGTCGAACATCTGCCCTCATCATACTTCACTGCAGGCTGTGAATTCAACTAAACTACAATGCTCGTGTTCAACTTCCCATATCATCTCACTCTCCGGAAACTGCAAACTCGAGTGGACCTTTTTAGTGTGCGGAATTGACGAACCTATACTAGGCATTGACTTCTTGCGACACCACAAACTTTCACCAGACCTAGTGCGAAACACCATGTTTCATCATCTGTCCAAGACTCAATTCCCCTGTGCTCCGTCGAGCAACCCCCCCCCCCCCACCTCCCCGTGACACATCGGAGCGGGCTTATCTCATCCATACTTTGAGCTCTCCCTCTGGCTCCACGAAACACAGCTCCAGCTCTCCGATGCAGCAAAGGAATTACGGACACTACAGCAAGGTCAGTAAGTGCGCCGAATCTGCTTGCAGTCCCAGCAATCGACCCTCCGTGTGTTTACCACCCGCTATCCATCGTAACTGTGCTATCAAGACTGCCATAACATGTACTGACAGTTCCGCAGGGCCACACCCTGCTAACACGGCACCTTTGACACTCGGTCGGACACAAGTGCGCATGCGCCACGAGTGTCACGTGTTCCCGAACTGACGGTTCGTACCCTGCCCCTCGCGGACAGCACCTCAGACTATGCAACTTCGGCTCCTGCGTGCCACTGTGCGACTGCCACTGACGACACATACAGTGCACTCGCGTCAAGCGTTTCACCCGTGACCGTGCTGCCACAGGCCGCATCCTCGGACAATGGACTCGCTAACGGCTCATGAGCTCACCCGACCACGGTGCGACTGCTTCGGGCCGACGGCCATCTTGTCGCGTTGACTCCTGGGACACTTTGCCGCCTTGGCTCCCGTCGGATCTGCCAAGTGGCTCCGAACACCACGACCACGCCTCGCCTGCCCCGTCCACCACACATTGTAAACAAACCACCTCCCATGCTGCCGGCAACATTTCCGTTGTCACCAATGGCACAGTTCACAAGCTTCGCCTCACGCCAGGTCCCCCGATCACCAGTAAACCACATCGACTTTGACCTGAGCGCCTCTCCGACCTTAAAAATCACGTTTCTGAACTACTAAGCTCCGGCATCATTGAACCATCTGCCAGTAGCTGGTCTATGCCCATACACATGACACCCAAGAAAGATGGGTCCTGGCGCATGTGCTGAGACTACCGTCGACTAAACGCACGAACAATTATGGACATCTACCCCATACCCTACATTGCCGATTTTACCAGTTCCCTCGGAGGTGCGACCATGTTCTCTGTCATTGATTGCAAATTGGCCTACCACCAGATCCCCATGACACCTGAAGACATCGAGAAGACAGCAATCACCACCCCGATCGGGTTATTTCAGTTTCGATTCATGCCCTTCGGTCTGAAAAACGCAACCGAGACCTGGCAACGCTTCATCAACGAAGTGCTATTCGACCTAAAATTCTGCTTTGCATGTCTTGATGACATTCTTGTGTTCAGTTCCTCTGTCAAGGACAACATTCGACATGTGCAAACTGTTATGAACACTCTCGCAGCAGCAGGCATCAAGACCAACCAGGATAAATTGCAGCTACATCAACCCGCTGTCACTTTTCTCGGTTTTCGGGTCTCTACCGACGGCATTTCACCGCCCCCTGAGAAAGTACAAACAATACTAAACCTACCCAGACCTTCGTCATTCAAAGAGCTCCGGCGCTTTCTGGAGACGGTTAATTATTATCGTCGTCATCTACCTCAGGCTGCGGAGGTTCAGGCTCCACTGACGGATGCCTTGGCAAGCACCAACACTTCTGGATCTCCGCCTGTTCCCTGGACCCCTGCTATGACTGACTCTTTCACTGCCCTCAAAAATCTTCTTGGCAAGGCCAGCACCATCGCGCATCTTCATCCCAATGCGCAGCTTTTCATCGCCACAGACGCGAGCGATACTGCCATCGGCGCTGTCCTTAGCGAGACAATCAACGGCCAAACTTCGCCTCTGCAGTTCTTCTCGTGCAAGCTCACCAATGCACAATGGAAATATTCCGTGTTTGACAGGGAATTGCTCACGGTCTATGAAGCGATCAAGCATTTTAAAACTGATGTTGAGGGACGCCCTTTCTATCTTTTAATGGACCACAAACCCGCTTCAGATACATGGACTTCGTATCTCAGTTCATCACCTATGTCACACACACACATAGAGGGTGTTGACAATATAGTTGCTGATTTCCTTTCACGAGTCAACACCGTCCATTCGTTGTTAGACCACTCTGAACTGCCTAACCTCCAACCCGCTGACGAGGAAACTCAAAACCTGATTTCAGACTCTACTTCTTCTCTACACTTCGTCCGCACCACCTTTCCTGGCATTTCTGATGAGATCTGGTGTGACGACAGTATGGGCACGTTACGCCTCCTCATCCCAACCACGCTCCGTCGAGCTGTCTTCAACGCATTGCATAATTTAGCCCACCCCGGTGCTTGTGCGTCCGCCTGCTTCGTAGCAGAGCGGTTTGTGTGGAGAAATGTCAACAAGGACTGCCAGCAATGGGCACGCTCCTGCGTCGCATGCCAATGCTGCAAAGTACACAAGTACACTTCACCCCCCCCCCCCCCTCCCCCCACCATGGCACCTTTTCGATCGCTCCTGCGTGTTTCCAGCATATTCATATTGACACTGTCGGCCCTCTCTCCCCCTTTAAAGGCTTTCGTTATGTTCTCTTGTCTATCGACCGAACAACTCGCTGGGTCGAGGCTGCCCTCCCCCCACCCCCCCTCCCCCCCCCCCCTCCCCCCCCAATATTACGGCAGAAACTGTTGCTCGATCTTTCGTTGAGTCATGGGTATCGCGTTTCGGATGTTCAGCTATCATCACGACTGACCATGGTGGACAATTTGAGCCGGCCCTGTTCAACAGGATTTGTAACATTTGCGGCATCCGGCGCATCCATACCACAGCATATCACCCGCAAAGTAATGGGCTAGTCAAGTGCTGGCACCGCACTTTCAAGACGGCTCTTCGATGCCACGACTCTCTATGGACGGAGGCCCTTCCCCTTGTGCTACTCGGCATTCGTGCGATCTATAAGGAAGACCTCAAAGGCACAATAGCCGAGTTTGTATACAGCCAGAACATTGTTCTCCCTGGCGAACTTGTGAGCCCTTCCGCTTCTCTCCCTCAGTCTGACTTAACTTCCTTCGTGGACCGTGTCAGATGCCACTTCATCAACCTCCATATCCCTTCGTCTGCCAGCCATTTCTGCCCTAAGGTTCACGTTCCGAAATCTCTGGACAATTGTGAGTACGTCATGTTCCGAGATGACATTGTCCGTGCTCCCCTCCAACCTACATATACCGGCCTCTACAGAGTTTTCCGGCGCTCAGACGACAAGCATGCCCAGTACGACGCCCGTCTCACTTCAATGACTCCCAGGTTTGGTGGACGAACCTTCCTTCACAACATCTACCCACACAGCTCCCCAATGACGCTGTCGAGCTGACCGTGTACGGCTCCCGCGGACCACCCTTGCCAATGTCATAGTCACCCCCCGCCCCGGCCTCTGAAGAGTATTCCGTACTGCAAGGGGGGGGGGGGGGGGGGAGCTATGTGGCGCTGATGAAATAGACACCAACATCGATATGCATTCATGTTGGGACTCTAAGCATTAACTTTGGCTGTTCCGCCATGTACAAGTCAGTTCTTTGTGATCCTTGTATGTGTTAAGTTTAATAAATGAACTACTGCTAAATGGGTGTGATTATTGGTGCGACCAAACCGAACTCCCTCCTCACATGACTAAGAGATTTCTAATGTTTTCATTGGACCAGCATCAAGCTACTCCTGCATTCCAATCACTGACTGAGATTCTGAAATTTCTTAAAAACGAGAAGCAGGGTCATTCCATGTCAAGTGTCCTAGTTTAGATGATGATCCCAGCTCGACCATCTTCAATTTTGATTAAATTTGTACAGGATGTACCTGAGGGCCCTACATGAACTTGTGCAAAGTTTCAGGCCAAAATTTGTGACATACTCAACACCCAGACAGACAGTAGTTTAGCAAAAGACCAGGTCCATAGCACACTTTCTCCACTACTTATGCCTCGTTAAACCTTGGGGCAGATTTCTCATGGCCTGAATTGCTGCCAACTCTGAGCTGAGATCATGCCAAATGCATTGCTATCTGAACTCTACTTGCAACATTTGTGTGTAGAGCACACAAAGTTGTACCACTATACCTAGAAGCAAGAGTCTAGCTCTTTTACATTAGGAACAGTGGAATGCCAAACTTGACGATTTCTTCGCTACTTTTCGGTCTCTGTAAAAGTGGTCTTCACGGAAATGACACCTCAACCAAGTTACAGGTGAGCCTGAAACTTTGCATAAGTTCATGTAGGGCCCTCAGGCACATCCTGTACAAATTTAATCAAAATTGAAGATGGTCGAGCTGGAATCATCATCTAAACTGGGATACTTGACATGGAATGACCCTGCTTCTCGTTTTTAAGAAATTTCAGAATCTCAGTCAGCGATTGGAATGCAGGAGTAGCTTGATGCTGGTCCAATGAAAACATCAGAAATCTCTTATTCATTTGAGGAGGGAGTTCGGTTTGGTTGCACCAATAATCACACCCATTTTGCAGTAGTTCATTTATTAACTTTAACATATACAAGGGTCACAAAGAACTGACTTGAACATGGCGGAACAGCCAAAGTTAATGCTTAGAGTACCAAGATGAATGCATATCGATGTTGGGGTTCACATGATCAGTGTTTTCGGAAACTATGCTGATTGGCATTGAGGTGGTCATTCTGTTTAAGATACCTCATTAGTTTTGTGGATCATTTGTACTACCCTTCTTGTCCACAGGTATGACCTGTGCCTATTTCCAAGAACTTGGGCTTAGTTTTTTGTTCAAGGGATCTACGATAGGTTATAGTAACAAGAGGAGCTAACTTAGCTGTAAATTCAGTACAGAATTTGACAGTGATTCCATCGGGGTCTGAAGCTGTGTTCAGTTTTAACAGTTTGGGAGATTCCATGGTGACTTGTTTTACATTTTGAAATCAGTGTTTTATTATGATGACTTTTTATCAATGTATAGACCGATGTTTTCTTGTGTAAAACATCGTTACAAATTGTGTTATTCAGGAAAAGATCTTAGAAGTGTTATTTAAGCAGGGAAGAGCATTAAAATTAAAGAACAAGAATGTATTTTATGTTGTGACTCATGTTAAAAATTTGGGACATCTTATTCCTAAGGCACATTTTACGCAGTACCTTGCTAATCTAAGCAATTGCAGCACTCAAGCCATGGCTTTATCCAGAGCACTATGTGACTTATATGGTGACAAACCCGCTTTATGTTGACTCAACTGTAGAAACTTTTGTTTCTGCTTCTGCTGGCTTTTTCTAGCTTCTTCCAGATGCTGCTTCTCAAATTCTTCAAATTTTCCTTCACTCTTAAACTTTTCCCACCTTCTACTCTGTCTTTCTACTGCTACTAAGGGCATCATCTTCTTGTAACCTTAAAATAATACAACTGTGACTCAAATTAAGTCACTCATGTTACACATTTAATTTTCTGTTTTTACGATATTGGTTGAAATTGGGAAATGTTTAGAAGGGCTATTAGTTACACATTCACACTAAGCAGTAAATTACTGAACAAAATAAAGTTTTCTCTAATATCTCTCTTTGTATAAGAACTAAATCACATGAAAGTGACTCATGTTACATGAAAGTTTACACTGTTGTATTATATTATTTACCCTAACCTATAATTTACCTACTTCAGATTTATACTCTTTATGCAATACATTAGGGTATGTAACAGTAATATAAATAATGATATGCTAATTCTTACCTGCCAATTCGTTGAAATGAAGGTCCAAAGTCTCCAATAACTCACACTCTCATGCGAAAAACATATGGCATTATAAAAATGGCTAAAATTATGGATGGAAGGCAATAATGGGCCTCAAACCATTGGTGCCATTGATGCCATACAGTAAAAAGTCCAGACTTTTCAAAAATTATATAAAAAGTACCAAATTGTAAACTTTTAAATATTGTGTGTCCTACTTTACAGGGAATATCCCATTTCCACTTTTTCTCAACACTACTGACACCAATACTTATTTAATCTTCATACCACAGAAAAGATGAAGTAAATTGGGGCAGTTCTCCTGCATTTTCCTTTGTAGAGGAACATTTGAAACCAGAGTTCAGCTTTTGTTTTGCTACCCTCAATTTCTGTTCCTGTCTCATTTGCTAGGGACTGTACACTAACTTAATGCCACTAACAGTCTTTACATACGACCAGAATTCTTTGATTTTGTGAAATGTCATTTGACAATATTCTGCTGTCATAGTCACTGAAGTCACCGTGCATTGATATCTTAACAACCAAACACGTTTCATTCAGCATCTCTCTGTCTACAGCTCTACACTTTATTGTACACCTGTTATGCAGTAATCACTGTTTCTTTAGAAGTTTCATTACAGTGGCTGTATTCTATGGAGGTACTGTCCTGTTATTAACTATTCTACTGGGTACATATCTATCCAGTACTTGGTAAACTATTCTTTTAAACTGGAGCCAGAGTTCCTCTACATGCTCCTGACCTGAGCTGAAAGTTTCAAGTTTCTCATTGAGGTATGACACTACTGAATTTTTATCTAGATTACTGAACATAGATATCATTCTGCTTGTTTATTTGTCTTTTGTTCTTTGGTAATCATTGTTGCCACAACCACGTCATGGTCACTGATACCAGTTTCGGTGTGGTCATCCTCAAAGAGGCCAGGTCTATTTGTTGCCATTAGATCCAATATATTTCCATCATGAGTGGGGTTCCTCACTATCTGTTCTAGAAGTGTTCAGAGAAGGCATCTAGTAAAATTTCACAGGACGTCTTATCACACCCACCACTAACAAAACTGTAATTTTGCCAATTAATTGTTGGATGATTAAAGTCTCCACCGATGATTGTAGTATGATTGGGGGAACTTGTGTACAAGTGAACTGAGGTTTACTCTGAAGTTTTCGATTACATCAGGAGATGAGTCTGATGGGATCCAGTTATTTTATGACCACCAGTGATACTGAGTCTTGCCCAAACAATCTCACATGCATGTTCAATTTCTATCTGATTGGATTTCAGATTTTTGTCTATTGCAAACAGAGACACCACCTCCATTTCCCATTTGCCTATTCTCTGATATACACTTAAATTATCCCCAAAAAACTCAACCAGCTTTCTGTACCTTTTCCTTAGCCATGGAGATAGTTTTGTGTGCTTGTAACATGATCAAAATGCAGCAACAATATTGTCAGAGATAGCATCTATTTTTTGCAGCTCTTGTTTGAGTTCCATACATACTTCAATTACTGATTAACATGCCAAATCCTATGCGTGCAAATCCTATCCGAAAACACTTGAAGCAATAAGTCATTTAAGAACGTCCATCATTTCTAGGTAGCTCCCTTCAGAGCTCCGTCACTAAAACAAAATACCGATACATTTTTCCTAACTACCTTATGACGAGTACAAATTCGTTTGAGTTTTGTATTGAGTTACAAGCTACTGTTTAGCAGCCTGGGTATCTGTTCCAGACAGCAAAGTTTTTATATGTGATGATTTTGAGTGATGATTTTTCTGATGTGGGGGAAGTCAGGACCAGGATTCGTTTGTTGGATCCAAATCCTTGGGCCAGGCTGGGATCTATTTGGCTATTTTCATGTTTGAACTTTCAGTATTATTTTCTGAGAATCCTTGTAGTTTCTGCCTGTTTCCTTTTTATATTAAGTAAAAGTACTGCCTCAACAAGACATGTAAATCACATTGGTTCAGTGCTGTTTTCAGTTCATGGCAAGTGCTGACAACATTGTTGCACGAAACACGTAAGTATGCTACTGGCTCTGATCCAGACTTTTACCTGTTATGTTCCACATGTTGTAGACAAGATGATGTGATAATACTTAGATTTATTTTTTTTCTTTGCACACAACTATTGAGTTCAGTGGTGAAACATTTTTGTATGGTGAACTCAAACAACTGATTGGGGTAATAGAGAGTCTCTTGACTCGATGTAGATTGTGGTTTTTTTATCAGAACTCTCTTTCCCAGTACCCTTTTGATTACATAAATCACTAGGACTAGGCCTACAGGATGTAAAAGTAGACCTAAATTTTTGGTGCAGTTCAGTAGAACTCATGCTGTCTCCAATCCTGAATGGATCAATGCACTTTGTGTACACTGTTCAGCCTCTGCATTTCTCAAAGGATGCAGCAATACTATTCAACCCCCCCCCCCCAAATCCCCATCAACACCATCATGGTGTGGCGAGAGTGCAGGGAAAAATAGACCTCCATCTGAAGTGGAAGATTGGAAGATGTTTCAGCATTTTTGTGCTGACAAGTGGTGATCATCAGAGAAGTATATGACCAGTACCGGCTTATATCATGTGTGGATGATTGACACCTCCCATTGCTATGAAGGGTAAATCAAGGACTGTGCTGTAACAGGACAGGATCCCACAACCTGTTGTCTAGCCCTGTTGTTGTTGTTGTTGTTGTTGTTGTTGTGGTCTTCAGTCCAGACACTGGTTTGATGCAGCTCTCCATGCTACTCTATCCTGTGCAAGCTTCTTCATCTCCCAGTACTTATTGCAACTTCCATCCTTCTGAATCTGCTTAGTGTATTCATCTCTTGGTCTCCCTCTACGATTTTTACACTCCACGCTTCCCTCCACTACTAAATTGGTGGTCCCTTGATGCCTTAGAATGTGTCCTATCAACTGCTCCCTTATTCAAGTCAAGTTATGCCACAAATTCCTTTTGTCCCCAATTCTGTTCAGTTCCTCCTCATTAGTTACGTGATCTACCCATCTAATCTTCAGCATTCTTCTGTAGCACCATATTTCGAAAGTTTCTATTTTCTTTTTGTTTAAATTATTATTGTCCATGTTTCACTTCCATACATGGCTACACTCCATACAAATACTTTCAAAAAGGACTTCCTGACACTTAAATCTAAACTTGATAATAACAAATTTCTCTTCTTCAGAAATGCTTTGCTTGCCGTAGCCAGTCTACAATTTATGTCCTCTCTACTTCAACCATCAGCAGTGATTTTGCTCCCCAAATAGCAAAACTCTTCTACTACATTAAGTGTCTCATTTCCGCTTCTAATTCCCTCAGCATCACCTGATTTAATTCGACTACATTCCATTATCCTCGTTGTACTCTTGTTGATGTTCATCTTATATCCTCCTTTCAAGATACCATCCCTTCCGTTCAACTGCTCTTCCAAGTCCTTTGCTGTTTCTGACAGAATTACAACGTCTTTGTCAAACCTCGAAGTTTGTATTTCTTCTCCTTGAACTTTAATTCTGACTCCAAATTTTTCTTTGATTTCCTTTACTGATTGTATAAGGCACATATTGAATAACATTGGGGATAGGCTACAATCCTGTCTCATTCCATTCGCAACCACTGCTTCCCTTTCATACCCTTCCACTCTTTATAACTACCATCTGGTTTATGTACAAATTGTAAATATCCTTTTGCTCTCTGTATTTTACACCTGCCACCTTCAGAATTTGAAAGAGAGTATTCCAGTCAACATTGCCAAAAGCTTTCTCTGAGTCTACAAATTCTAGAAATGTAAGTTTGCCTTTCCTTAATCTGTCTTCTAAGATAAGTTGTAGGGTCAGTATTGCCTCGTGTGTTCAACATTTCCGTGGAATCCAAACTGATCGTCCCCGAGGTCGGCGTCTACCAGTTTTTCCATTCGTCTGTAAAGAATTCGCGTTAATATTTTGCAGCTGTGACTTATTAAGCTGGTAGTTCGGTGATTTTCACACCTGTCAATACCAGCTTTCTTAGGGATTGGAATTATTATACTCTTCTTGAAGTTTGAGGGTATTTCACGTGTCTCCTTTCCCAAGGCTATCAATATTTCTAATGGAATGTTGTCTACTCCAGGGGCCTTGTTTTGACTTAGGTGGTTTCAGTGCTCGTGTCAGATTCTTCATGCAGTATCGTATCTCCCATTTCACATTCGTCTACATCCTCTTCAGTTACGTAATATTTCCCTCAAGTTCATCGCCCTTGTATAGACCCTCGATATACTCCTTCCACCTTTCTGCTTTTCCTTCATCGCTTAGGACTGGTTTTCCATCTGAGTTCTTGATATTCATACAGATGTTTCTCTTTTCTCCAAAGGTCTCTTTAATTTTCTTGTAGGCAGTTTCTATCTTACCTCTAGTGATACATGCTTCTACATCCTTGCATTTGTTCTCTAGCCATACCTGCTTAGCCATTTTGCACTTCCTGTCGATCTCATTCTTGAGATGTTTGTATTCCTTTTCACCTGCTTCATTTACTGCATTTTCATATTTTCTCCTTTCATCGATTAAATTCAATCTCTCGTCTGTTACTCATGAATTTCTACTAGCCCTCGTCTTTTTTACCTAATTGATCCTCTGCTGCCTTCACTATTTCAGCTCTCAAAGCTACCCATTCTTCTTCTAGTATTTTTTCCCCCGGTCTTGTTAATTGTTCCCTAATGCTTTCTCTGAAACTCTCCACGACCTCTGGTTTTTTACGTTTATCCAGGTCCCATCTCCTTAAATTCCTACCTTTTTGCGGTTTCTTCAGTTTTAATCTACAGTTCATAACCAACAAATTGTAGTCAGAGTCCACATTTGCCCCTGGAAATGTCTTACAATTTAAAATCTGTTTCCTGAATCTCTCTGTCATTATATAATCAATCTGAAACCTTCCAGTGTCTCCAAACCAAGTGTTAGCTATGATTAGGTTATGCTCTGTGCAGAATTCTACCAGGTGGCTTCCTCATTCATTCCTTACTCCCAGTCCATATTCTCCTACTACTTTTCCTTCTCTTGCTTTTCCTACTATCGAATTCCAGCTCCCCATGACTACTAAATTTTTGTCTCCTTTAACTATCTGAATAATTTCTTATATCACATCAATTTTTCTTCAATCTCTTAGTCATTTGCGGAGCTAGTTGGCTTGTAAACTATTACTACTGTGGCAGGTGTGGACTTCGTGTCTATCTTGGCTACAATAATGTGTTCACTATGCCGTTCATAGCAGCTTATCCACATTCCTATTTGTTTTATTCATTTTTAAACCAACTCCCACACTACCCCTATTTGATTTTTTATTTATAAGCCCTACTGTCAACATTTTTGCAATGGATTCATCTTTCAAGATGATAGTGGACAAGATAAATTGTGCCCATATCATTACCATTTTCCTCTACAATGTAGGAACCACTCAAATGGAATGACTTGGGGTAACTGTGGACATGAAACCAATTACGCTTTTTTTGGACCAATTGAGATTTGCAGTATATTGTCCCAGGAATGCAAGTTGGAACAGTAATTTCTTGACCACTTTGTAGACAGCCTGCTACAAAGCATGGAGTGTTAAATGGTAACAAGTAACAAATTTTGATGTTGCATATGTGTGAAGATGTACAGTTTCTAACAGTCTACCTTTAATTTTGTTACTGCTTTGTTTTTATTGCAGGGTGAAGATATTTATTTATTTTGTTTCGTAAGACATATTCTTTCATTCCTTCTACCTCTTAAATCTATGTCTACACGTTAACGGGTATGTAAGTGGTGGGTAACTTTCCTGAGCAGTTTATATTATGGTGGCAGTGCCACATGTTGAAGTGATCAGTGAGCACTGGCACCCCATATATATCAAAATTTTATTTCTTCTTTTTGCAGGCATGGGACATTCTACTAAACCAGCAAGTTCTCATGTGCAGGATTCTCCACAACAGTCTCAAACTAGTCAACCAAGTGTTAAAGACATATTTGACACTGTGCCTACTCCATATGTTGGATGGAAGCAGTATCTTCCACAGGAAGGTAATGCTATAATACAATTATCAGTTATTCTTTATTGCCTAAATAGTAATGTGATAATGTAAATTGTAAATTTCAGCTCTTGATGGGAATCAAGCTTATTGGTTGTTCTAGAACTAAAGACTGCATGTCAGGCAACAGTGCTTATTGTAAGGAAGCCTCTATTCTTATGACATACAGATAACTATTACTCTGTGGTAAATACCAACATAGTCATGTAAATATTTTGCTGTAAACAGGAGATAGATGAAGGTATTTAATGTAATTGAGGAAGCAACAGATTTTTTTTTCAAAGTAGAATAATTCTTGCTAATTTATTACTACGGATGTGGCTTGTGACAACACAAATGTCTCGATAGTTTAATAGTAGTAGTAGTAGTAGCAGTAGCAGCAGTAATATGCACTTATTTCAATCACTTGGAAGATGCGACTTTAAGTCGTGCAGAAATTTCTTCATTCACACCACTTGTGTCGTCCTCAAGCAGTCTTCTGCAAGTTGAATCCAATTTTTCTGTCACCCATATCCCAATGATCTGATGGCCTCCCTCTCTCGTGGCTCCACTTGAAGATTGCTTTCATCCCCTTCCATCATCTCTTCCTGCAGCATATTCTGTGCATTTCCATTTCCATACCTTGTATGACATTACGGACTTTGCGAGCTCTTCACTTTATGCCAAGATTGAACTTCCCATGCTTCTCCATGTATTTATCAATTTACCTTTTGCAATGTCCTTAGTGGCCACATTATACAGGTATAAGTTAAAATGGGAAGAACACACTGGCCAAAAGCATCTTTTCAAGTCCACTGGCATATTTTTTCTCAGTTTCCTCCAAATGCCTACCATCCTTGTTTTGGGAAGTAAAATATTTTGGGCTTTATATTACCTCTGTCATTCAGGAGCTGACCTAGGTAAATACATATCTTTCAACTCTCTAGAGCCTTTGTGCCAGACATCATGTTTTCATTCCCTGCTGAATTAGTGAAACTTGTTTTCAAGATGTTTACCTTAAGCACAATCATGTCACATTTTCCTACAAGGCTAGAAACCAGAATTTGCAGTTCCTCTTGTTTTTAGGTAGGAGCAGAGCACCATTTATGCAGCATAGATCTTCCCCAGAATTCTGAACTCTCTCTCTTTCCAGTTGATCTTGGATGCTGCCATTTCCAGCACGGCCATAAATAATTTTGGCGATACTAGGTTTACTTGCTTTATTTCTCTTCTGATGGAAAAATATGTTGATGGACTACCTAACAAAGATGAATGTTGTTGATATGTTGTAGATGTTATGGATAATCTTGATAGGGGCTTTGTTCTGCCCCTGTTAACATACAATTTGTAACTGTCGAATAGCTGATTGAATCAATAGCTCGTCAAAGTTGATGAAGGGTAAACAAAGTGCCATTTTGTGTTCATTTATTTTGTTGGTAACTTTGTTCAAGGAGTTAATGTTGGTTTATTGTGCTTAATCCTCATCAGAATCCTACTTGTTCTTCTAAAAGACGTCTTGATACACATAGGCATTATCTTCATGAGAATCTTGTTGGTGAGAGTTAGTAAGAAAATGCTGTCCTTCTTGTAGGTTAAGATTGTTTTAGCTTTTTTCGGATGTGGTGGTATGTAGCTTTTCTATAGACATGTTGTGAAGCTGCTTGCTAAGTGAACTGCTGGTTTGTCTCCATTAACTTACCAAGGAATCATCCTACCCTCCTGCTTTGCATTTTGCTGTCTGCTTGGAGGTGGTCCTTTTGTTGGAAGAACTGTTGGTATGTGAGAATCATCTGCTGTTGCTGGTGGTTTCTCTGCATCTGTCAATCTTTTGTCTAAGTTGTGGTGTAAGTTGTAGATGTACTGGAGGAGTTCTTCCTTTTCTGTTGTGTGCTTTTTCTCATCCTTTTCTGTTATTTGTTTCCTACCTATCATGATGACCTGTAGTAGAAGTGAGGTAAAAATGTGCAAATTTTAAACTTTTGAAACAGTAAGAATGGAAAATGACATGCTGAAGCTATACACTGTAAAGCACAGCTGCAACTGCAACAGGAAGTGAGCTACACTTTCACTTACATGGAGAAATGAATTGATGTAATGAAAATAGGACACAATCTATTATTGATAGGATGTTGCAATCAAGAACACACTGCTGGTTTGGCCAAATGGCTTCCGCTGTCCAACAGTTAGTTCTCCCTAGTTGGTTTTTGAAGCAAAGTCAAGCACCCTTTTTCAAAATAGCCAGTGACACACGAAATAGGCCATTTCAGCTCCATAAGGAGAGTCAATTGGACAGAGGTCAGGAGCAGCCCAAAGAGATCCAGCAGGTAGCAGATGCTAGCCCAGCCAGCATCACCCAAGAAGGGGGATCAGACTTCTGCCAATACTGATAATTATTCCATTACTTAGCTCCATACTCGTCTTTAGCAACATGTCTATCTTATTAGGGCAATATGGTGTAATTTTCAGATAAAAGTGTGAGTTTCGTTATAATTCTTATACTTTGTTTTTTTTTTTTTTTATACTTATTTGTGTAATATTGTTGTGTGACTAACCATAATCTGGAGAAACTTTCACACTATTATCTCTCATAAAATAATAAATAAAAAATAGAAATATGTCTGCATATTAGCCCATGGAATTGGTAAACCACAGACGTTCTCATTTTAATTTTCAGACAACTGCTTCCTGGGTGATTTAAGGGACTGTTGTGAGTACAGACTGGGGTACTTGCACGACAAAATGTATTTTGTCAGAACACTATATTGGGGTAATCATTAGCAGTTATGAGACAATGAGTATTTAAAATGGAAATAGCATTTCAGAACTGCAATTTAATGTTTCTAAATTTTAAACAGCTCATTGCAATACTTTTTTGACATTACTGTAGAGTTATTTCATGTCATCAGTGGCTTTAAGATGGGTGGTATTGACCGACTGACTGACTGTCTTTATTGGCCCAAAACCCTGCAAGGATTTTGCAACAACTTCCACTTGTTCTTTCAATGCCGATGAATGTCTGCCCTCTGGTGATCATTTTAAAAGCCTCATTTCAACTTCCTTTGCATCTTTCTTTTGTTTTAGATTGGTCTAAGCACAAATTGGCCTTGCCCAGACTGTAAATATGTTTTGGATCATCTTTTATACCAAGTCACTCCATTTTGTCTTTCAACAGACCATAAAAGCTGTAAATTATAGATGGACGATTTTTGTGATATTTCTTCTGTGTTGCTTAAGGGCTCTGGTTTCTTCACTGTCATTTCTTAAAGTTTTGGAACCAGTCTTTCCTGGTCTGTTATTGATAAAAGGAATATAAATGTTGTTTTCAGTCACATTCATTTTATAGCATCTTACACTTTTGTTGGTCCAAATCCCCATTTGCCATACACTCCAGTGAGTTTGCTAGTTACTCATTTTCACCTTCTGGAATAACTCGGTTTCAGTTGTGTCATTGTTATTTGAAATGGGAAAATAATCAATCTTTTAAAAAAAAAAAATCATATTTCCTGGAAACGCTTGTGACTCTTACTCTGGGATTTTCATTCACTTCTGTAATCACACTTAGTAGCTGGTCTCTGAATGGGATTAACCTTTCTTGACGTATGTGTGTGGTATTTTTTGAAACAACTGGCATGTTTTGCTTCATGTAAATAAAAAATGTTGTTTTGTGCTTGAAGAGTTTTTGATGTGGGCTGATAACTCTGCAAACAATTGAGCTAATGATGATGCACTGATACAATGGAAAATTAAATTAGAAGATGATGAACCAAGAAGTTTAATACTAATTTGCCACATTTTCTAAACCAATGCTATTGTAAATGTAATAGGAAAATAATTTGAGTCAAAATACATATAACTGTACAGTTACATGTTTTGGGGGGTGTCTGGATACTTTTGTTCACATAGTGTATATTACATCTTAAAGCATCTGGAAGACGTTACAGCAAATATGTAAGCATTCATGTGATCAAAACGTAGAAAATCAAACTTCTTATAAGAAAATTACATGTCACATTCAAACAAAAATTAATTTTCTGGTGTCGTGGTATATCTGATGTCAAAACAAATTATTTCCATGCTTGTTCCTAACATTAACAACTGATTGTGCTATTCTATACAATGTGTTTCATAAAACAATTTGCCTCCTGTCCTATGAGAAACTGTATCCTTTACATTTGCAGTCAGTAAAGAGTTTATCTACTCGTTAAAACTGAACAAAGCCCCAAGGCCCGATGGAATCCCTATCAGATTTTATATTGGGGCTGAATTAGCCCCCTCTGTTAACTGTAATCTGTCATAGATCCTGCTTACCAAAGAAACGGTGCCCAGTAATTGGAAGGAAGCATAGGCCACATTCATCTACAAGAAGGGTACAGAAGTGATCCACAAAACTACCATCTAACATCCTTCACATAAGTTTGTTGTATCTTGGAACACATTCTGAGCTCAAACATAAAGAGGTACCTCCAAGTTCTGACCTTCTCCATGCCAACCAGCAAAGATTTCGAAAACATTGATCCTGTGAAAACTAGCTCACACTTTTCTCATATGACATACTGAAAGCCAAAAGTAAAGGGCAGTCAGGTCGATGTAGTGTTCCTCAATTTCCGAAAAGCATGTGACTCAGTACCACGCCTATGCTTATTATCAAAAGTATGATCATATGGGGTATAAAGTGAAATTAGTGACTGGATTGAGGAGTTTTTGTTAGCGAAAGTGCAGCAAGCTATCTTGGATGGAAAGTCATTAAGAGATGTTGATGTAAATTCAGGTGTATCCCAAGAAGTGTGTTGAGACCCTTGCTGTTCATGTTTGTATTTATTACTTCACAAACAGTATTAATAGTAGTCATATATTTTAGCAGCAGATGCAATTATCTATAATGAAGGACTGTGTGAAAGAAGCCGCCTAAATATTCGTTGAGGTATTGCTAAAATATCAATGTGGTGCACACAATGATAACTTGCTTTAAATGTTCAGAAATGTAAAATTTACCCTTCAAAAAACGAAAAACTGAAGTATGCTATGAATGCAATATCAACAAGTCACAGTTGAAATCGGCAAAGTCATACAAATACCTGCTTGTAATACTTTGCAGGGATATGAAATGGAATGATCACATAGACCCAGTCATGCGTAGGGCACGGCAGTTTCCAGACTTCGGTTTATTATTGGAATACTGGGGAAATAGAATCAGTTTACAAAGGCAATTGCTTAAAAATCACTCATCAAACCCATCCTAGATTGTTGCTCAGGTGTGTGGCACTCAGGACTAACAGGGGATATTGAACGTATACAAAGTAGGACAGCACAATGGTCACTGGTTTGTTTAGCCATTGGGAGAGTGTCACTGAGCTGTTGAAAGAACTGAACTGGCAGATGCTCGAAGAAAGGCATAAACTAGCCTGAGAAAGCCTGCTTACAAAGTTTCGAGAACCGGCTTTAAATAATGATTCTAGGAATATACTACACAACGTCCCGTGTGAATTGTGTGGACAATGTTCAGCATGCACAGAGGTGTTTAAACAATCATTTTTTCTGCACTCCATATGTGAAAAGAACCAGAAAAAGCCCTTACAACTGGTACAGTAGGACATACCCACTGCCACACACTTCACAGCTGTTTGCAGCATATAGATGTAGAATTATCTCTGGATACACAAAAAGAGAAATTAGATCTTGGATACAGTTTGGCAGAGGTGTCGCTTGGTTTCCTTTCCTTTAAAAGTATTCATTTATTCCAATCTAATACTCTAGTAGTCTACGAAACTATCCATTATTGAAAATGCAACATAGGTAGCTCTGCAGTTAATTGCGTTATATCAGAGAGACTGTCTGTGTTGCTAAGACAGGCTCAGCTTGACAGATGTTGACACAGTTAAGATAATCTGTTATGTAGTTGTGCAAAACGTGCCATATTTTTAATTAAAATTTACTTTACTGTCTTGAAAATGGTAGGATGTTCTACCTGAAGTGAAATGGCGACTGTTCTGCCTTGCTTCGAATTTGCCACATATATGGAAAAACAACTACTGTAGTTTCCGAAGTATTTTGAATTCTCTTACTGTAGTGTCCACACCTAATTTCATGTCAGATGTTATCTTATAGAAGTATCTATTTAATGAATTCTTCCCAAAAGCTTCTTTTACCAGATCTAGGATATACTTAAATTGAAAATATTTAACCTGAAAAACTCACAGAACTTGGTATTTGTTTAATAAATGACGCTTGATAAGAGTCGTAAATGAAATATTTGTCAAGCCTTATCTTAAAAATTGGACATGATTCAACTTTTCCATTATGCAACTGTTGGAGTAGAGTGTCTTCGTCATCATTTTCTTCAATTAATAAGTACAATGATAATTTGTGTTCAAGTACAATGATAATTTGCGTTCACTAATTTGAAAATGGCGCATGCATTTCCACGAAAAGTTCATGACTGAGCTGCAGGCTACCGTACTTGTCTGTGGCATGCTCAGGCATCACACTTCGTGCCAACACGCATCAATAAAGTATGTTAACTTCTCTTTTCTCCATACGGTACTGAAATATGGCTTTCGTTCCAACTTTTAAAAAAATTTCGATATATTAGCTACACTTTGTTCGCAGCAACATATCACTTAAAACGAGCAAAACATAAAGTAGCCAGTGATAACACTTTTCACTGCAAACTCTTCAAAATTTGTGCTACGTAGTACTTGGAAAGTAGGTATCACAATAACTATAACCAACATCGACAAAACAGACACTTCATCATCAAGCTATAATGTGAAACTATAAGAGATGCAAATATCAACTTTATGTGCCCATTAGTTTCTTCAGAATCGAATGAGAAGTATTTTATAGTGATGATAACACACAAAACCGAAAGAGGTTAGTGAAGTGCTGCAGGTTATAACAAGCCGAAAGCTTTATTTGAGACAATCTTTTTGTTATACCTACCTGCGACTAAGCATCTCCACTGTATAGTGAGTAGCAACTTTCCTTTTCATAATATTGTTACATTCCATCCTGGATTTTCCATTTGTCAGAGGTGGTTTTTAATATTTTAAAAGAAGAAGAGAATCTCTACCCAAAAACTAACTACAGGAGTTGATGTAGTTTTGCTTCAGTTACATAGTGTTTTTTACAGCAAGACTTTCTCCTGTACGCTATCAGCTGCTCTGTGGGAACTGCGCCCTGTGTGGCATCCCTCGCGCTGAAAGACACTGCCAGACACCATGGCGTTAAACTGAGCCGCCAGACCGCTTCCTGTCTGGCCAGGTTTTCATCTTTGCAATTGTGGAGCTGATATGATGCTTGATCATGACAAAAACTTTTACTACATCCCCATCTTGATGTCATATCAGGAAGTTTTTTCAAGCTTCTTGATATTTCAGTAAATCTTCTCCCCATAGAATCTCTTGATGTAATTTCCGAACTCCACCGAACGGGGTCTCCTGACCAACAATGCCATACGATCATTTCCATTTCAGGATTTTCTGGCAATCTGTTGACATTTTGAAGTGTCTGCTGCTCTGCCAGGTATTAGCATTGTCCAAGCACAATATTTTGACATTGTGACTCATTGTCTTCATCAGATGCTACCTGATACTGTTGGTTGTGTGTAACAGTTCTAATATTTATACCTACCACCTCCCCTCTCCATGGTCGCTTCTAGGCGTTCCGTCTGCAGTCCTTACCCACTAGAAATCTCTTGAGACATTCCACCTTCAGTTCAGCGCATTGGCTGCAAGCTGGTGTCTTGTTTTCGGTCCAGTGCGAGTTAGCATGGCACTTGTGAGGGAAAGCATTTGAGATGTGCATCATAGGCTAGATATGTTGGCCAGGGAGTGTTTACACATTCACCTGCACATGGAAGCCTCCTTGGCGCATAAAGATTGGGACTGGGTAGATTGTGTCTCCTGGTCTCTTACAGAGTGAACCAAGATGAATGCCTTAGTGTGCCAGTCTGCAAAGTTTGACCATATGAGCAAGAAGGCATAGCACTTGGAGGATACTTGCATTTTGTTTAACCTAAGTGGCAAGCCGTTCGGTGATATCGCTTTGAAGGTACTCAGCAGGGTCCTCAACTTTGCAACTTCTAGGAATGCACCCATTTCATGTTCCATCAGTGCAGTGGAGCAAGTGGCCAGCACACTTTGACAAAATATGGCAGTAGAAATTCTGCAGATGATCTGCAACGTGTCACCAAGACAAAACCTCCAAAATCAAGCATTGCCAGTGATGAGAGACGGGCACTCAGGAAGATCTGAGAAGTCAGCAGCATCATGGTTTTGCCAGCAGACAAAGGAAACTCCACAATCTTTACACAGCAGACTCATTATGACAGGGAAGGTCTGGGGAACCCAGCATACAGACTATTGCAATTTGATCCTACAGATACTGTGGACAAGAGTATATGGGCTCCTTTGAAGGCAACAAGCATGCCTGACAGGGTCATCAAACAACTGTGATATAGAAAGCCAGTCCACGAAAGCCATTCCACCTAGATTGTATGTACTGCCAAAAGTACACCAAAACACTTTGCCCGTAAGTGGGGAAGCTGTCACCACATCCACACACCCCCAGGGGGCTCGCTGCTCTTTGGTGGCTTCTTGATTAGGTACCATGGGGCTCCAGCCTTTGCAGCATAATTTTCTTTCCATGCTGTATGTCTATCCTCTTGCTATTGTTTTTCCCCTCCCTTGGAGAACATATCTGGGATGTATGTGGGAATGTGTTCTACATTTTCAGTAGCCTGACATCAGAACGGTCTCGCCATTGTTTTTCTTTCCTTTTTTCTTTCTTTGTTCCTCTTCTTATATTCTTCCTCCACTTCAGCGTTTCAGGTTCCTCTTTGTTTCTTCTTCCTCCCTGTGTGCTCCTGAAGGCCAGCCCACACATCTGACTTGTAACAGGTGATTGGGTAATGCGTAATTCCCAGCCATGGCTTGACAGGTAGAGTTTGCACGTTCCATCCGGTACAGGCCAAGCCCGCAGAGGGGTGATTGCCTGAGCTGTTACCTTCCCAAACTGTCAATTGGTCCCTCTGTGAGGTGTTCCGGAGGTGTGAACAATCACTTAAGGCGAGTGTGCCCCTCTCTGATGTGGGGATGCCCCAGCTGGAAGGAGTGTGCCATCGGAGATGCTGGCAATCGTGGGGATTTTCTTGCAATGAGGCAATCATCATCATCATAGACTACATATACTAAACGTAAATGGAATGAGGCTAATGATTTGAAGAGCCTTCCAGCTGCATCTTGGTTCCTCATGGTTTCATGCATTGAAGACAGACAGTCCTTTGCTGCAGTAGATCCATTTATTATGCAGAAAGGTGTTGATGCAATTGCAAGCCCTGTGAAATCCTGCTCTCATTTACACAATGACACTTTGCTTTTGGAGACTACTTATGATTCTCAAGCACAACAACTGCTTGCAGCTTCACTCCTCTGTCGCTATCCTGTTCATCTCAAGTCCCATTGAATGCTGAATTCTACGCGTGGTGTTATTTACACTAGGCTGCTCGAGGGTCTGACCAAACGTACCTCTCTGATCAGGGAATCATTGCAGTCCATCGGGTGATGGAAAAAATAGATGCAATCTTCGTGCCCATAAGCAATCATTTTCTCATGTTTAATAGAGTAATGCTTCCATCAAAGATCAAAGCAGGCTATGAAGTTATCACAGTCTGACTGTACATTCCAAACCCAATGTGCTGCTACCAGTGGCATCTTTACAACCAGACTCAAATATCCTGTCGACACCCAGGCAAATGTGTAACTTGGGATACGGATGTTCACAAGGAAGTTTGTCCACGTCCTTTTCCCCACTGTATCAGTTGCAATGGCTACCATGCAGCCTCCTCCCAAAATTGTCCCATGTACCTCGATGAGTGGTCCATGCAGGACATCCAGGTGAAGTACCTTACCCTGTCACTCACGAGTTGTTGGCTAGTTGAGGACTAGTCTGAGGACTGCAATCGTGTTGCTGATTTTCCATACGTTCTTGTCCTTCCTTGAACTTTTTATGCCAGGCAAACACATGCATCCTTGATAATGTTTTATCTCAAACTGTGCAGTCAATCTTTGGCAAATTTCTGCTGCTGTAACTCCTTTGTAAGCAGGAAATTTGATAATTATGCAATTATGGTTAGACATCGTGAGCATTACTGATGAAACGGCAGGAAATATGTAACAGCACGCTCTCCTCACTTCTAACTGTCCCGCCTAAGCATAGCAGAAGTGTGGGGCCAGTCCTACCAATTGTTGATGTTCAGGAACAAAACTCCCATATATATTTGATCCCCCTTCGTACATTTAAAGTATGCCTGTACATGTAAACTTTATTCTTCACATTACATACATGAAGTGTCATGCTTGAAAAAAATGCTAGCTCCTTGCTATTATCTCTATTCTCTTGCTTTAATAGAGAACTGAATGTTAAAAGATTATAATTTGTTTGGTTGAATTTTTGTTGGTATCTTTTGTATTCCTAACACATTCTTGAGATAACAAGTAATAAAATAGTGTCTTTCATACATAGCAAAGGTAGAGTAGTGGAAAAGAAATTGTGCCAGAATATAATTTTGGTAAATAGTTATTTAATTAATGAGAATTCAGACTGATTCTAATTATCATAGAAAACTTATGATTAATTTGTAAATTTGCAAGGGTAATGGAAATCATTATTTAACAAGCTTGTTAGCATCATTTTGATTTTGGAATTTAACTTTCTGTATGACATTATTTTCCTTTGCTGTACTGAGAAGTAGACATTGTTGTTTTTATACCAGTTTATAGTGATGGATCGCCCACTGTTGATAAGATTAAAGCTGTGGAGCAATACATAAAGAAGAATTTAAATCTATATTCTGCATCAGATATTATGGAACGCAGGTCATTTGTCATTGATTTAAAGCATCTGATGACTGATGATGACTTTAAGGTGTCATGGTTTACCTTCAATGAGGAACTAACGGAAAACCCAGAACATACCATGAGCTGCCTGGGACTCGCAATGCATCAGGTAACTAAAATTATAACTCTTGTGTTGATAAAAGTTCCCCATAGTGCTTAGAGCCATTTTGATAAAAGTTCATCAATTTTTGTGATAAATATTTCATTTATGCTATGATTAACTGTAACTGAAATTTCATACAGATTTCTTTATCCAGTGAATGATAAATATTAATTGCATGTACTAGTGTCGTCTAGTGTACTTCATGATACATTTCGTTAACTCTTTTTTTCACGTTTCTGGTGGATAAGAAAATATTTATCTGTAGTTTTTGTTTATTTAATTCTTGTGAAAATCTGATTTGGATTCCCTGCACAGCCCAAGTATCAATATCTACATCTACATCTACATCTACATCTACATTGATACTCTGCAAATCACATTTAAGTGCAGAGGGTTCATTGTACCACCTTCGCAATTCTCTATTATTACAATCTTGTATTGCGTGTGGAAAGAATGAACAGCTATATCTTTCCATACGAGCCCTGATTTCCGTTATTTTATCATTGTGATTGTTTCTCCCTATGTAGGTCGGTGTCAACAAAATATTTTCACTTTTGGAGGAGAAAGTTGGTGATAGGAATTTCATGAGAAGATTTCCTCACAATGAAAAACGCCTTTCTTTTAATGATGTTCAGCCCAAATCCTGTATCATTTCAGTGACACTCTCTCCCATATTTCGCAATAATGCAAAACATGCTGCCCTTCTTTGAACTTTTTTGATGTACTCTGTCAGTCCTATCTGGTAAGGATCCCACACCGCGCAGCAGTATTCTAAAAGAGGATGGACAAGTGTAGTGTAGGCAGTCACTTTAGTAGATCTGTTGCATTTTCTAAGTGTCCTGCCAATAAAACACAGCCTTTGGTTAGCCTAACCCACAACATTTTGTATGTGTTCCTTCTAATTTAAATTGTTCACAATTGTAATTCCTGAGTATTTAGTTGAATTACAGTCTTTAGATTTGACTGATTTATGGTGTAACCGAAGTTTAATGAATTCCTTTTGGCACTCCTGTGGATGACCTCACACTTTGTTATTTAGGGTATGGAAGGTAGGTCAGAGATACTCGGGCTTCATACTGTGGCCAGAGCTTGCTCCCACAAGGAGTGCCGCTGCAGCTGCAAGCATATCACATGGAGCTGTCCACTGATGCAAGACTGCCTGTAAATATCAAGGCCCACACTTGCCAGTTAGCCTCTCTCCAGTCATTGAAGCCTTCAGTAAGCATGGTTGATCAGTAGAGTTTTGACTGTGTCTGTATTATGTTTTTGATTTGGATTGCTCCCTGGACTGTGTGTACATGCTTAAGATTACTTTGCTACACTTTGGAATTCTTTTTGGTTAGCTGTCTACTTTGTGAACTCCACCATCGTCAACCACAGGAGTTGTCTGATTGCTCCACCAGTTCTGTGCTACCAACAATGTGAATGATTGTAAACTGTGCTCTAAGTAGAGTATGATAGGAAAGTGATGTTGAGAACTTTCTCGACATGCAACTGTCTCAGTTGAGCATGGGTCTGAAGTTTCTGAAGTTGTGACAGTAGTAGTTGCAGCTGCAACAGCACAACAGCACCAGCTGTAACCACAAAACTACTACTACTGTAGGGGAGGGGGGGGGGGGGGGGACTGGAGGAATTTTAGTAGCGGCAACGCGAACAACAATGGGAATTCAAACAGCAACATCAGAAATTGCTGTTACAACTACTGCAAAGCCAGCCACAGTCTGCAGCAGCAGTTTCTTTGCTTCCCCCTCTGCCATTCACTTGCTTCTTTGAAGCAAACAAGACTTTGGTAATCTGTTTACATCATTTTATTTTTCACTACAAAGCAAGCCAAATAACTGATATTGTATGTCAAAGTGCACACTTACTGTCTTCTAATAATAAGTTGTACAGAATGGTGCAGAAACTATGCCCTCTCTCACACTCGTATTCCGATAATTTGAGTTCTCTGATGTTTGTAGTTTGCTGACCAAGTACTACGATCATGAAACCCACATGGTTGCAGCTAGGCTCAAGTTCAGTTAATGTGTTAAGCAATCCTACTACTCAGAAAGAGCTCCCAACTTGCGAGACTTGGCACGCAAGATCGATTCGTCCTGTAACAGAGTAGTGTGCTGTATGCAGTATCCTTAATCCATTATGTTATTACTGCATATGTCTAGTTCCTGATAGAGAAGTTAGTGAAAAGGCTCTAGAGTCATTTGATCCAACCATGAGTGATGTGCTGAAAATTGCCAAAACTCACAAAGTCTCATAATCAGCACAAGCTATATTTCATGATACTTCTGGGATCAACCTTCTTAGTAGTAGTCGCCTTTGTGTTCTACTATCAATTCATGACATCCAGTCAGCATTGTCATTCGATTTACTGAGCACAGAATTAATTATTTAGTGCAGTAGTTAGTGATCTTTTGCACTCGTCTTTGGTAGACGCACAAAAACAGAAGCTCTTTGTTCGCCATCTCCATATCTTAAAGTGAATGGAAGCTGATGCACCAGTTTCCTCCCCTTCATTGTTCGAGGGTCTCTGAGAAGTCGTGCCAGCCAGTCATGTCCAGATTGCAACCCGTGCCATCAATGGCATCACTGCCCTTTTGACATCACCTGTTTTACTTGCCACAGTCTAGCTTGTGTCTGTCTCAGCTGGTGTGTGATGACGACAATGGTAACAACAACAACAACCACCATCAGTGGGCTGTGTGCTATCTTGCTGGTGCCCTTAGCTGCAGCGGATGGGATGCATAAGCTGCAATTGGAATTTAATGGAGCAACAGCAGGTTTGATTTGGGCACAGGTGCGGCTGTGTCTCTGATTAGTGTGGACACTTTGGTTAGTACCTTTGGCTCACCACATATGCAACACCCTAGGTGCCCACTAGTGATGTACTGTAGTCAGTCAGTCCCATTGCAGTATCAGATTGTAGTCTAAGCTAAGAATAAAAACATAGCTCGGCAACTAATGCTTCTGGATTGTCCTCTTGGATAACAAAGAATGTTTTTAGCTTAGATGGTTTTGCAGTTTTTGGTTAACAATTCAAGACCAAGTGAATCTCATTTCAGATGTGATGCAATTCACAGAACTTAGCGCATTGTGTGTGCAACCCAAGCAACTGTTTCAATCTACATCGTGTTATGCAATGGGTTTCCAAGCCTTCATATCTTTAAAGTATTCAGCAGTGCCTAAGTTTTGTAGAGCAGATCTAGTACCTTTCATGATATGCAATCAAAGATAAAGTGGAACTACATTAGCTGCAAAGTATAGGAGCAATATCTTCAGTGTCACCTAGCCAATGGACAATGCCCATGGTCACAGTTAAGAAACCAGATGGATCACTTGGAATTTGTGGCAATTTTAAATCTACCATTAATGTTCGAGCAAATGCTGATCTGTATCCTGTTCCTTTGGTGGAGGAATTTTTAACAAAATTTGCTGGGTGCCATTATTTTTTTAAAGATAGGTATTGCTGCAGCCAATTTTTAGTTCCTTTAGATGATTAGATGAAGAAGCTTTTTTGGGATTAATAAGCCATTGCTGTAACTGGTTGCCATTTGAGGTACCTTGAGCAACTCATCCAAGGTATACCCAACTATGTTAATTATTTATATGACTTGGCAATTACTGGCACCAGTTGGGAGCAGCATCTGTGCAATCTACAGGTCTTTTTCAAGTGGCTCCAAGGTGTTGGTCTGCATTGTCACCTTAAAAAAATGAAGTTTCTTTGAGCTAAGTGTAGGATACCCAGGACATATGTTAAGTAAAGGTAGCTTCATGCCACATAACTAATGAGGAGGTATTGAATAGGATTGGGGAGAAGAGGAGTTTTTGGCACAACTTGACAAGAAGAAGGGACCGGTTGGTGGGACATGTTCTGAGCATCAAGGGATCACAAATTTAGCATTGGAGGGCAACATGGAGGGTAAAAATCTTAGAGGGAGACCAAGAGATGAATACACTAAACAGATTCAAAAGGATGTAGGTTGCAGTAGGTACTGGGAGATGAAGAAGCTTGCACAGGATAGAGTAGCATGGAGAGCTGCATCAAACCAGTCTCAGGACTGAAGACCACAACAAACAAACAGCTTCATGCCCACACTGCATCATGTGAATGCAATCACTAACATACCACCTTCTAAGAACCCATAGAATTACAGTCATCCCTGGCAAAATTAATTATTGTGCGAAATTTATTTCCAATTTGGCCCAGGTTTCTCATTTGCTTAATCATATTGTAAAAAGAGGTGTTAAATTTGTTTGGTCAGAGGAGTGCCAGAAGGCTTTCTTAGAACTTAAAAAGTGCCTTAGGTCAGCCCTTTGTTGCAGGAAAGTCTTTCCTTCTCATCCTATCCAATAAGTCTCCCCTAGCCGGGATTTCTGGGTGACTTTTCTGAACTGTACCTCTTTCCCTAAACCTCTCCAGTCCTTATCCTTCACCCCTCTTATTTCCCCTTCAACTCTTCTGCCAGGAGTAGGACCCACTGGCTCCGAAAGCTTGTAAAAGTTAAACCTTTTTGTGTTGTATTCTCCTGCCGCCACTAGGTGAGTAGATCTTTTATCTATACATTTACATTATGTTGTCAGTAATTGATTATTTTCATTTTCTTAGTGTCTCTTGAAACAGTTCTTGCCTGCTCCCAGGTAAAAGTTACTTTGCACACTCAACACATCCTTGCATTTTGGACTGGGTTTTTTCTGGAATTGCAATTTCTACACGATGAGTGAACGGGCTGCTGTTTACGGTTTTTATGGTGATAACTGTCATCTATGTGTGGCTTGTGTGTCTTGATCTGAATTGATAAATTATTTTTATATACGGAGTATGAAGCAGCAGCCATTGAAACTATTTCTGGAGCCAACAAACTTGTGTACATCTCTCAATGAAAATCTTCCCATTGGCAAACCTCAGTTTGTCAATGACATTCTAATTCAGCCATAGACAATAAAGGATGGGGATGAGCAGTTCAGTGTAATGAACAGGTTCTTGAAAAGAGATTATAAGGTGAATATAAACAAATATAAAAATCGGGTAACAGAATACAGTCAAATTATGTCAGGTGATATTGAGAGTATTACACTCCTGGAAATGGAAAAAAGAACACATTGACACCGGTGTGTCAGACCCACCATACTTGCTCCGGACACTGCGAGAGGGCTGTACAAGCAATGATCACACGCACGGCACAGCGGACACACCAGGAACCGCGGTGTTGGCCGTCGAATGGCGCTAGCTGCGCAGCATTTGTGCACCGCCACCGTCAGTGTCAGCCAGTTTGCCGTGGCATACGGAGCTCCATCGCAGTCTTTAACACTGGTAGCATGCCGCGACAGCGTGGACGTGAACCGTGTGCGCAGTTGACGGACTTTGAGCGAGGGCGTATAGTGGGCATGCGGGAGGCCGGGTGGACGTACCGCCGAATTGCTCAACACGTGGGGCGTGAGGTCTCCACAGTACATCGATGTTGTCGCCAGTGGTCGGCGGAAGGTGCACGTGCCCGTCGACCTGGGACCGGACCGCAGTGACGCACGGATGCACGCCAAGACCGTAGGATCCTACGCAGTGCCGTAGGGGACCGCACCGCCACTTCCCAGCAAATTAGGGACACTGTTGCTCCTGGGGTATCGGCGAGGACCATTCGCAACCGTCTCCATGAAGCTGGGCTACGGTCCCGCACACCGTTAGGCCGTCTTCCGCTCACGCCCCAACATCGTGCAGCCCGCCTCCAGTGGTGTCGCGACAGGCGTGAATGGAGGGACGAATGGAGACGTGTCGTCTTCAGCGATGAGAGTCGCTTCTGCCTTGGTGCCAATGATGGTCGTATGCGTGTTTGGCGCCGTGCAGGTGAGCGCCAAAATCAGGACTGCATACGACCGAGGCACACAGGGCCAACACCCGGCATCATGGTGTGGGGAGCGATCTCCTACGCTGGCCGTACACCACTGGTGATCATCGAGAGGACACTGAATAGTGCACGGTACATCCAAACCGTCATCGAACCCATCGTTCTACCATTCCTAGACCGGCAAGGGAACTTGCTGTTCCAACAGGACAATGCACGTCGGCATGTATCCCGTGCCACCCAACGTGCTCTAGAAGGTGTAAGTCAACTACCCTGGCCAGCAAGATCTCCGGATCTGTCCCCCATTGAGCATGTTTGGGACTGGATGAAGCATCGTCTCACGCGGTCTGCACGTCCAGCACGAACGCTGGTCCAACTGAGGCGCCAGGTGGAAATGGCATGGCAAGCCATTCCACAGGACTACATCCAGCATCTCTACGATCGTCTCCATGGGAGAATAGCAGCCTGCATTGCTGCGAAAGGTGGATATACACTGTACTAGTGCCGACATTGTGCATGCTCTGTTGCCTGTGTGTATGTGCCTGTGGTTCTGTCAGTGTGATCATGTGATGTATCTGACCCCAGGAATGTGTCAATAAAGTTTCCCCTTCCTGGGACAATGAATTCACGGTGTTCTTATTTCAATTTCCAGGAGTGTAGATTAGGAAATGAGCATCGAGAAGTAGTGGAAGAGTTGTGATATTTGTGAAGCAAAATAACTGATAATGGCCTTAGTATAGGGGAAACAAAATACAGACTGGCAAATGGAGGAAAATCATTTCTGAAAAAGAGGAATTTGTTAATATCTAATATAAATTTAATTGTTTGGAAATCTTCTCACATCTGCATGAGTATTCAGCAAGCCATCGGACAGTGTTTAGTGGAGGGTATTTCTTGCATCAATAACTGATTGACTCTTCACAGTTCGCAAATGAGTGTGGGTAGAATGATTACCGGTAACCCCTGTATTAGCTTTAATTTCTCAAATTTTCTCATTGTGGTAATTTTGTGAGACATAATTGGGGAAAAAGTAATGTGTTGTCCAAATGCTCGTGGAACATGCTCTATCGAAATTTCAATAGTAAACCACTCTGTGATGTAAAATGGTTTTCTCATATTGTCTGCCACTAGTTCTTTGTAGTAATCTCCTCCCTCCCCCACCCGTCCCCCTAACCCTCCCCCACCCCTCCTCCTAATACTATCCCTCACTTACCCCAATACCCTCCCCCCTCCCTATCACACCCCCTCTATAACACACCCCCTCGATAACACACCCCCTCGATAACACCCCCCCCTCGATAACACCCCCCTCGGTAACACCCCCCCTCGGTAACACCCCCCCTCGGTAACACCCCCCCTCGGTAACACCCCCCTCGGTAACACCCCCCCTCGGTAACACCCCCCCTCGGTAACACCCCCCCCTCGGTAACACCCCCCCCCCTCGGTAACACCCACCCCCTCGGTAACACCCACCCCCCTCGGTAACACACCCCCCCCTCGGTAACACACACCCCCCTCGCTAACACACACCCCCCTCGCTAACACACACCCCCCTCGCTAACACACACACCCCTCGCTAACACACACCCCCCTCGCTAACACACACCCCCCTCGCTAACACACACCCCCCTCGCTAACACACACCCCCCTCGCTAACACCCACCCCCCTCGCTAACACCCACCCCCTTCGCTAACACCCACCCCCTTCGCTAACACCCACCCCCCTCGCTAACACCCACCCCCCTCGCTAACACCCACCCCTCGCCAACACTCCCCCCCCCCTTCGCCATCACTCCCCCCCCCCCCTTTCGCTAACACTCCCCCCTCACTACAGTCCCACTGACACACCATCACACACTCACACTCCCCCTCACCTTCCACCACTCTCGCTCCATCCCCTCCCATCTCACCGCTCCCCCTCCCTACGACTTCTCCCCTCCTCCCCAGCACTCTCACACTCCCCCCCCCCTCTCTCTCTCTCTCTCTCTCTCTCTCTCTCTCTCTCTCCCTCCCTCCCTCTCCCCACCCCTCCCCCCTCCCCATGGCCCACTCACTCTCCCCTCCCCAATTCCCACTCACTCTCTCCCCCCCCCATTGCCCACTCACTCTCCCCCCCCCCCCCATTGCTCACTCACTCTCTCCCCCCCATTGCCCACTCACTCTCCCACCTTGCCCCCGATCTGTCCACCTCCACCCTATCTCACTCTCCCCTGCCCCCCCCTCTCTGTCACTCTCTCCCGCAGCCCCATCTTTCTCTCCCGCAGCCCCATCTCTCTGTCCCGCAGCCCCATCTCTCTGTCCCGCAGCCCCATCTCTCTGTCCCGCAGCCCCATCTCTCTGTCCCGCAGCCCCATCTCTCTGTCCCGCAGCCCCATCTCTCTGTCCCGCAGCCCCATCTCTCTGTCCCGCAGCCCCATCTCTCTCTCCCGCCCCCTACCCCTCTCCCGCCCCTTTCCCCCTTCTGCCCCCACCTCTTTTGTCCCACACCCCTCTTCTCTGTCACTTCTATTCTCCCCCAGACATTTAGTCTCCCAGACATTTAGTCTCCCAGACATTTAGTCTCCCAGACATTTAGTCTCCCAGACATTTAGTCTCCCAGACATTTAGTCTCCCAGACATTTAGTCTCCCAGACATTTAGTCTCCCAGACATTTAGTCTCCCAGACATTTAGTCTCCCAGACATTTAGTCTCCCAGACATTTAGTCTCCCAGACATTTAGTCTCCCAGACATTTAGTCTCCCAGACATTTAGTCTCCCAGACATTTAGTCTCCCAGACATTTAGTCTCCCAGACATTTAGTCTCCCAGACATTTAGTCTCCCAGACATTTAGTCTCCCAGACATTTAGTCTCCCAGACATTTAGTCTCCCAGACATTTAGTCTCCCAGACATTTAGTCTCCCAGACATTTAGTCTCCCAGACATTTAGTCTCCCAGACATTTAGTCTCCCAGACATTTAGTCTCCCAGACATTTAGTCTCCCAGACATTTAGTCTCCCAGACATTTAGTCTCCCAGACATTTAGTCTCCCAGACATTTAGTCTCCCAGACATTTAGTCTCCCAGACATTTAGTCTCCCAGACATTTAGTCTCCCAGACATTTAGTCTCCCAGACATTTAGTCTCCCAGACATTTAGTCTCCCAGACATTTAGTCTCCCAGACATTTAGTCTCCCAGACATTTAGTCTCCCAGACATTTAGTCTCCCAGACATTTAGTCTCCCAGACATTTATTCTCCCAGACATTTATTCTCCCAGACATTTATTCTCCCAGACATTTATTCTCCCAGACATTTATTCTCCCAGACATTTATTCTCCCAGACATTTATTCTCCCAGACATCTATTCTCACCCATCTCTATGTTCCCCCTTTTCTCACCCTCTGCCCCCCTTCCCCCTTCTTTGTTGCCACCTCTCCCTCCCCCTCCCTCTCCTCCTCCTCCTCCTCCTCCTCCTCCTATCCCCTTAGACAGTTTTACATAGGATCAGAGTTTTCAGGGCTTCTTAGGAAGAGCTTCCGCTAATATTTTATCACCCACAACTCTTGTACAGGGTGTTCTTTTCCACCATGTACAAATGCCTGGAATTGATTGATGAGAGGATGCAAACCATAAATGGTCTGATGAACTTATGTCCAAAAATGCATGGTTTCCATGCTAGAGATCGTTTATTCAATCATACATTGTTACAGAGACTTTGTCGTAATGAGTGCTGTACCATACAGCCACTGTTACAGTATATGTTGAAAATGGTTTCCATGTGCTTAAACGCATGCGTGTATGTGCTGTAGTATGTTCTGTCACACACGTTCACGCCAGCCAGGCTGCATCCAAACAGTGTCAGAAGCAGCATGAATACGCTGCTCCAGTGTCTCCACATCTGGAATGGGCTCTGCATACATAATAATTTTGAGATGGCCCCATAAGCAAAAATCACATGGGCTGAGATCTGGTTAATGAGCAGGCCGTGCAACTGGACCCCGTCTGGACATTAATGGCAATGTGAGCTGGAGCTCCATCATGTAGTAGCCACATAACCCTTTGAATTATCAATGGAATTTCTTCCAACAAGGTAGGCAAAGTCATCTGCAAGAAATTTTGATAGTTCCGGCCTGTTAGGCGACATGGAACAGAGACTGGTTCCAAAATACCGGCCCACATATCCCGGCTGCATCGATGCTGATGATTTGCTGTCACCATACCATCAGTGTTCTGCATACTATCCCAAAGATGACTGTTATGAAAGTTGAAGATATCACTCCACATAAAGATGACCTCATCTGCGAATATGATGGATGACACAAATCCCAGAATTGTTGTTGCCTGGTGAAGAAACCAGTGCCAAAACTGTTCCCAATGTTAAAAGTCTGTTGCTAGTAAGCCCTGCACACACTGTAAGTGAAAAGGGTAGTAACAGTTGTCATGGAGACTGTTCCTCGCAGTCATCTGGCTTACCCTGTACTGGTGGGCCAACTGCCTGTTACTGACACAGCGGTCATTATCCGCAGTGTTAATCAAGTGTTCCTCCACGTCTGGTGTCCGAACATTTCGGGTATGTCCGTTATGATTTTCTGCTTCATGAAAAGACCCTGTCTCAGACAAGTGGGGAGACACTGTTGCAAACATTGACTGCTATGGTTGCTATCAGTGGGGATAGGTCTCCTGATACAACTTCCCGTTGCCTTTAGCATTTCCCTAAGTAAACACCGTGTCGGTAAGCTCTCAATACGAATACAGAACTATTATGTAGAACACTGTATCACATCCACTACAAGGTGAGTCAGCAAAAGAAGGGAGTTCGACACATTACCAATTACTGTTGCAGGAGAGGATGCTAGGACATAATGTATGAGAAACAGTATCACACTCTAGGAGGAAACCATGCATAGTATAACTGGGGCCACATGGTACAGCACGTTGTAGACCACAGTTCCTGTAACAAAGTATGACTGAATAAATGCTCTCTAGCATGGAAATCGTTCATTTCCAGCCAAGAGACCTTTATTGTTCTGTGTCCGCTCACCCCCCCCCCCCCTCCCTCCCCCCCCTCATGAACCATGGGCCTAGCTATTAGTAGGGAGGCAGCGACACAGGTAGCCGTATTGCAGTTGCAATACAATGGAGAGGTGTCTGTTGAGAGGGCAGACAAACATTTGACTCCTGAAGAGGGGCAGCAGCCTTTGCAATAGTTGCAGGGGCAACAGTCTGGATGATTGATTGAACTGACCTCATAATGTCGACCAGAGCAGCATTGCTGTGCTGGTACTGTGAATGGCTCAAAGCAAGGGTAAACTACAGCCGCAATTTTTCCCAAGGGTGTGCAGCTTTACTGTATGATCAAATGATGACGTCTTCTGAGGTAAAATATTCCATTCGGAACTCCTGATGGGGACTACTCGGAGGCTGTCATGAAGAGAAACAAAACCGGCATTCCACAGATTGGAACATGGAATGTCAGATCCCTTAAATGGTAAGATAGATAAGAAAATTTAAAAATATAAATGGGTAGGATAAAGTTAGATATAGTGGGAATTAGTGAAGTTTGGTTGTAGGAGGAACAGGACTTCGTCAGGCGAATATGGGGTTATAAATACAAAATCAAATAGGGGTAATTCATGAGTAGGTTTAATAACAATTTTTTTTAAAAAAAAAAAGGAGCATGAGTAAGCTACTACAAACAGCATAGTGAACAGATTATTGTGGCCACGACAGACATGTAGCCCATGCTTACCACAATAGTACAATTGTACAAGTTTATATGCCAACTAGCTCCACAGATGACCAAGAGATTGAGGAAATGTATGAGGAGAGAAAAGAAATTATTCAGATAGTTCAGGGAAGCAAAAATTTAATACTGATGGGGGACTGCAATTTGAGAGTGGGAATAGGAAGAGGAGAAAAAGTACTGAATTAATACGGACTGGAGATCAGGAATGAAAGAGGAAGCACCTGGTAGCATTTTGTACAGAGTGTAGTTTAATCACAGTTAACTCTTGGGTTAAGAATCATGAAATAAGTCTGTATATATGGAAGAGACCTGGAGACACTGGAAGGTTTCAGATAGATTATATAAATGATAAGACAGATTTAGTAACCAGGTTTTAAATTGTAAGATATTTCCAGGGGCAGATGCAGACTCTGACCACAATTTATTGGTTATGAATTGTAGATTAAATCTGAAGAAATCGTAAAAAGGTAGGAATTTAAGGACATGGGACCTGGATAAACTTAAAGAACCAGAGGTTGTGGAGAGTTTCAGATGAAGCATTATGGCACGAATGACAAGGACAGGGGAAAGGAATACAGTAGAAGAAGAAAGGGTAGCTCTGAGAGATGAAATAGTGAAGCAGCAGAGGATCAAGTAGGTAAAAAAGACAAGGGCTAGTAGAAATTCATGAGTAACAGAAGAGATATTGAATTTAATTGATGAAAGGAAAAAATATAAAAATCCAGTAAATGAAGCAGGTGAAAAGGAATACGAACATCTCAAGAATGAGATCAATAGGAAATGCAAAATGGCTAAGCAGGGATGGCTAGAGGACAAATGTAAGGATGTAGAAGCATATATCACTAGGGGTATGGTAAATGCCGCCTACAGGAAAATTAAAGAGACCTTTGGAGAAAAGAGAACCATCTGTATGAATATCAAGAGCTCAGATGGAAAACCACTCCAAAGCAAAGAAGGGAAAGCAGAAAGGTGTAAGAGTATATAGAGGGTATATACATGGTTGATGTACTTGAGGACAATATTATGGAAATGGAAGAGGACATAGGTGAAGATGAGTTGGGAAATCTGATACTGAGTGAAGGATTTGACACAGCGCTGAAAGACCTAAGCCAAAACAAGGCCTGCCCATCAGAGCTACTGAAAGCCTTGAGGAGCCAGCCATAGCAGAACTCTTCCATCTGGTGAGCAAGATGTAAGAGACAGGTGAAATACCCTCAGACTTCAAGAAGAATATAATAATTGCAATTCCAAAGAAAGCAGATGGAGTCAGGTGTGAAAATTACTGAACTCTCAGTTTAATAAATCATGGTTGCAAAATACTGACATACATTCTTTACAGACGAGTGGAAAAACTGGTCGAGGCCGACCTTGGGGGAGATCAGTTTGGATTCCATAGAAATGTAGGAACCCGCAAGGCAATACTGACTGTACGAGTTATCTTAGAAGAGAAGTTACGTTTATAGCATTTGTGCACTTAGAGAAAGCTTTTGACAATGTTGACTGGAATTCTCTCTTTCAAATTCTGAAGGTGGCGGGGGTAAAATACAGGGAGCGAAAGGCTATTTACAATTTGGACAGAAGCTAGATGGAAAACAGTAGTTGAGATGGGAATGAGACAGGGTTGTAGCGTATTCCCGATGTTCAGTCTGTATATTGAACAAGCAGTAAAGGGAAAAAAAACATTTGGCGTAGGAATTAAAATCCAGGGAGAATAAATAAAAACCTTGATGTTTTCTAATGACAGAAGATCAGTGTAATGGAATGGACAACATCTGGAAAGGATGATATAACAACAATGTCACAAAAGCAAAATGAGGATAATGAAATGTAGTCGAATTTAATCCGGTTATGCTGAGGGAATTCGATTAGGAAATGAGACACTTACAGCAGTGGATGAGTTTTGCTATTTGGGCAGCAAAATAACTGAAGATGGTTGAAGTAAAGAGGATATAAAATGTAGACTGGCAATGGCAAGGAAAGCATTTCTGAAGAACAGAAATTTGTTAACATCTAGTATAGATTTAAGTGTCAGGAAGTCTATTCTGAAAGTATTTGTATGGAGTGTAGCCATGTATGGAAGCAAAACATCAATGATAAACAGTTTAGACAAGAAGAGAATATAAGCTTTTGGAATGTGATGCTACAGAAGAATGCTGAAGATTAGATGGATGATCCATGTAACTAATGAGGAGATACTGAATAGAATTGGAGAGAAGAGGAATATGTGGCACAACTTGACTAGAAGAAGGGATCAGTTGGTAGGACATGTTCTGAGGCATCAAGGGATCACCAATTTAGTATCTGAGTGAAGCATGGAGAGTGAAAAACATAGATGGAGACCAAGAGACGAATACACTAAGCAGATTCAGTATGTAGGTTGCGGTAGTTCGAGATGAAGAGGCTTGCATGGGATAGGGTAGTGGAGACCACAACAACAATAATGTCCTCATGTCAATCAGTCCCTAAAGTTTGTACATGGTGGAAAAAATCAACTTGTATAGGGAGTCCCAGGAAAGATCAACATTCAGGGATATGACAGGAACAATCATTCAAAGTAAAAAAGACTAGTAAACATGGGCTTTAAACTGCATTCTTTAAGAGTTATGAGCAGTTCTTAATCTTCAGTACTTTGAAAGAGATCTCTTCTACTTCAAACTCATTGCTTTCCATGTTTTGACAGGTGGTGGTATAGATCAAAACAATGAAAATTAGTCTAGTAAACCTGGAGTCTGAAGTGCACAGCTATGAGCACTTGTTCATCTTTGCTACTGTGAAACATCTACTGAACAGGTGCTTACAGCTCTTAACATGTGCATTTTAGAGTCCATGTTCACAAGACAATTTTTTCTTGAATTGGTCCATGCTATCACCTCTCAAAATATGAAAAGCAAAGAGTTTGCAGTAGAAGATGTTTCCTTCACAGTATCGAAGATGAAGTGCTCATAGCTCCTAAGGTCTGCATTTTAGAGCCCATATTTACTAGACTTTTTTTGTTTCAATTAGTTGTTTTTGTAATATCCATGAATATTGAATGTTCTTCCCCCCCCCCCACCCCCCACCCCCCGGGTCTCTTACACACACACCATTTTACTTACTTACTTCCCTTCTTTTTATCTGTGCATTCTTTTGTAACTAAGAGTGGGATCACCTCAGTTTTATCAGTATTTTCTAAATGTTGTGGTTATAATACCAGGAATAATCTTTTTTGCCCTTAATCAACTTAACTTGGCTCTTACTTATCCAGACTAATATACATGAAACATTCAATCTCTGTCCACAAATATTTCAAGTCCACCTCATTCAAATTAAGTAACATCCATTCCCTTTTTAAGTAGGGTTCTAGCAACTGTGTTTCTACTCCGACAAGATAAAAACTCTCCTACGGATTTATTGATTCCAGTAACCATTGTGGATACTGATACCTGCATCTTTGCAGACACTATCCATGGAGTTTAAAGTATTTCCGTCAAACGTGGGCTGTCAAATAGTTGCTCAAGAATTTTTTGGGGAAAGTGTTCAGAACTACTTAGCAAGACGGCCTTGCCCATACATCTGGCAGTAAGTGCATAGAAATCAGCCTGTGCACAGTGCATTAAAGTTTCTTATTACTACTATTACTTTATTAGGTTACTTCTGCATTAAGTAACTTAGACTCTCTTTGGAAATGATCATATGCCATTGTTGGCGGGGAGGCCTCATTCGGGGAGTCAATGATGATGAAAATGATGATGGACACATGTCCCCTGCTGGGAATCGAACCCGGGCCCCCTACGTGGTAGGCAGTAACGCTACCGCTACGCTATGGAGGCGGATTAGACTCACTTTGAATGATTCTGCAACTGTTGTAGCAGAAGCAGATGGCTGGTGAAAGCATTCTGCCTAATTAGAGTGCACTTAGGCCGGTAACAAACATCAGGTTAAGTTTACAAATATGACTTATTTTTGACTTCATTAGATGTGATATTTTTATTTATTGCTATAAACACACCCCTTTCCCGATAATCCTGCACGTCTTTCGGATATAAAGTCCATGTGTGTTAAATATTTTAGAACTATCTTCTTCACATTTTACCCAGCCTCAGTACCAAGTATACTTTGGATTCCAGAGCTTTGCTACAAGCGATAACTGTTAGAATCTTTGTATTTTCAATCTCTGTGACATGTTGGTGATGTGAGTTTGTTTTTAGTATGTAGATTGGCGAGCATTTTTCAAATGACTTCAGAATTTCACCTAGCCTTAAAAAGAAAAATTGCAATATTTTGCTAACCAGGTAGCTGCTTTCACTGTGTGGTGCAGCTCTTGGCCATGCAGGATGGGTCCTACGGTTCTGCATCCCATAGTGTAGGTCCAGAAATCTGTAGTGAAGAATGTCACGTAATAACCAGAGTCTCTCTAATACTGCAGATGGTAAGTTTCACTTGCTTCCTGTGAGCAAAGCCAGCAGTTTTCATCATTCCTACCAGCTACCTATAGGAAGTGGTGATGGCCTCAGAACCCAACTGATAGGCATTACTGGTACTGACATGAGTTAAGACCTGTAGTTAACTCGACCGTACACCATTGATCTGGTACCACCACATATTGTATGCGTCCCTAGCAGAAGTAACAGGTATACAGGGGTTTCCTTCCTGGCCGTAGGTGCTGTATTCCTAAGGGATCAGTAACCTGCCTAACGTTGAAATTCCGCATAGATATCAAAAAAATGTCATTCTTACATGCTTGTGCAGCTTGTTAGCAGCATGTTAATGCCATATATTGTTATTGCAAATGAATTACTAGCTATGTTAGCTAGACCCATCCTACATTATGTAAACAACTCTTTCATAACCGTTAGAGTGATGTCCTTTCTTTCTGAGGATTCTTCTACAGCAGTTGTAATCTATTTTATTATGATCTTGTTGTATACAACTAAGTCTCTTAGCTTTATTTTTGCTAAATGTCAGTTTCTATAATCCTTTTATGGCAGTGACTGCCATAACAATCGAAGCCGACAAAATGCTGAATGCAGTCTATTGCTGCAGCAGTTTAATGCTGCCTATGCTGCTGTAGAAGAGTTGAGACAATCGCTTCTTTGTCGTTAAGCTGTGAGCAACACAAGATACACTTGATTACAGCAGTAATGATGGACTCTCACCATGGTTTATCATCTGTTCGAACACCTACAAATGGCACTTCAAAGTACAATGTATGACTTGGTAATCAGTTCCATGTCAGTGCTTTTGGTGGCTCGCACTTCATTTTATAGTTTGACATAAAGCTAAGATATGATATTTTAATGTAAATATCGAGATTCTGCAATTTCATGCTATGAGACTGAATTGTTGTAGACTGCAATAGTACAAATATTGTTAACAAATATCTGTAAGGCACCCAAAGCCTTTGCAAAGCCTACAATATAAAAAAAATTTAGAACTGGTTGCTGTACCAGAAGCAGCTGAGGTTTAGTAGCAAAGTGTTCATGGTGAAGTCAGAAGTTAAAGCAGTTCAGATAGTTTTATTTTTTATTATTATTTTCTTTGCCTCCTTCTTCAGATTCAGGATTATTCATTGCCCAAAAAATTTTATGCAATTGATGCCAATAGCAATCCATAATTTTTGTATGTGACCTGAAGTTATTACTCTCCAAAACATAATCAATTAGAAAGAATGTCTGTAATTTGAGAATATAACAGAAATTTACTTGATTGCCTGTGCAATTTTCAGAACAATAGCCTTGCACATCGTTTGTATGTTTGTAGCATGAGTGGGCACTTAATCATACTGCTGATGCCCTCAGTGTGTGTAGTAGTTGAGTTCCTGTTTGTATTTAACAAGGGGATCTGGCAGACTGGTCACCCTCTTTGATTTTTTTCAGTTAATAGTACTTGAAGGTTAGTGACTGGACATCAGTTCTCTGTATCATGTATGACACAATTGTCAGAAGACTCGAAAAAATAGTCTTGAAGGTAAAAAAAGTTCTGAGCATTGTTAAGGACAATACATGCGTAGTTCAGTAACAGATTCACCATCAGCTCAGCATGTAGCATAACCAGATTGTAATCACGAAGTCCACAGTCAAATATTGCATTTCTTTACTTTTCTTTAATTCCACAATTATTAAAAACAGATGAAAGTGTTAATTATCAAATGTTGAATTGTGATTTTTAAATAAAAATAACATATTTTTACTACGGGACATGAAAATAAATTAAAATTTGATAAAGATGTGCGAAATGCCTTTTTGTTTGTTGAATGGGGGAAAATATCTGTTTGATGTGTCACATATTAGTGCCAAATTTTAATTTATTGGGAATACTCACATTTTCAAGCAAACAATAACTAAAATTAAACAATGGAAACTCCAGGCAGGAATATCAACAATGTAGAAAAAGACAGATTACTATTTTAGCCGTGTGTGGCTCGTGTTCCCGCCATCACCTATTTTTCACCCTGTTTTTAACATACTTCCACCTCACTAAATTAATTTAAATTACTACTGTCACTAAGTTGCTGCTTTGCTTGATCGTGAGCGGCGTTAGTAGTGTGTATCGATATATTCCCTCTCGTTGTATCTTTCCTCGACTGCTATTACTTCCTAGTCGTTGTCTGTCGCAAACCAGCTCGGGTTGGGGAGTTCGAGTTGCGAGTTCAGGTCTGCCAGTCAGTTGGAATGCGTCTGGAGCGCAGTCCGGACCTCCCAGTCGGGGAGTTGTAATGCGGCACTAGTGCAGTCGGTTTGGAGCAGCAGTGAGCTCTGCATCGACATGGCTCGCCCGACCATTGCCGCCACGCATCACTTGAGCTGGGCCATGGCCTGGGTGGATCATCGGTCGGCCAGCCAGTCACCGGCTTGCAGCAGCAGTGAGCCCTGCGTGGACATTGCCTGCCCAACCGTTACTGTTGCGCATCACTTAATCCAGGCTTGACCTGTGGTGGAGTGTTGGTCGGTCAGTTGGGCCGAGGACATCACCGTGTGGCATAGTCGAGTGGGCCGCTGGTGGTCTTTGCACAGTGTCGGACTCTGTGTGGAGCTGTCCGATCGGTACGAGCATTGTCGCTCGCCTTCCCAGGGCGTGAAGTTTAAGTGGTTTTGAGCATTATTTTGTTGGTTCTGGAGTTGCTGTTGTGGAGGTTTTCCTGTGAGCAACAACGAGTGAAGTGTTCGAGATAGCCACCATCAGGTGGAATTGATTAAATTAATTTATTCATAGTTTAGTGCACCAGCGGAATTTTCTGCCTTGTGGCCATTAGTGTTCTGGTTACTTGCCCTGGCCGCTAACGTAAGTTCAGGCAGTGTTCATTTTGGGTGAAGTTAACCGTATTATCTTCTTTCATAGTTAGTGAACCAGTGGAATTTTCTGCCTTGTGGGTGTTACTCTTCTGGTTACCTGCCCTGGCCACTAACGTAATTTTTAGGCAGTGTCTTTTCCCCACCGGTTGTTGCTGCCCAACATGGTGTGTAGTTTTGGCAGCTCAGTTCACATACGCATTTGTTTTGGGATAGTGACACTTGTAACATTTTGGGGCCTTGAATTCTCATGTACTCCATCTAGCTTTATGTAAATATATTTTAATTGTTCCTGTCTGTAACTTGATGTGTCTTCTTTACGATAAGTAGCAATCTTTATTTTCCTACATTGTTAGTAATTAAAATTAAAACCATGTTTTATTAGAATATTATGATTCCATTTTTGTTAACTAACATTTCCATTTGTTAATAAATATGGAATTAAAAATAGTATGCTACTTGCAAGATTCAAATCAGCATCTTTTTCGTTACATTCCAGTTACACTATACACTGAGCTACCAGTGAATTCAGTAACTGACTACAGTTGTTTTGTAACTATTAGCACTTGCTAATCTTCAGAGGCAGTTTTTTCAACTTACTTTGAGAATTGCATCATACTGCTGTAAGGAATTTGTGTGTGGGCACTGACATAATTATCCTATAAATAAAAATAAAGAAGAGAAATTTGTTAACATCGAGTATAGATTTAAGTGTCAGGAAGTCATTTCTGAAAGTATTTGTATGGAGTGTAGCCATGTATGGAAGTGAAATATGGGCGATAACTAGTTTGGACAAGAAGAGAATAGAAGCTTTCGAAATGTGGTGCTACAGAAGAATGCTGAAGATACGGTGGGTAGATCATGTAACTAATGAGGAGGTGTTGAATAGGATTGGGGAGAAGAGAAGTTTGTGGCACAACTTGACTAGAAGAAGGGATCGGTTGGGTTTTGAGGCATCAAGGGATCACAAATTTAGCATTGGAGGGCAGCGTGGAGGGTAAAAATCGTAGAGGGAGACCAAGAGATGAATACACTAAGCAGATTCAGAAGGATGTAGGTTGCAGTAGGTACTGGGAGATGAAGGAGCTTGCACAGGATAGAGTAGCATGGAGAGCTGCATCAAACCAGTCCCAGGACTGAAGACCACAACAACAACAACAACAACAACAAATAAAAATAAAAAAATCAGAGTGGGCGACTCCATTAGGTCCCATTGCAAGGTTTTTAGATTTGATACTATATGTATACACACATCAAAAAACGTTTTCCATCACCTCAGTTCAGAGAGTTCTGGAACTGTACTGAAAATTGGAAAAGAGATCAACATAAACATCATTTCTGCCCTTTCTCATGAAAACCACACATCGCATGTTGTACCATCATACAGTGAGACCTTCAGAGGTGGTGGTCCTGGTCGCTTTGTGCACACAAGTACCTCTAATATCCAGTAGGATGTCCTTTTACATTGATGCATGTCTGTATTCGTTGTGGCATACCATCCACAAGTTCATCAAGGCACTGTTGGCCCAGATTGTCCCACTCCTCTACGGCGATTCGGCGTAGATCCCTCAGAGTGGTTGGTGGGTCACGTTGTCCATAAACAGCTGTTTTCAATCTATCCCAGGCATATTCGATAGGGTTCATGATGGCCACTCTAGTCGAGTGATGTCGTTATCCTGAAGGAAGTCATTCACAAGATGTGCACGATGGGGACGCGTGTCGTCGTCCATGAAGACGAATGCCTCGCCAATATGCTGCCGATATGGTTGTACTATCAATTGGAGGATGTCATTCACGTATTATACAGCCATTACGGCACCTTCCATGACCACCAGCGACGTACGTTGGCCCCACGTAATGCCACCCCAAAGCAGCAGGATCTCAGACAATTGTCTGGTTGAAGGCACATGCGACACTCATCGGAGAAGAGAATGTGATGCCAATGCTGAGCAGTCCATTCAGCATGTTGGGCCCATCTATACCGCGCTGCGTGATGTTGTGGTTGCAAAGATGGCCCCTCGACATGGACATTGGGAGTGAAGTTGTGCATCATGCAGCCTATTGCGCACAGTTTGAGTCTTAACAAAACTTCCTGTGGCTGCACAAAAAGCATTATTCAACATGGTGGCGTTGTTGTCAGGGTTCCCACCGATCCATAATCTGCAGCTAGCAGTCACCCACAGCAGCAGTAGCCCTTGGGCAGCCTGATCGAGGCATGTCATCGACAGTTCTTGTCTCTCTCTGTATCTCTTCCCTGTCCGAACAACATCGCTTTGGTTCACTGTGGGACATCTGGACACTTCCCTTGTTGAGAGCCCTTCCTGGCACAAAGTAACAATGCGGATGTGTTTGAACCGTGGTGTTGACCGTTTAGGCATGGTTGAACTACAAACAACATGAGCCATGTACCTCCTTCCTGTTGGAATGACCGGAACTGATCGACTGTCAGAACCCTCTGTTTAATAGGCGCTGCCCGTGCGTAATTGTTGTCATCTTTAGGTGGGTTTAGTGACATCTCTGAACAGTCAAAGGGACTGTGTCTGTAATATAATATCCACTGTCAACATTTATCTTCAGGATTTCTGGTAATGCAAAACTTTTTTTGATGTGTGTGTGTTTATTTATCTCTTTTTCTTCATACTGTAGTGCTACTGCAGTATTGCTGCACACCCATGTAAAACATCTTTACAATAAATAAATAATAATTTATTTTTTAAATGAGAATATTATTATTATTATTATTATTATTATTATTATTGTACTGTAGATTATGTGAATTGTAAAAGTATTTTGCCAAGTCATTTGTATATCTTAGGTTGTGTCGGACCAACTCCAAGCTAAGCTGCAGCAGCGAGTAGCAGCGGGATTGAAGGCTCCAGCCCAATCATTAAGTGTTCCTACAATCAGAGCTCGGTTGATAAATTATGAACCAGTCATACAGTTAAAAAATTTGAAAGCAAATTATTATGGTATGTAATTTAGTCCATATATCTATTTGCTAAATAGTGACAAGTTTTGTTCTGCATTTGGCTTCTTTCAGCTTGTGGCATTTGGCATTATACAGAGATTTTATCATATTGGTTAGAGACATAGGCTGAAGACAAATTGCACTGAAGCATCGTGTGGAAAATTAGTTGTAATAAATTATATATCCAAGTTAGTATTGGTAATTTATTATTCGGTCAAGGATCATTTTACAGTTGTATAACATTTGTTAGGTAGCTTAGTATAAGGAAAAATAGAAGTCACTTACACAAACATGGGAATATACTCATGTATTTGATGAGGAGCAGATGGTCACCATGGCTTTCTTTGCAGAGCCATCCCGTCAGTTTCCTAAAATTATTTCAGAAAACCACAGAAAGTCTAATTAAAGACAACCAGGCAGATCAAGAGCCTCTGTCTTCCAAATCTGAGAGCATACCTATCATACAGTAATATTTGTACATCCCTGCAAGAAGGGAGCATTGTAAACATTAGATGCTAAATGAACAGTGTGTTGTTATTTTTCAGCACTTTTCAATGCACACAATGTACACTGTAACAATAATTAATTCTATAATAGACCAATAACAGCATAAATGTATTACATAGTTATTTAAATGATATTGATAAAATAGTTAAACAGAATGACTTGATGGTTACATAATAGTCCCGTTTATTAATAGTTCATTTGCAGAAGAAATGTTGAAATTTGTCGTGTGCTCGAGGAACCCTTGAGAAGAGTAAAATCCTTTACTTTTCATCCATTTTACAACACTTAGTTTTAAATTTATTTATTGGCATTTTCAGGTAGTTTGTTAAAGTAGACAAGGGCAAGAAATTTTTGTTGTTCTGTGTTTTTGCCAGCCTTGCGTATGGTATCTTGATTGTATACCAACTTCATCTGTCCATCCCTACATTAAATTGTGTTGCACCTTTCAATGTTGGTATCACTTTTGATTAGTGTTGTGTCATCTGCATACTACATTGCATCACTTGGTACAACTGTCGGTCAATCATTTGAATAAGTAACAAAAATGAAAAGTCCAAGAACAGATCTCTGAGGTAGGTCTACACCTTTTTCAACCAGAAAACATTCTGACTTTTCATTATTTACCTTTACTAACTGTCTTTTACTTTCCACGTAAGGCAGCATTAGGGATATAGGATATAGCAGTCTTTTCACCTTTATATTGGTGTTTTTGATAAGAATATTGTGGGAGGCCATATCAAATACCTCCCTTTAGTCCAACAGTGTTGCACAGATTATTATTGTTGTTGTTGTTGTGAGATTTGGATGGGCAGTTTAAGGGTTTCCATGCTGATGAGAATGGTGACAGGTTGGAGAAGCTGAAAATTGAATAGGTTTGTGTGTTCATGGAGATGATAATGGAAAAACAAGAGTTTTTGGTTAAGTTCTTTTGTTGTTTTCGGCATTTGTAGTAATAGTTCTTCATAAAAGTTGATACTGTTTTTCCTACAAATTTTGGGGGCTTTCCAACTTAATCGAGCTAGTGATGATGCTGGTTTGCTGTCTAAGGCAAGATATTTATGACAGCTAAAGTTGCAACTACATAACTTGACGTCAGGATAGAGGGCCCAGACTTAAGATTACAATTCTGATGCAATATTTTAAGGCTCTGGGAATTCTAATGGCAGGCTACTACGACCCAAAACAAGTTAAGAGTGATGCCGTTGTGCTGTGCCGATTACACATTGGCCACATGAGACTCAACCGCGAGTTCCTTCTGTGTCAGGAGGGTACTCCTCACTGCAGCTATGGTAGCCTACTGATGATAGCGCATGTTCTTGTTGAGTGCGCCCTGCTGACCAATCTGTGGCCCACTCTTAGCTTACCTACCTCTCTACCTCAGGTGCTTGTGGATGACGTGACAACCACTACTGCTAAAGCATTGCATTTCCTGAGGGAGAACAGATTTTACTATCACACTCACACTCTTCTGCTTCCAGTGTTAGGGATGGCTGTGGGGGCGAGAGCCCCCCCCCCCCCCCCCCATGTGGCGGTACCCACCAAACAACGGCAGAATCCTTTCTTTCCATCTCACCTTGTTGTGCTTTTAGTCCCCCTTGTACAAGATGCTACCTGGTTTATCTCTTTCCTTTTACCTATTGTGATACAACTATTGTCACATCCTTTTAAACTCTTTGACTTGCTTATGTAGTTTGAACAGCCTAGTCCCCACTGTGTTAGCTTTTTACCCTTTGATATGTTTCTCCCATGATAAGGATGGACTGATAACCCCGTTGTTTAGACCCTTAAACACATAATCATCATCAGCATTTATAACGGGCTTTTCTGAATGCAAAAATTTCTTGCAATGACGTAGGGACATGTAATTGTGTTTAGTTTTGATCAGTGATGAATATTCACATTTTAATGATGATCGGCAGTAACAGAATGACGCAATGAGACTTTTAAATGTGACTATATGAGAAATAGCTGACGGGTAAAAAAGAAGGGGGAGGGGATCTAGAAATGGCACTGTTAGGTGAAATCGAAAGAGTAAATAAAGATATAATATCTATGCCAGTTAAAACCATTAAATCTCTACATGAGTTAATTTTCAGAACAGTTCCAGATGACAGATGAAATCAGAAATTGCTTGGAGAGAATTTTCTGGTTTTATTTTTCAGTCAGTACCTGGTGAACTTGAAGGTAAGAAGTTATCCACTAAAGCATTATTTTCAGAAGTGGAGTTGGGAGCAGTCTGCAGTATATTGTGTATAGATAGTGGGACGAAAAATAGATATTTGTTGTTATGTATCCAACATTGGCAATCTTGCAGTGAAAATTAATGATTACATTGAATGTTAAGAGGTTGGTGCTGGTGGTGATGAAGAGTTTGCATTCAAAATGGGTAGTGATAAAAGATTTTTTTTTTAAAAAAAAGGTCACTTCATCATGTTGAGGATGCTCTTAAGTCATGTGGTGGTGGTGGTGACAGATATCCAGTAAGAAAGTGGATCATGGACTTCAAGGAATCGGTGTTTTTGATGGGTTGGACTTGACTGAAAATGCTTGATTTCACACAAAAATCAGTAGAAATTTTGGCTAAGCTGTTATTTCTTGGCAGGAAGGAGCTTACATTGTGGGCTGCACTGAAGAAAGCTTTGCAAAAATGTACCTCATTTGTGAGTCATTCAGGGCAGTTTCAGTTCAGAAAAGTTCCACTGCATTATCAAATTCACCTGCAGTGTTCCTTTTTTTGGCATTGGCTTGAGAGAACATCATAAATTATGTACGTGGACAATATTATAACACCAACAAAGAGTGACGATGACGCATTTCAGCAGCCTGGTCCATTCGGTCTTGTATATGAGCAAAACACACCTCAAGAGGAGAAATACAGTACTTAGGAGCTTGAAGTTTTAGCTATTGCTGATGCCTTAAGGAAATTGCGGATGTATTTACTAGGAATACATTTTAAAATTGTAACAAAGGACTTGTCACGAAGAATAACAGAATGGGCTTTTGTCTTGGAAGAGTATTCCTACACCATCAAACACAGACGTGGTTCTGTGGTGAGACATGCAGATGCCTTAACTCACTGTACGAACATACTGCTTGTCTTCACAGATAATTAGGAAAGCTCAAGCAAATGATGTTGGTTTAGCAGCAATCAAGAAGAGCCTTACGAAAACTTTTCAATGAGAGATAGGATCTTTTCAAGTTCCATAACGGAAGAGAGACTTCAGTGGTTCTGCACACTGCGTAACATGAAATTGTCATGCTTGTAAATGAGAAAGATCGTTATGCAGTTAAGTGAACTGAAGAGGAAGTAAAACAAGGTTGTTATATATGGATTGTATTGGACCGTTTCAATCAAACACAAAGGATAAACAGCATTCTACATATTATTGGTGCACTTACCTGGGTATATTCTGTAAAGGCTTCAAAATCAACAGAACCTATTAGTAAGATGGAATTACAGAAAACTGGTTTTGGGAATCCAGTCTGAGTAATTACCAATAGAGAGAATTGCTTTACTTCTCAAGAATTCGATGATGGCTGGATTACACAAGGAATTGAACATATATTAATAGTGACAGGACTCCTCGACCCAATGGGCAGATTGAGAGGATCAGTTCTACTTTGACTAAAATCACTACTAAGCATAGTATTGATAGCCCTAATGAATAGTGTAAGTTGGTGTCATCAGTTCAACGTTCCATGTATTCAGCATACTGCAGGAGTATTGAGAAAAAGTCATTTGGACTTTCAATAGAAGTTACAATGCATATACAGACTGATCTTTACATCACAAAATTGTTAGATGAAGGAATTATTAATTCATTTGAAGAGAGACACAGTAAACTATAGGAAGAAACTTAGCTACAAATCAGTAAAATTCAAGAAGAAAACCGTGCTAGCTTTGACCAACATCAGAACAAAGCCTCAGAGTTTAAAGTTGGTGACCTGGTGGCAATAAAATGAAAACAAACTGGACCGACATTAAAGCTAAAGGCAAAGAATCTAGTATCCTTTCAAGTTACAAGAATTAAAAAAAAGTGATAAATATGATGAAGTGCATAGCTTGGCTTCCTTTCTCTCTTCAGGCAATGATGTTTCAGTCTTCTTCTTTGATTTTTCTGTGTACCAACCGGTCATTTGTGAATTCCATTTTCCTGAATGGTTTCACCAAGATACTGAAAATTGTGGAGCTCATTTGATTTTGCCATATTTTGTCTCCAAGTTTGGTACTTCTTTATTCCAGGTCATGTACACCATCCTTTCAAAAGCTATCTGGAGACTGACTTTTTCTGTGGTTTTTCAAGAGTTCAGTCTGTTTTTGGGCTGAGAAAATGTCGCAAGTTAGTACGGCAAAAACATCTGCAAATGGTAGACAATCTATATTTAACTTGTATCTACACTAAAGTAATTGGCTGGTCAGTTGTGAGTACTGATTTCTATTTCATCATTCTTGTATCACTTTCTCAAGGACACAGTTGAAAAATAATGAAGACAACCCATCTCTTTGTGTTCCTCCTGTTTTGATTTTGAAAGGATCTGAGTGTTCTCACATAAATTTAACCTAGGACTTTGTGTTTGTCAGGGTCTGTTTCATTATTGCAAGTGTTGTCAGATATAAAGCTTGTTCTTTCAATATTTGAAAGAGTGATTCAGTGTCAACTGAGTCATAGGCAAGTGTACAGACTAAATTTTTCCTACAAATTCACTGCTGCCTTAGGATTAGCTTTAGGTTCAGGATTTGTGCTGGATGTAAAAGGTCTGGTCTGGATCCTGCCTGCTATTAATTTTTGGTTTAAGTTGCTTCTGCACTCTATCAAGAAGACACTGAGATTGCATTGATGCTAGTGAGATTGTCCTGTACTTATTTACATCTGTTCTGTTTCCCGTCTTGTTTAACAGGTGAATAAATAATTTTTTTTTTATTCTCCTGGAATTTGTGCTAGTTGCTAAATGTCTTGCCTGATTCTGAAGATTTCTTTTATAGTGTTTCAGCCTGCTGATTTCGGGATTTCTGCTACAATTCCATCTTTCCCTGATGGTTTATTGTCTTTTAGTCTTTTTATCTGTCTGGTCATATCTTGTTCATCTGGTGGTAATGAATTATAGTTAGTGTCCTCACTGATGTGTGTCAGTTCTGGTCAGTTAAGTAGTTCTTCGAAACACCTGGCAAGTTTCTTGTAGTTTTATTGATTGTTTAGAACCAGTTGTCCATTTTCTTTCTTGAAGCAGTTGCTTTCAAAATCCTTCTCAGTTTCAAGTTATTATCATTAATTGTTATTATTATTATTTTCAAAATAATTGTATACTTTAGCTATCATACTCTCAACTGCCTTGACTGCAGAAGGGCTGGACTCGAACCCATTTTGTTAAGAGCAAAGTACAGGGTTTGGCAATGAAACCTCCCTCATTTTAATAGGTTGTCACAGAAAAACTAAATATGATAGAGAAAAATTACTTTTGTTTATGAAAAATACATACTTTCCTGTTTTGGATTATCTGTTTTTAAAAATTATGTCTGCTAAATGACATCCTCCATTGTTGGCACATTGATGTAGTCTGTCCTGAAAGTTCTCTATACATCTTCATGCCATTTCTCGTGGAATGGTTGCAGTGCTGTGGGATGATGTTTGTATACTAGAGCCTTTAAGCATCCCCAAAGAAAAAAAATCACAAGACAATAAATCAGGTGACATTGAGGGCCACACGGCGTCTTCTCGCAAAGAGACAAGATGACCAGGAACCAACTCGCACATTTCCACAGAACGTCGTGAGGTGTGGGATGTTGCTCCATCTTGCTGGAACCACACTTCTTGATCTGCAATAATCTGGTTCAGCCTAGGTTGGAGGAAGGTCTCTAGCATGTGACAATAACGCTATGAATTAACTGTTACCGTGTGGCCACATTCTTCAAAAAAATATGGTCCCCACACAAAACACTCAGCAATGGTGCACCCAGCTGTCACATGAGGACTGTGTAGTGGTCGCTGATGAATTTCATGAGGGCTGCAGCCCAGTAGCAGAAATTCTTTTGTTTACAGTTCCTGATAAGTGGAAATGGACCTCATCCAAAGAAATAAAGTGTGAGGTGGAATGTTTTGAAGGATTTCCTCACACACAGCTCTGCAAGTTTCAAAATCTCTCTCACTTAATTCCTGAGTGACCATCATTTTGAAGGGGTGCATATGAAGTTCTCTATGAAGAATTCTTCTGACACTCCTATCAGGTAATCCCAGGGCAGCTGCACGTTTAAGTGCTGAATGCGTTGGTGATTGTTGCACAGACACTCTCACATGTGCCACATTTTCCGGTGTTTTTGCAGTCCAAGGACAGCCAGTAGGTTTTCTTTTCAGTGCTGGACCTGTCTTTCTAAAGTTTGACACCCACAGTTGAAAAGTTTTTCTATCTGGGACCCGATCATGTCGACCCAAGTTCGAATCGTCTCCGAAATGCTCGCCGAGTACTAATCACTAATTACGAGTAAATTCCTCAACAACAAACACATGATGCTCACTAAGCCACACCATGATGCACAGTGAAAATGGCACGCACACACCATTCAAACAAAACTCACTCCACAACAGTATCCTCAATACATCTCGTACGCTGGCTACATCAAATGTGGGAGGTTTTATTGCCGGACCGTGTATAATGTTAGATTGAAGCTATTGGCTCGTCTGTTTACACATGCAATATTCTGTTATATTTTAAATTACAGTTATAAGTGATGTAGATAAGTGATTCAGACATTCTGGATAATTACCTTCATTCAAGAGGTCATTGATTTTTTATTTTTATTTGTTACCCAATATATATTGAAACAGACAATTTTACATTTCAAGTTTTACATCACGTTTAATATTTTACCATATTATTGTTTGAAATTTGCATAGTATTGTCTAAGTGATCTTGTGCCCTTGAAAATAGTAAGAAACACTATTCACACTCCATGTTATACGACTCTTCATTATTTACATGCTCTTAAACAGTTTTAAGAATACGAAATATTGAATTTTTATTTTCTTCTTAGCTTAATTGTTACAGTAAGTGATGGGTTTGAGCAATAGATGGGGGTAAGGAGATTTGCTGTGCATATTTAAATTCCTTAACACTGTAAATACACTTATCAACTAATAATTTATGAAGATGCTTCTCAAAAGTATGATTAGGCAAATCTCTCATTGATAGTGGTAGGTTGTTATGTAGATTCATTCCCATGTGTTTAAAACTACTTTGAATCTTGCGCAGTCATGTAAATTCTACATCCAGTGTATTACTGTTTCTAGTTTCATGGGAATGGATAGCTGCTCTGCAAGGTATAGTTTTTTGTGAAAAGAAGACATGTTTTACTATAAAGGGAAGGTACAATCAAGATGTTTAGTTCTTTATAAATCTTTAGACATGATTCTCAGCTTGTAATTCCTGTCATTGCTCTTATAGCTTTCTCCTGCCACAGGAACTCTGTTCTAGAACCAGGATAAATGCTCCATACTTATTGCTTATTGCAGATAAGACCCATAGAAGGCATAGTAGGAAGATAGTAGCAGCTGTTTACTAATGTTTTTAATTTGCTTAACAAAAAGACTACTCTAGATAATTTGGTACACATAACTGTTTGGTGTGGCTATTTCAAGTCAGTTTGGGATCCAGGTGGCTCCTGAGAAATCTAACAATGTCATACTCGTGTACTTTTTCAGTTGGTTGTGCAGGAAGAAGTACGTAGTTTCCAGCTTGCTGTTGTTTATTATAAGCCTGTTATTGTTGAGCCATGTGACAAACTTTTCGAGCATTGCTTTTGTTTTTTCCCCTCGCCCCCTCCAAGTGGTTATCTACAGTAATCAGGGTAGTGTCATCAGCATATATTATGGACTTCTGAGGTAAGAAAGCAGGCAAGTCTTTCATGTGCACAAGAAAAAGAAAGGGTCAAAGTACCAAATCTTATGGTAGACCTCTAACAACTGGTAGGGCATTTGATTGATGGTTATTTACCATAGTCACCTGAGATCTGCTAGTCAAGTATAATCTAATTACTGCCAGTTTTTTGTTCTTGATACCATAGCATTCTAGCTTTTATTATGAGTATTCATGTGATACAGTATCAAATGCTTTGCCTAGGTCTAGTAGTAAGGCAAAACTGAAGGAATTTTTCACAAAACCACCAAGAGTATCAGTGAGAAGAGTTCCTACTGCATTTACTGTAGGCAAACCTGTCGTAAAACCAAAGCGTGAAGTGGAAAGTAGATTGTGATCCTCAAAATAGCTGCTATTTGTAATTGAATACAACATTATATTGCCTTGGATATTATAGGTATGAGCAATATTGGATGGTAGCTTTCAGGTTATTTAAGTCAATGACATTACGATTTGCTTTCTGATATATTTAATAATATAATCTGAAGGATCACAGTAATTCTCCCCTCTGCATTTGCTGAATTTAGCTGTTGATACAGTGATCACCTCTGATACACAGTAAAAGCCATCTATTAGTTCACTGCTTATTAGTGACAGTGATGTCTCTGCCTTACTCACATCCTCCATGTCGTCATATGATTAAAAATTGACAAAATGTGCACTTTGAGTGTTAGGTTAATAATTCCCCATTTAGCTTTACATTTATTGACTGAGTTCAGTATACAGTATATGCATCATTTGCTTTTCACTTCATTTATTTCAGGCTTCTAATGATTCTACACTCATCCCCATTGTCAGCATCACTATGCATTTGATCTATTGTAGTACAGTAGCATCATGATTCTTTTTGTACTTAGACATGGGGTGTACCAATTTTGTAGATTTTGTTGTTTAGTACAGGGACTCTACTTGTTTGGTTTCTTGTATAGCATTTAGGACGACATGCTTCAAAGTTAACTTATCTAGAAATTTTTTGGTTGATTCATTAGCATCTGCATTGATTAGTATTTTATCTTATTTTATTGAATGGTTTAGCTGTGAGACATTAATCAATCTTGTAACACTTCTCTGTTCAGTACAGGTTTGGATTATTTTACTATTGAGAGTTTGTCTGTGCCATAGTCCCTCATGATTGGAAATGCTCAGTTTGACTGTGTAAAATTCTGTTTTCTTTAGGTGTAAATTACTTATTATATGATCTAGATATACTGCCTGTGATATGGGTTTGTCATTTATGCAACAGAAGTTGACACCTTAATATATTTAGCAAATAGTTGGCAACCATTGCATGTTATAGAGGACTGGTGTGTGGCACACAAAAACATGTAATAATGAACAGTTAAAACTAGCTTTCAAACTCTTGCTCCTCCTCCTTTAGTAAGAGGGTCTCTCTCTCTCTCTCTCTCTCTCTCTCTCTCTCTCACTCACACACACACACACACACACACAGTATATGATGTGAATAGGGAAGCAATGGTGGAGACAGAAGAGAGATTTGATAAGTAAAATGAGTTAGTGCAAAAGAAGTTAGTGGAGGTTTAGGCCAGGGGGAGTGCAAGGGCACAGGATGTGCTAGAGGGACAGTTCCCACCCGTGTAGTTTAGAGAAACTTGTGTTACAATGGAGTATCTGAAAGGCCCATGTAGTGTAGCATCTTTTGAAGTCATTAGTGTTGTGGTGCGCAGCATTTTTGGTGACTGGATGATCAAGTATGCGGTTTGCCACAGTTTGTGGTGGCTGTTCATACGAGGGGACAGTTGATTACTTCTCATGACCATTTAGAACAGTGCTGAAATACTGTATTACATGGCTGCTTTCACATGTGGTCCTGTCTGTAATTGGGTAGGAGATGCCTGCAACTGAACTGCAGTAGGAGGGTGTGGGTGGTTGAATGGGACAAGTCTTGCGCCTGTGTCAACCACCAGGGAATGACCCATGGGTTGCAGGATTGGAAGCACAATTAGAGTAGGGATGGATACCATGAATCAGTCCCTTGTGTTCATCCCAGGTGTGAGACCTTGCCTCCACATCCACCCATCACTTCCTATCACAGTCCAGTCACAGCCATTTCTTACCCAATAAAAGGCAGGGCCACATGTGAAAGCGGCCACGTTGTATATCAGCTAAGCTGCAGTTACTGTACAGCTTTCTATGTGGGCCTGACAAGTAACCACCTGGAATGAAATTTTCACTCTGCTGTGGAGTGTGCACTGATAGGAAACTTCCTGGCAGATTAAAACTGTGTGCTGGACTGAGACTTGAACTCGGGACCCTTGCCTTTTGCGGGTGAGTTCTCTTCCAACTGAGCTACCCAAGCACGACTCATGACCCATCCTTACCGCTTCAATTCTGCCAGTACCTCGTCTCCTACCTTCCATACTTCACAGAAGCTCTTCTGCGCACAGAAGCTCTTCTGCAAACCTTGCAGAACTAGCACTCCTAGAAGAAAGGATATTGTGGAGACATGGCTTAGCCACAGCCTAGCGGATGTTTCCAGAATGAAATTTTCACTCTGCAGCAGAGTGTGCGCTGATATGAAACTTCCTGGCAGTAGTCACAACGGGTCGTGAGTCATGCTTGGGTAGCTCAGTTGCTAGATCACTTGCCCGCAAAAGGCATAGGTCCTGAATTCAAGTCTCGGGCCAGCACACATTTCTAATCTGCCAGGAAGTTTCAAGTAACCAACTGTCCTCTCACATGAATGCCCACTGACAAACTGTGGCAAACCCTAACTTTGATCATCCAGTTGCCGAACATGCTGCACACCTCAACACTAATGATTTAAACAAGTGCTTTACTACTTGGCCGTTAGGCTACTTCCTTCTGACGCAAGTTTTTTCGAACAATTCAGGTGGGAATTGTCTCTCCAGGATATCCTGGATTCTCGCAATCCCCCCTGTGCTAAACTTTTGCTAACTTATTTCCCATTGCCTCAAGTTACCTTTTCTGTTATAACTAAAAGCCACGCCACTGCTCCCCTATCCAGATCATGTACTGCCTTGCCTCACCACTCTGAACAGTTATTACTGACCTGCACTGCGCAAAATGTAGAACACAAAATGCTTTCTGTTGTGTTGACACGATTTTTACTGGAACTGAAGTGGGCGCACATTGCTGCTATCTAGTGAGAACCATATAAAACTTGATAGTTTTTCTCTTTCCAACAGTACTTTGTTCACGCACTTACCTCAAACAACATAATAGTTAAGATTTATTTTAAGTTGGATGATTCTTTTTGATACACCCTGTATATTAACCACTGCTGGCTACTTCTGTAAAGTACGCCAACAACAAATTGAGGCTTCTGTAAATCTACTAAACTAATATTTAAGCTAATTAGATGTAGATTACATTATGTATGCAAGGGAAAAAACAGCTACTTTGAGAAAAGCCACTGTTCCCCGTTCTGTGCTATGCAGCTGCTGTTTTAATCTAATACTCACTATTGTTTTCAATGATAAAATTGTCATTCATGAATTCTTCAATAAGACAACATTTTTCCACTAGATCAGTAAAGAGCAGCCTTTTCAGTGAGTATATTCTTATCTTTTAGTTTTAACCGTGTATTTGCTGGTGTTAAGTAGTAAAATTTCAAAGTCTGTACAGCAATTCTCAGCCTCTCTGTATGAAATTTATAATAATGCTAGAAATGGAAAGTTTGAACTAAATATTGTGTTTTATTAGAGAAAATCAAAATCTCATAAATCTGCAGGTGAGCAAGGACTTTTACATTTCTTTACAATGCATATGTTAAGTACCACAGTTACAAAATAAGCGTTCTTTACCCCTAGACAACTTAATATATGGAATAATACAGTGTTGACTTCCTTGATTACAGAAAGCTTCTGCTTGGTAATATAATTTTAAACGATGAAAGCAATATTCATTTTTATGACCTTATGAAACATAAAATCAAAATATAACCGAAACATCCCTCTTAGAAAAGAACTACAATGTACTGCAGTTTTAACTGGCTACAAATAAAACTCAAACTAACCTTTGTTCATTAAGAAGCATAATTGATATTATTTATGATATTATAGTTCATGTAAAAAAAAAAAAAATAATTGGCATGCAGTTAGTTCAGAGACTCCTAGAAAACAGAAAACAGTTTGTTGTTCTAAACAGGGAAGTATCACCAGGAATGAAAGTAGTATCTGGTGTACCACAAGAAAGTGTGATCGAACTATTACTGTTCACAATTTTCATCTATACGACCTTGCTAACTGTTCTTAGCTATCCAGGCCTGTTTGCAAATGATGCAGTTACAGTGTGTAATCTGCCCCTTCCTTCTTTATTGCAGCTGTTGTTCACGATGAGTAAAGTCTTTTCTGAAGACTCGAGAGGAGTAAGATTATGATAAGCTTTTTAGTCTACTTATTTGTTCTTGTAGAGTTGTCTCCAGTTCTTCATGTCTTTGGGTCAGATTCTTGAAGCTGAAAGTCTCACATTTTAGGGTCTTCATGATTCAGTTGATGTAAATAATTTTGAAGAATGTCATTGTAGAATTTTTGTTTTTACGTTAATTTATTCTGTCACATTTAGTATATCACAAAGTGTTTTGGATTTTCACATTAACAAAGCCAAAATTACATTGTTCGTCCAAAATACAAAAATACGTCTGATAACATCAGGGTTATGCTTACTACTACCTCACTCTACAGTAATAACAATAACCAAAGGGTTTACAGTTTTTCTTGACAAATGAATTTCTATTAATTTTGATTATTATTTCATAAATGAATCCAGAAATAAACATAATAAACAGTACTAGATTGTGTAACTCGTAATAGAAATTTTAAGTATGCCAGATAATTCATAATTTCAATATTTCTAAAAATAAATAAATAAATATTAAATGTAGATTCAGAGCTAGAATTTATCGATTGTAACATCGAAAATAAAGTAATTTCTTTTCATAAATTTTAGCTTGAAATATAACATATTGTGTATAAAATGATATGAAATTTTTCAGAAAAACAGCTGAGATAAAATGGACCTGTCCAAAATTTGAATAATATTACTGGTATTGACTACTACTGTTGAGGAAAAGTAATGCTACATGAGGATGTCCCGTTACAAGTGCAATGTTTGAAAATTGTTACAAAATGTGGGATGACTTGCAGATAAAAGCATAATGAACAGATTGGACCACATTACTAGATGAAAAAACCCTATCATCATTTGACTACACAATTGGCAATCAATCACTGCAACCAGTGACAGCTGTGTTATATCTTGGAGTAACTGTCCAGAGATTGAAGATCGAGCAACCAGTTAAGTTCTCTCTATTGGTAGGCCGATGAGAGTGTGAATTTTATTGAAGAAATCATAAAGAGATGTAGTTCACCAATGAAGATATTCACATATAAAACCCTTTTTTCACCACTTCTCGAGTATTGATCACTGAACTGAGACCCTTACTAAGTAGGATTAGTGAGGGACAGTGAGAGGAGGTAGGAAAGGAGAGAAGACATTCAAAGAACAGCTGTGCAATTTGCTACGAGTTTCTCTAGTTAGTGTGAAGCTGTCACACAATTTTCAGTAAACCCCTAAGGGAGAGGCTACAAGGAATGTGCTGTGCATCATGGGGATAAAATATTTCAGTAAAAGTCAAGAAACACATTATTTCCTTACACTTTTACCTTGCTTATTGAATAAGAGAAGTACGGAAATTTTGATATTGAAGAGGGATGCTGCAAATATTTCGTCTTGTGTATCTTCTGCATGTGGATCAGGAAATTAGAGGAAAGGTGCGGTGGGGAGGGGGCAGATGAGGTGTAAATTCTGCTAACCATATACCATCCACCAAAAAACCATACAGAATTTTGACTTTTATCTTGTTTCCAGAATAGTGTACACTGGAGAATCCTCCTGTCCGTACAGCACTAGGTTGGAAATAAAAATTTGTGGAACTTTTGCAGGTTTCAGTTTACATCTCAAGTTTTAGTAGTCATCAATATCATTTTCAGAAAACATGTATGACGGACAGTACAAAATATGTTTTTTAAATTCGAAATGACTGTGGATATTTCACATAAGAGTGGAGATCTCATATCTGGCAGTCATTGATACCAGCTAAAGACATATTTGTAATTAATTAAAGGTGTCATGTTGACAGCAGATAATCCTTAACATGATACTGGCTGGAAAAGAGAAGAGTTGGCGCCATTTTCATGTCAAACTATTGTGTATAGTAAATGGACCAGTTACTTCCTAACATAGCATTTCTACAATAGAACTGTTAGTAGAACATTGTTTTTTGCTGGTAGTTTCTGTCACTTTTATCCACAATGTATACATAGTCAATTTGTAAGTATTAATAACAGCGTATTTGATGCAAAAAATATTTGTCATCTTTCCTGAAGGTCCCTCTCAGTATTTTTATAAGGGGCTAATTGTGTATTATGCTGTCTGTTTATAATTATCTTTTTAAAATTTCTTTCTCCGCAATAAAGATAAGTGAGTGGCGAAACAAGTATTCTTTATTTTGCAGTATATTATAGTATGATGATTATTTTTATTTTTTTGTCTGTGTAGGAAAATTAGTAGCTGTGCATGGTACAATCATAAGGGTCAGCAGTGTAAAACTTCTATGTGTGTGGATGGCATTTGAGTGTAATATATGTCATGGAATGCAGTGTGTGAAACAACCTGAAGGAGTGCTCACAATACCAACAAAGTGCAGAACTGGAGGATGCAGAGGAAGAACTTTCACCCCTCTTCATTCATCTCCATACACACAAACTATTAATTGGCAGTCAGTACGTTTGCAGGAACTAGTTGCAGATGACAGAGTAAGACAGCAATTCATTTATTTGTAACTTAATATTTTCATGTACAATGGTTCAATAATTAATGCTATAGCACTGATTCACAGCGTGAAGGTGGTAGGGTCCCTCGCACTGTAGAATGTGAGCTCACGGAGGACCTTTTAGATTCGTGTGTTCCAGGGGATGTTGTAACTGTTATTGGCATTATTAAGGTATACACAGATATTTTACAATTTAAATAGAAATTGCTGTCCATTATTTTATTGGTATAACATAAGCTGAATATATTTCAGGTTCGGAATAATGAAGAAAATCAGAAACGTAAGGCACCCAGCATGTTCCTTCTCTATATAGATGCTGTGTCAGTTGTTAACAATAAGAGTCAATCTTTGGAGGAGAGAAAGTCTGCATTTGGTGTCAGATTAAATGCGAAGGATTTCTATGCTGTAAAGGTAATATTTTTGTTTTTGCAGGAAAAATGGTCTAATTATCTCTGTCTAAATTATTTGCAGTTAGTAAATAATACTCCATCTTGAAGCAAAGTATGTAAATTTAACACTAGCCACCTATCATTAGTTATACCTGGTTGTTATAGTCTATATAAGCACTTTGTTGTAGCGTAGCCAGATGTCTGTGACAACATATATTTAGATTTGTTCCACATCCCATAGAATTCTCTCTCACCAAGGATTCCATTGAACAGTTTGTGTGTGTGTGTGTGTGTGTGTGTGTGTGTGTGTGTGTGTGTGTGTGTTCCAAAATACTTCTTATTAATGCACCAAAGGTATTCCCCGCTATCGCTGGGGGCTCACAGTTCTTTCGTGAGATCATGCGTGGCTCCAAGGGGGGGCTGTAACCTATTGCAGTCCATTCTTCCTTCCCGGGCTGCATTTCCTTCCCCATCCCCCTCCCTCCCTGTTCTCACTCCTCCCCCTCCTTACCCCCTGCCCCCCTGCTTCCTCTCTGCACCCTCCCTCCCCCCACTTCCCCTCTCTGTACCCTCCCTCCCCCCACTTCCCCTCTCTGTGTTCTTACTTATGTCAACGTGGCTATCCACCTGGTTTTCTGTATTTCTTGCCGTTTTGTTTTCTTTGTCTTTGCTTTTTCACCCTTCCTTTTAGGCATTTTTGGTGCCCTTTTGACCTCCACCACTAAATTTTCTTTCCATAGTGTGAGCCAATCGAGGAAGAACTCCCTCCCTAGAGTCTACATTATAGATTCCTCGCCCTCCTTCCTCCCCTCTTCCTTCCCTGCTGTGGCCTCCTTCCTCCTGGCTAGATCACCATCCTGTGTAGCCAGTGTGTGTGATAGGGTTGTTATAGACCCATCTGGCTTAGCCTCCTGACAACACAGGGAACACACTTCTAATACCTGAGCTGTTGCTTCCCCATGTATGCCTATGAGTAGTTGCTTGTCATTCTGGACCATTGGAACTCTTGGCAACGGCTGCCGTGCCAGATGGCCCCTGCTGTGGCTGGATGACACCCATGTGGAGAGCCCTTGATCAGAGTGGGTGATATCAGGGTGGTTGCTTTGCATATGAAATGTATAAAACTCCAAAAAACTGGCCATTCTTCTATGACTGTCTCTTCGGTTGGTAATGGATCATTTAATGCTGCTTCTTCTGAAGCTCCGGCCTTCCCTTCCCTGGTTACACCTTGGGGGGACAGCCAGGCTCGCTGGCTTGGGATGAAACACTTTTCCCACTACTTCATGTGTACTAGGACAGATGGGGACACATTCACTGTCACAAAGCCATTATTTTTTGTGGTAAATTTTAAAGACAAATTTGGCAAAGTGGAGTCTCTCCACAAGATGCAGTCGGGTTCACTGTTGATCAAAATTTCTGCCACCTAGTCTGCAGTCCTTCTTGCTTGTAATGATCTTGGCGAAATTCTGGCTTCCATTTCATCTCACCAGTCCTTGAAATTGGTCAGGGACTCATTTTTCATAGGGACATAATGCTTCAAATTGATGAAGAACTCCAGGCCAATTTGGAATGTTGGAGCATTCATTTTGTTCAGCGTGTTCAGAAAGGTCGTAAGGACAATGGTATTGACACTGGCGACTTTTTTCTGGCATTTGTGGGATATACCCTCCTGGAGAAGTTCAAGGGTATGTTTTATCAGTGTGACATGAAGCTGTATGTCCCGCTACTCATGAGATGTTTAGAGTGCATGCATTTCGGGCAAATCTCTTTCCATTGTACAGTGGACCCTCTATGCGGTGAATCTGGACACCCACTCCATGAGGGCAGCCCCTCTTTCAGCGCCCACAGATGGTGGGACTCCACCCTGGGACCCCTCCCACCAGCGTCTCTCAGGCCAGGGGCCTGCTCTCACATCTTGGCCACAAGACACAAAGTCTATACACCCTAAGGTTGCCCACTGTCTTTCAGTTCCGAATCTTGCTGAAGCCTGCTCTCCCTCTGTGCCCTGCCCTTCTCAACTTATGAAAAAGAAAGATAAGTCCAAGACCAAGTCCCCCCCCCCCCCCCCCCGCCCGCCCTCCGTGTCCCCACAGGTGCCATCTCCCTGAGTCTGACCTCTTTTTTGTGGATGTCAGCCTGTGCCCGTTGGTGACAAATAGTGACCCGAGGGCCTAATTGGCTCCAACCCGTTCGCTTCCCTTTTGGATACCCGCTCCATGCTTATTTAGTGGAACTGTAGTGGATATAACCGTCACCTCCCTGAGTTGCATTCCCTTATTGCCTTTTACTTGATAGCTTGTGTCATTTTCCAGGAATATCATTTTATTGATATTCACTCACCGAACTGTCGTGGGTTCTATGCCTCTTTGAGGGCTTCTGCTGGCATTTGCATATTGATCCATGTGGACATTGTTGGTATGTGGATCCCATTTTGTAGCACTTTGGAAGCAGTTGCTATCCAGGTCCAATTGGACTCTGGAGTCATAGTTTGCAATCCCTCCTGACAGGTCATCTACAACTGCTGTCCTAACTGCCCTCCTTCAGCATCTGCCCCCTTCCTTCCTCCTCATTGGAGATTTTAAAGCCCATCACCCTTTGTGGGGCTGTGCTTCTCCATCTGGTTGAGGGTTCCTCTTTGACCAATTTCGTGCAGACCATGACCTGTGCCTTGTTAATGATGGTTCCCCTACACGATTTAGTGTTGCATATGGCCCTTCTCTGCCAGTGATCTTTTGCTTTTTTTCCTTCTTTGCACTGGTTGCCACATGACAACGTCTGTGATAGTGACCACCTCCTGTTGATTCTCTCATTCTCATCCCACCTCCTGATAACCAGGTTACACTGTTGGGCTTTCCACCATGCTGACTGGCCTCTATATACCTCAAGGTCATGTTTACACCTTCTTTGTCAGATTGTATTGATGAAGTCATCTGTGATCTGTCAGATAAAATAATCTGCACTGCCAGCATTGACATTCCCTGCTTGATGGGCCCTTGGGCCCTTTTCGCTGTTGGCCAGCCATTGCCACTGCAATCTGTGATTGTCATTGAGCCATATTACCTTAAAATGTCTTTGCATCAAAGCCCATTACTTAATAAAACAGAGCAAGTGGGTGTGTTGGGAACATTTTATCTTCTCTCTAGGTTCTTCTGTTCCTTTGTCATGGGTGTGGGCTACACTCCACACCCTCCAAGGTTGAGAGTGGCGGTCTTCCATCCTGGGTCTCGCCCTTCCTGATGGCCTTGGTACAGATCCATGAGTTCTTGTGGAACACCTCAGGACCCATTTTGTGACAGCATCAGTGTCAACCTCCTTTCCAGGCGCCTTCCTCCTCCGGAAACAGCAGCCTGAAGCTTCCCACTTGGAATACTACAGTGAACCTTTTACTGAATTGGAGCTTCTTCTGTCCCTCTTTTCTTCCCACAATTCAGCCTCTGGCCATGATTCCATCCATAACCAATTGCTTCAACACCTCAGTCTTCTACAACTACAATATCTCCTCCGGGCGTTTAACCGTATTTGGCTCCAATGCATTTTCCTCTCTCTAATGGCAAGACAGTGTTGTGGCTCTTGTCCTTAAAACCGGCAAGGATCCACGTACCTTGTTAGTTACTGGCCATTCACCCTGACCAGTGTCCCCTGCAAGTTACTGGAATGGATGGTGACTTGTCGGCTCAATTGAGTCTTCAAATCTCGGGACCTTTTATCTCTCTACCAGTATGGCTTTCAGGATGGACAGTCTCCAATTGATCATCTGCTTCAATAGGAAACCGCAGTTCGGCAGGCCTCTTCTCAGTGCTGCCATCTTGTTGCAGTTTTCTTCAGTCTCCGTATGGCCTAAGAGACAACTGGGCACCATCACATCCTCCTTATGCACCATGAGGGGGGTCTTCAGGGTCCCCTCCTGATTCTTATTCACTAGTTCCTGTCCCTCCAGTCCGAGTGTGGGTTGGAACCATTCTCAGCTGTCCGCAGACCCAGGAAAATGCCATTCCACAGGGTTCTGTGTTAAGTGTTCTTTTTTTCATCACTATTAATGGACTCATGGCCACTGCCAGACCGTTGGTCTCACCTGCTCTGTATGGACAATTTCTATATTTGGGCTAGCTCCCTCTCGGCAGCCTCTGCGGAACAACAGCTCTGTAGTGCCATCCAGTGTACTTCTACGTGGACACTACTTGCACGGCTTTCAATTCTCTTCCTTTAAGTTAAGGATAGTGCAGTTCTGTCACTGTACTATGGTCCACGCTGGTCCGGAGCTCTACTTTGATGTTCAGTACCTGACCGTGGTCTTTTCATTTTGTGGCTTTGGGCCATCGCCTGCTTGCTGTCTGCTCTCGGAAGGGTTTACAGGTTGGGCTCTGCCTCGCATCTCTCCACGATGATTTCCATCTCCCCTCCTTGCCCTCTTCCCCTTGTTCTCTCCCAACCATTCCCCATTGGTTAGTTACTCAGCCTCGGATTCGGATAGATCTCTTCTGGGGTCCGAAAACCTCCATTGCTCCAACGGCGTTCCGTTGTTTGTTCTGAACGCTCTTTTCCTAGTTTCAGTATCCCATTGTTTTTTATACCGATCACTCTAAGTCCTCCAATAATATGGCGTATGCCATCATGTTTTCTGTTGGTGTGGAAAATCATCTCTTGCCTGCCATGTTTGGGGTGTTTACTGCAGAACTGGTGGCCATCTATTGGGCCCTCTTGGTTTGTTAAATGGTCCTTCCTCAAGCAAGTTTAGTCATGTAGAGTCTCAGTGAGGGCATTCAGACTATATCTCAGTGTTTTTCCTGCCACCCCTTGGTCTCTGCCATCGATGTCCTTCTTGCCAGTCTTGGCGATGCTGATTGTTCAGTTGATTTCCTTTGTGTTCCCAGCCACTTAGGTATCCTGGGTAATGAACTTAATGATCATCTGGCTGGGTGGGCAGTAGCCTACCCCCATTTCCTGTGATATTTCCAGGTGCAGGTTTTCAACTTTACATCAAATCACTTTTTGCTCAGTTGTGGGCCAACTTGTAGTTGGCTACCCTACTGTCTAGTAAACTTCGCGCAGTCAAGGAGACTTCTACCACATGGTGTTCTTCCCTGTCGCTCTCGGCTGGAACCTACTGTGCTCTGCCACCTTCATTTCGGCCATATTAAGTTAACCCATGATTTTTTATTCCACAATGAGCCTTTGTAATTGTGCCCCTCCCACCCCTGGTGATCCATATTTTGCTAGAATGCCTCCATCTTTTGGCCCATCGCAATAATTATACTGCCCCACTTGCTTCGTCCCTGGTGTTAGCAGACAACTCTTGCATGGTTACATCTGTCTATAATTTCCTTCACAACATTTGTTTTTTTCTCAGTGTAGGCATTGGTTATGGAGGCCTTGGCCTTGCCTCTACACCGATCAGGTTCTCCACGCCTTTTCCATACATTTTGCCTGGTATTTTGTGTAGTTTTGTTTCCCCTTTCCTTGTATCTTATTCACCTGGTTTTGTCCCTGTTGTGTCGTGATATTGGTAGGATGTGGGGATCAGAATGGGTCAATAGCAGTGCTGGTGCCCCACTGTGTTTCTGGGGCACCCCTGCTCTCCCCATCCCCCCACCCCCTCCTGTTTTCTCCTCTTACTTTTTTGTTTGCTTGTTTTCTCTTGACTGGACTGGACTGGACTGTGCTGTTAGTTTTGTTCCTCCCTTAATTTCTGACTCCTTTAATCATGGGACCAATGACCTCACTGTTTGATTCTCCCCCCCCCCCCCCCCTCCTCCTTTCCGCCCTGCCCCCCACCCCCAATCAATCCTCCAACCAACCAAAGTGATGAGCTGTTTCCTAGATATTTTGACAGAATTGGTTCTCCTTAGAGCAATGCAATTGAGCTAAACACCTTACATACTACCTTATGATGGAGGAAAGCCTCCAAAGTGTGTCATAAATAAAAACTAAAAGTGTAGTGATTGATTATGGAGATTTTTATTAACCCTCAGTTACACGCTATCTAGAGCTCTTTAGTGACAAACAACTGAAGTATTTTATTGAAGGCACGCATTGGATGAGGAAATTTAATGCTCTCCTAAAATTATTCTTAGAATACTATGAATCAAGTTTCCCTTCACTCTGGGGAAGAAATAATTACAATGGCAATGGAGCAGAGGGGTTCTGGCATCTGGTATTGAAGAGTCTTATGCTACAGAGAGCTTTAATTAAAGTAGAAGAGTAACTCTTATTAAGACTTACAAGAGTACCACAAACAATACTGCAAAATCGTGTATCATTAAAAAGCAGTGAACTACATACAAAAAAAAGTACAAAGTTAAGTCAGTTAACTGTATTATTAGCATCAAATGTATGAACTCAGTCACACAAATATTATTTCAGTCCTCGATGACTGTAGCAAGACTGTGTTGTGTCCTAATAACTGGCACCAAATTCAACAAATTCTGTATGAAATGCATAGTTGAGCCATCAGATGTTTTTATTTTAAACCCAAATATCTACCGGTTTCAGTCTTGGACCATGTTCACAGATGAAGGGTTAAAATGGTTTAAGCCTTCATATTGCATTAGTCATTACTTAAAATTTGTAGTGCATGTCATGAATGTAAATATATGACACAGGACTTTCAAGCAAACATACGAATACTAAATGTACGCAGACCAGTACTGCTCTGTGTACATTTAGTGATGGCAGAGGCCAAAACGGGGAAATTGATTGTTGAGGTGACACTGTTGTGAAATTTAAAGCACTAAATGATAGGTTAACTCCCAACAAAATTTCTCATCTACATCATTTGGTTCCAGATGACAAGCTACCTGTAATAAATAATACACAAGTGGTCCTGAAAAACAATGCAAACCGTGTGTCTGAAAAACAATGCAAACCGAGTGTAAAGGTATTAACTAAAAAAAACAAACTGTTGTCTGAACTAAATATGCCCATAATTTTGTAAGCCTTTAGTGAAAATGTTCACTTTACAGATTAAATAAAACAGAAACCCACTGATGATGACACAGAGGTGCTGAAACATGTTTGGGAACTTGTATAACTGGTGGACCTTACATCCAACTGATGTGAATGTCTGTGAAAAGTGGTGAAGGACAGTAAAAACATTTGTAGACACTGATGTATTGGACATCCATGCCTCATCACACAATGTTGAGGTTGGAGGCTTGCCCACTCTGTAAAGCAGGCAAGCAGCAATCTGGCAGCTGGCAGATACAATGACAGAATAGAAAGCTAGTACAGGCACAAGTGTTTTGGGCGAGACAGTTTAACACACATTGATGAGTGTGGGACTCTACAGTAGGTAATTGCTGTGTATCCTGTAAACCAATTACATCATCAGTTGTGATTGCTGTGGACATGGTATAATTGAGACTGGACCGTGCATCAATGGTAACATTGTTACTGGTCGAATGAATCACATTTCTTGTTACACCGGGCCGATGGTCATGTCCAGACATAGTCATCCAGACGAATGACTGCTTGAAATGTTCGTTGTACCATGGACCAGTGAGGGCAGTATTATGCTGTGGGAGACATTCGCCTGAGCTTTCATTATGTTTGTGTTGATAACGGAAGGCACAGTGACATATGTGGACTACATGAATGTTACTATGGACTACTTGTATCCCAACAAGCTTCTTGTCTTCCCTGACTGCAATAGCATCTTCCAGCAGAATAGTTGTCCATTTCAGCAGGTCATAATTGTGCTACAGAGGTCGGATGAGCATGATAGTGAGATCAAGTTGATCCTTTGGCCACCAAATTTGCCTGACCTGAACTTGATGGAATACATCTGGGATACTATCAAGTGCCAGCTTCTCACCTAAAAACCACTGACCTGTAATTTACGAGAATTGTGTGGCCTGTGTTTAGTCATCTGCTGCTACATACCTCTGAAAACGATCTAAGGACTTTTTGAAATGATGCATTGCTGAATTGCTTCTGTATTCGATTCCAAAGGTAAACTGACACATTGTTATGCATGTGGTCATAGTGTTTTGACTATCAGTCCATATCAGAGTGTTGCTGCTTTTTGTGAGTGTGACTGATTTGAAGTTTGGTGTATGATTGTGTCATTTGTTGGTTGTTTAAATTAATTTTTTTTAAATGCAGGCTATTTTTTTAATTGTTATATCTGAAAAGTTTGTGTATGTAATTGGTAAATTTTTTATGTTGACTGATCTGTTAAGCAGAAGATTTATCCATGTACATTTTCAGGTACAGTCTTTTTTTTTCCTAAAAATGAACACATTGCTATTTGACTGTGTTATTTACATAACTACGACCTAGGTTTCGGCCTGTTATGCCATTTTCAAGTGATTGATAAATGACATAACAGGCTGAAACCTAGGTTGTAATTAAATAAATAACAATACAGTCAAATGGCAGTGTTATCATTTAAAATTTATTGTCAGAGTGTTGCTCAGCAACACCAAAAACTGTTCAACTACAGTCTGTTGTATTTTTATTTGAAATTATTTTTGGGAACATAATGTGTTCAACAGGATCTATCAAAATAATTTTTACACCACCTACAACTGGAGATCCCATTGTTATCCCACAATTAAACCATTGTCTTGAAAACGATTTATTTTCCTGAATTGAAAGTAATTTTGTCCTGGTTCAACTAGAAATTGGCTATTTGTTTTCATTATTTTGTCGTGTTATGTCTGTCACCTATGTTAATCACCTTGTTTATAAGTGATATTTATGTAGTTGCTGCAGGGAATTGACTTGCCATTGTATTTATTAGTAAAGTTGATATTTATGAAGTCATGTTTTACTAAGTACAATTTGTCAAAACTTTTACCTGAACATTTTTGCCAATTGTTCATGTCATGGACTGTTACTCATTTAAGAAAAGAAGTAGCAAATAATATAATTATTTCTTACATAATTGCGTAAGGTGATATACATAATGAAAAGTGCAGTGTTCTCAAATGAAATTGTGGTGATACCTTGTCATCTTTCCTGCAGGCAATGTTCCCTTGCTAGGTGGTTTGCTGTGTGTGTCCTGAACAGACACTCACTGATTCAATAACTAAAATTTTCCCCACTTACAGAGTGTTGGGGGTAAAAAACCAAGCATAAAAATGTGAGATTAGTAATTGCACTTCTGTTAATTATGTTTTTGACAATTTAAAACGAAGTGCCGATCTAGGACTTCTGTATTTCTTTAGGTTACATATTTCTACTTAGTCCTGACGTGGCTAATCCAGATTCTAATATTATGCAAGGTACATCATAATTAATGGTGTAAGCACATACAGTTGAAAGTACACAATACTAGAAGCAAAAGTCTCAGTAAACATAGTGGTCTTCAAACGAACTGTTTGTGAGACAGTTGTGATTTTGTGGTTACCAGCCGCCACTCACTTGATTCTGTGTGAATGTGATCCCCCTTAGGCATAGGCAACAGTGCCATACTACATTCAGGAAAGTTATTACAAATACTTCGGTAGAAGTGCAGTTACTATAAATGAAAACAACTGTACTCATAATTAAAGATGATGTTCAAAGTTCTGTCCTCGTACCCGCATGCTGGTCTGTACCCACCATTGCTATTAATTTCGGATCCTTTCAAACAAGCCAGGATCATTTTGAAATTCTTGACAAATATTGAAAAGTCTCTGCTCCAGTTGTACAACTGTGTTAACTAAAGTAAATACACTACACCTTCAAGGAGTTCCTAAACACAGAAATCCATGGTGTTCAGACTAGGCAATCTTGGAGGCTACTTTACACATTCTCCTCGCCCAATCCATCCTCAGCTATATCGGGATGTTAAATGCTGTGTCGCGATAACAGCAAAATGCACCAGTGTTCCATCATGCATGCAGCACTCCTCTGATGTCACTCTTAAGAGAACATACTCCAGGAATCCTGTGAGGTGATGCTGCAGAAACCCAAGGTAATTCCATCCAGCGAGTTTGCTTGGGAGCGTGTACAGTCCAATAAAGTGATCTAGTACTACTAAGCACACATTCAGTGAGAAATGTCTGATTTGAAGACTCATCCATAGCATGAGGGTAGGAGCCTAGATGATTCCAAATGGGAGAAGTGTGATAGTTAAACACACCATCATGAGTGAACTCTTGTTTCATTTGTAAATGAAATGTTATCGTAAAGCATCAGGTTGCGTAAATCTTCCTGAATCCACTGACAGAACGCTAGTCTAGTAGCAAATAGGCCTCACTAAGGCACTGGACTCGGAGGTGGTATTGGTACATGGCATTGCAATGTATTATTCTTCAAATTCCACTGTGGCTTGTTCCAGGAATTTGTGTATGCAAGTCTCCTTATAGAGATTGCTGGATAGTGTTTGACTGTTTCCAACACCACATATTGAAACATAGGTATGATTCGTGCAGGCCTACCCGATCTTGCAGCATGTGCAAAGCTCTCAGTTTCTCAGAGACATCCTTGTAAATGTTGAGCTCTCGAGGTGTCTTGGTCAGGGTATGAGTCTTGGTACAAGCGTGCAGGCTCCCGTGCATTGCCATTAGCCCTACCACACGTGAAATACATATCCGCATTCTCCTCGTTACTGCGGTGTCGCTCCACAAACAATGGACATGAGTGGCACTATGTCTGTGTGGTGTACTGTCCCATCCATTCTGTTTACAACTCCATGTCTTGAAAATGTAAACATAGGCCACACCAGGGACTGTCGTGCAGTGTTTACACAGAATGACATCAGTAGTGGCTGGTAACCACAAAGTCACAATTATCTCTCAACCGGTTCATTTGCAGACCTGTCTTCTTGGAGAATTTTTTGCTTTTAGTGTCATGTGCTTTCAACTGTATGCCTTTTATCATTAATTATGATACACCCTGTGTATTCTCAGTATGCAGTGAAGATAGAAAGCTCTCTCATTGAGTAAAATTTATTTCCCACAGGAAATTCATTCACAGCCTTCACTTTTCCGACTACTAGTGAACTCGCTGTGTCCCACTATTTATGGCCATGAGCTGGTAAAAGCAGGACTTCTCTTGGGTTTGTTTGGTGGCACCCAGAAGTCAGCAGACATGAGAGCAGATATTCATGTACTTGTAGTAGGAGATCCTGGTCTGGGGAAGTCACAGATGCTACAGGCTTGTGGTAATGTTGCTCCTCGAGGTAATGGCTTCATTTTCATTATCATCTCTCAAAAATAGACAGTTTAACTTATAGACATGGATAATTCACATCCCTTTCTCTCTCTCTCTCTCTCTCTCTCTCTCTCTCTCTCTCTCTCTCTCTCTATTTATAACTTTAACTCTAACTAACTCTCTCAGTAGTGTTCTGCTCAATGAAAAGCTGCTTCATGATGATTTGCAATTATTTGGGACAATGTTATCAATTATTAAGGTACCACAGAAATTAAGAAAAAAGGCTGTGTTTAAATTCTATATTATCATATTTATTACATAGTAGTCAGTTTCAAACACTTGAAACTATTTACTAGAACAGTCCAGGAGTCTGAAGAAATGCATAAACAACTGTCATTAAATAGATATACTTCTCTGATTTGTTCTACTTTATCAGGATATGCACGTGTTGTCATAGCAGCTTCCAGTTCTTCGGGAGATTGTTGATAACCACAGCAGACATTGGTCACTGTAACCTAGTGGTATGTTCCAGAATCACAGATTCATCCCCAACAGTTTCTTAAATTGGAGAAAATTCCATGCTGTAGCAACTGAAAACTTTAAGAATAATATTTGTGCACATTCTGACAGTGATATCTTAATGTGTACAATAGAGACCCTTGTCATCCATTTCATTTGCGATTCCAAACAGCCTTTGTAAGGTGAGTAACAGGCATTCATCAACTACATAAGGATGTAGATAACAATTGAAACCGTTGCATTAAAGATGTATAACATATACAAAAAATATTTCCACTTCATTTGCACAGAAAAATAAATAAATAAATAAATATTAAAAAATACACTTTGAAGTTGAACTATTCCTTCATTTGGGGCTGTTTGGGAATGTAACTAATGCACTTCAAACTTGAAAGTGGGATGTTGGGGAGGAAAACATAGAAAGAACAAGCTCCCCAGTAGACAGGAAACACTGCACGCTTCATTAGGAAGAGCATAAATAAAGACACTACAATAGGCTTATGAGCTGCCATTGAATTAGTCTTTGAAAGGCACAAAAGAAACTTCTAAAATGTAGTAAGTGCTGTTACTGTAACATTATTTTGTTAATTGATGACATTTTATTAGGTACCTGTGATGAAGTGCAACCACTGTGAGACCATAGTCCAGTGTCCATATGCATACAGGTCACATTATCGACAGCTGTCGGGCAATTACAATTATGAAGTGTGACAGTTTGATAACCAAGTCCATAGGCTGTAGTTTGCAGAGACCACAGCCAACAAGCTGAAGTCTCAGGCAGACCAACTGGCTGCTCAGAAGCGTGGCACAGGAAAAATGATCCTGGAACAGCAATAAGAACTCTGTCCAGAGTCAGTGGCTGGACTGCATTATGCTGCATCTATTGCTGAAAATGCCTGGTTCAGTGGCTGGGACCAAACTGACTGTGAATCTGACAGGTTTGATAGCTGGGACCCAACTGGTTAGCAGTGGCCATGCGTCAGCATAAGTATTGTAGTGGCAAAGGAATACAGCACAGCCTACTTGCAAGTACCTGACTTTGTAGACACAAGTGTGCCTTGATTGTCGTGCCATGCAAGCTAACACCCCAAAGATGTTCGGGCTCACATGTGGTTCCTCTTCATTGAAATGTCTTGGCTCAAATTCTTCTAGGGTTTGATCTGCATGAGTCGCATTACACACCCTAAATTAGACACTTGTGACCTTTTGGTTAAATTGTGTGGCTGATGGCAAGTTTGCGAAATACAAAGTTAATATAACATATAATAACAGTAATAATAATATCGGGAACTAAATTAATGACCCATAAATGATTTAGGCCACACTGTTGCGATTTGCTTAGAATGATGTTTATTCAGAAAGCAAACTAATAGCAAAAGTTGTATTTAGAGTTACTGTTACACTTGGACGCATATCCATTTGACACAGTTCAATCATTCACAATCTCATCGCGAAACACTAGTCCAATACTCCACCTTGTTATTTACACGAAAAGTTAGAGTTCACACCAGGCATGCAGCTGATCACTGCTCAGAGACTAAGTTCTGCGATACCACACAACGTGAAATTTTCGAAGTCATTTCACTTCCTAGCTGCCTAAAGACCGACTGTCAGCTTTCGCGTCACAATCCGAAATGTCCCTGTGCTCGTCCCCGGCCACGTGTCCCGCAAGCCAAATATCCTCGCTCAACTGACTAGTGCAGTTCCCTTTCCTGAAGCCGTCTAACTTATTGGCTACAGCTTATTTTACATTTTAACATATTTAAATAATCAAAGCTTGACCATTTTCACGTTTTATAAAATAGAGTAACAATAATATCCATTATATAATAAATGTTAAATTATTTTACATAAAACCAATACAATTTCCTTCTTAACTTTGAATGTCACAGCCAGCAGCCTTGCACCAATGTGCTTTCTGATAAATAAAGAACAAAAGTAACTATTATGCACTAAACTTTACAACAAATATTCTATTATCTAATGATTCAATAAGGTGTCATGCTGTTGTCGTTCATTGTGTTTTGTGTGGAGAAAATGATGATCTGATGCTTAGCTGAAAATACTGATAATTTAAATTACTATAACTTTTAAACAAAGTTACAGAGTTGATATTTACAACATTTGTCATTTTAATAATGCGCTTCTATATAAAATGTCAATCGTTAAGATCGACTAAAGCGTTCGGATTTTAGCATTCAGGTCTTTGTTACAAAACTTGTGAATTTCACTTTAACAGTAAATTCTAAACTGTTATAGATATGATCAATATCTAACTTACATTGTGATCATGAAAATTTATGGAGGATGATAGATTAAAATTACCGTGACTTCATTCCCTGAGTTACTACAGAATTAAATAGTTTTCATAAATGTTTCCCTTTATGCCCAATCTTAGGTCTGCCATTTTAACACTGCTACGTCTTCCTGGCCATAAACGGCTTCTATATGGCTTCCCTATGATGTAGGTTCTCATCTGTCTCACTCACACACAACAGCACCAGGCCTCATTCAGCACAATAGAAGCCTGTGAATTTCCCCATCTCGTGGCGAATCTACGCCCTTTTTGTGGCACGGTCCTGGATGACAGGGTTCGTTTCACAATTTCTGAAAGCAGACTCATTCGGACATATATTTAAATGAGAGCGAAATGCTCATTAACTCACAGCCTTACACTGCAATGGAACTCCACCTGTTGGTGACACAGGTGCTGTTGGTTGCAACGGCAGCTGCTGTAGTTTCCTTTGACAACAACTCGTTGTTGTTGTTGTTGTTGTTGTTGTCGTCGTCCTGAACTGCTGTATTCAATTCTTGATGATGTGGCCGGGAGGCCTGCATTGTTGCTTTTGCCATCCAGACTGTTGTGTTTGTTCCTTGATGACCTGACATCAACAGGCCTGGGGTACTGGTCTGTACTGGTGGTGAACAATGTGTCCAGATATGGCAACTAGAAACACTGAATTAAATATAATAATGTGAACTGAAAAAAAAAGAGGAGAAGATACCTGATCAGCAATGATCCATCTCAAAAGTTGACTGTGTAAGAAGTGTTGACATTATAATGGACGGAAAAAAAGAAAGCAGCTGTGAAACAAAATGACAGATTGTAAGTTATGAGGGAATTGCCAGTGACTGTAATATAGAAAAAAGACTCTAGAATTATTCGGTCACAGTTCTAGGGCAGGACTGGCCATGGTGTGCCAAGCTACATGCGTGCAGCATGCACAGGCCACAGGCTTGTCAGTCCCTGCCTGTCACTCAGCTTTTCTCAGTCCTTCTGGGATGTACCCGCAACAACGGGAAATTTCATTTAGTGTTGTGGTGCGCCGTTTTTCAGTCGGCACAAGTCTGTTCAGTAAGCAGAATCATGCTGTCAGTATTGTTTAGCCTTCAGTGTTTGTTCGTGATATGTAGGATGTTCACTGATCCAGTGGCTGTTTGCATACATGGGAATGACTGAAGAAAGGGATGAGAATTCTCAATTTGCGTAAGTGACAGTGCATGTTTGCTGTGAAAAGACATTACAATTTTGTGCAGAAAGAAATGAAAGATTCAGTTGACAGTGAAAGAGCAAAAAGTTACAAAGATCTACAGACAGGATTCATTATTTTGTACCTCAAATGTTAAATGTGCAGGCCCGGAGCCTGTGAAGAAATTGGTGGTAGGAACAGTAAAATTTCTCAAGTCACATGCATTATTCCATTGTTAGTTGCAACACAGTTTTCTGTGGAGCTGAATGAATACCATGGAGACTTGATATGTTGCTGCAAAGTCAAGGGGTATGTCTGGAAGGCTCTTTTGATTTAAAATTCGGTACTGTTTAATTTTTTGAAGGGAAAAGAAGTGCAGGAATGAATATTAGAACATTTGGAATGGAGTGCAGACTTCACATTTTAAGTGGACTTGACTGCACACCGCCCACAGTAAGACAATGCAACTTAACTTCTTTCTGATTTGATCGGGACGCGTTTAAAAAGAAAATCGCATTGTAGAAGGGACACATTCTGAAAAAGACTATCCAGTTCCGTAAGCTCACTGTCGTTAAAGAAAATGATGGGTTTGAAGAATTCATTGTGGCCTGGAAAAAATTACAAGGATAGTTTTTATAAAGATTTTGAGGAAATTGTCAAAGTTAAATTTGTTTCCGAGCTGTTTTCAAGGCCGATTACCATTTCATTTGAAAGTGTCCCTGTGCATGTTCAGATGTAACTGATTGACCTTGTAATCTTCCCACTCCATTCTTCTTCCATCTATTGTCCACATTAAAAAATGCCCAGTCCAAGTAATTAATAAGCAAAGTCTTTTATGAAGATTTGAGAGGAACGAGGCTTACAGTAAACTTACAAGTTTACCTAGCTTGTTATGTTGAGATAGCTCCAGTTCTTCTTGTCTAGGGGTCTGATTCTTGAAGCTGAAAATCTAACATCAGATCCTCACAGTTGGTTTGAACTGAATAAATTAAAAGATCATTGTTGCAAAAATTTTTGTATATTTTCCACTGATTTTTCACATTTTAGTATACCGCTACAGTATTTTGATTTTTCACATTAACAAAGCCAAAATTACATTGTTCGCCCCTGTTGTACAAAAATATGTTTTATTTATTTATTTATTTAGCATCCAATAGATTACACATGTGATATAGGATTTGTCATTTGATTACATGTAACACATAACAACACACACACATAATAAATGGACAAACATATACAAACAGCAAAACAAATTACATACACATAGTACATAAGTAGTGTACAAGAACTTATTACACAAAAACAAAAGTACGTGCTCATGATAAACAATTATAGATCATGAACTACACCTTAAACACAAAACGTATTATGGATATTTAACAGATTTTTCATAAGGACCATAATTACGAAGGTGAAAACATAATTAAATTAGTTTGACTTTTTAAAAAATAAGTACAGGTTTCAATCCACAGTCTGAGACAGGTATTCATTTACACTGTAGTAGCATTTTTCCATCAAGTATTTTTTTTTACTTCACGCTTGAAATTATTTTTGCATTTCAATTCTTTAATTTGAGATGGAAGTGCATTTAAAAGCTGTATTCCTAAGTGGCTAACATGTTTCTGACTTCTAGTTTTTGCTACATAGGGAATGTGGAAGTCTTTACAATGCCTTGTATTGTGATCGTGGTAGCTTGAATTGGTTTGGAGATTGCAGTTATTTTTACTGATCATTTCCAGGAATCACATCTTATGACACTCATACACTGCAGAAGTAACAATATTCCATAGTGTTTACAATTTTTCTTACTACTAGTTTTCATTACATTATTATTTTCGATTATTATTTCAAAAATTAATCCAGAAATCAACATAGTAAACAGTACAGTATTGCGTAATTAATAATAAAAAAATTTTAAGTGTGCAAATAATTTGTAATTCCAAATGTTTCTTAAAAAAATATTTAACTGTACATTCAGAACTATTACCTATTAATTATAACATCAAAATTAATTATTTTATAAAGTAATTCCCTTTCATAAATGTTGGCTTGAAATATAACATACTGTGTATAAAACTGTATGAAAGTTTCCAGAAAAGCAACCGAGATAATATTAACCTGACCAAAATTTGAAAAATAAAACTGGTATTGACAGCTACTGTTGAGCAAAAGTAATGCTAGATGAGGATGCCCCATTACAACCTGCAAGATAATTTCAACTATGAGAAGTATTTTTATGTTAGAACTGTCCAGGACGTTTACGTTGCTTTCCTTTGACAGACTTTCCATGTCTCCATAGTGAGGTTACAAAAGTGCTACAATATTTCGGTCAACATACTTGTGTAAAGGACCTTTTTTTGGGTTATGAAACTAAACGAGTCTTGACTCCTTGGCAACTTGAGTGCAAAACTCTGTTCAATTGCCTTCATCTACCCATATGCTGACAGTTTGTACTAGATAAAAATTATATTATGTTTTCAAGACACCAAAAGTAATTAAATAATACTGAAAATTTGTTTTGTTTTTGTGACCTATGTTGTTGACCAATGTGAAACATAAACCAAATTGTATGCAGTGCAATTGCACTGCCATTTAAATGCTGCGCATCTGCAATTTCCCCCTCTTCTTCTTATGTTTAGGCAGTGTTGCGTGGTGGTGAGGGAAATGTGAAGTGAGGCAGAGTGCTTTTGAACTCATGTCGCGGCACGGCTCACTTACTATGGGCGACCTGTATCCTCTTTCTGCAACACAAATACACATGTGGATTAGCACGATTCTTTATTTACGTGAACAGATTGCTGCTATTTAACTTTAATAGATTCCATGTGTTGTGGTACAAGCTCTTCCACAATAGTAGTCCTCTCATAGGCAGTATCGGCGATCTTCCTATAATTGGACACTTTGTACTGTCGTAGCCTGTGCTGAACTGTGCTGCTCCGCGAATGAATGACAGACACCAACTTGGAGTAGTGAGCTGAGCCAGTTTGTCAGTGGGCTAGAGGCTCAGTGAGTGAGTGAGTGACTGGCTGGGATAGTGAGACCCTACGGTCAGGGGCGGCAGCCTAAATACTTGCTGTCGAAGGGGCGTTGCTGGTGTGTTGCTTGCAAGTCAATCTCTGACCTCTCTCATGATAAGCCACACTTGGTTGAGCACGTACTATTGACATTCATGCTACATCTTTACTGACCAGTGTGTTGATGACAGCTGATGGTAGCACATGCCTCCCCTCCCCCACCCCCTTGAAATGCTGCGCCGTTGTCATGTTGGGAAGACAGGAGGGGGAGGGGGCGGGGTTTGCAGGATACTGGACCTAGAGGTGAACTGGGAGCTGTAACTGTGGAGGACGGCATACTCCCAGCTGTACCCTGCCATCTGAAGTGTGAGGCAACAGGAACATCCTCTGGAAAACTGCTGCCAGGGCACACGTCCAGGCCAGAGGGCAAGTCTGCGGCAATGACAGTGATGGTGATGGCGATGGCAGCTCCAGGTCCATCAGGTCCGCGAGTGAGGTAAGCAGGGGAAAGGCACATCGTCCATCCGCTCCTTCTGGGGTTCCCTGGTGGCAGCAGTGGGCGGCTGCGAGGGCTGCGCAGTCCCGTGAGGTCGTGGATCAAGGGGAAGAAAAGCAGCAGAATCATGGGGCAAATGACACACATGAGTTTGGTTCTGGCGGCGGCATTCCAAACCATCGGTACTTGCAATCAAGTACATAAAAGAGCCAATGCGTTCCTGGATCATGCCTCTTTCCCAGTGCAAACAGTTGCCTTAAACCCTGAAAAGAGCAAGATCGCGTGACGCTAAGCTTTACTTGTGGACCATTGGCGGTGGCAGATGCTGCGCTGGGTGTAGCAAGTGTAGTAGCGTCCGGTGGTGGTTGCCATGCAGAAGCCGGTGATGGTCCATCTCATGGGTGGGAGTGATAGGAGGCGAGAAAGAGTTGCAGTGCCTGTTCCCATATGTGGGTGGTGTGAAGCTTGGCCATATGCTGCTTAAAAGTGCATACGAAGCGTTCTGTTTTTCCGTTGGATTGGGGTTGAAACAGACCATTTATCAGATGATGAATGCCCTTTCATTCAAAAAACTATTCAAAACCACATGAAAAGAACTGTGGTTCGTTGTCAGGCACAAATACATCTGGCAAACCTTCTATGCAAAATACAGAAGACAATGCTCGAATGGTGCTATGTGATGTGGTAGAAGCCATAGGGACTGCAAAAGGGAACTTGCTAAAAGAGTCTATCGCTATGAGCCAACGAGTGTACCAAAATGGTCATGCCAAGCTGAGAAGGTCTGTGGCAGATTGGATTGGTTTCCCATGCGTGCGCGACACTGTTACGTCATCTGTTCAATGTGGGCATCTGTGCCCTGCCAAGTACAGTGCTGTCACACTAATTGTATAGTGTGAAAAACTCCCTAATGTCTGTGGTGGAGCAATTGCAACACTTTGGGAACAAGAACACATGATTGTCCACTATCATTTTGAATTAGAACCACACCCTGTTGAACTGAAAGTCTATGCTGATGTGCAAAATATCAGTGCACAACTGAGTTCTGGATACTGTTTAATGAACGAGGCCAAGACGTGCGAATGTAATGCAACAGAATCTTGAAATCTGGGTCTGCTTGTGTGGTCTCTGCAATTTTTCTGTAGTGCAAAGGAAAAGATTCCATTAATTCAGAGTCCTGCGCATTGATTTGGCAACAAGATGTGGCAGATGCTCAAAATCAGAGTCTGGCCCAATCAGAAGGTGAGATAGGGCGTCTGCATTGCCGTAAGCCTGTACACAGTGTCATACTGGTACTGTGAAAGAAACAAAGTCCAATGTTGCAATTTTTGAGCAGTGCATATAGGAACCAGCTTTGACAGATGAAACGAGGACTGCAAACACTTTTGATCTGTCAATAAAAAGAACGTGTGACCAAACAAATAGAATGGAAATTCGTCACACCATAAACACTAGCAAGTGCTTCTTTTTCCATTTGAGAATAATTATACTGAATTTGAGTGAGCAAATTTGAGGCAAACGCAATGGGTCTGTCTCGTGTGCCAATCCTGTGCGAAAGCACAGCGACGATTCCATAGGAAGAAGCATAGACTTGCAAAGCTACTGGCTTGGCAGGGTCAAAATGCACTTAACATCTGTCACTAAGCAAAGCATTTTTGAGTTTCTGAAATGCATCTTGACAGTCTTTAGTCCACACAAAATGTACATTTTTGCTGTGGAGGGACATTTGGTGTGAACCGAATGTAGTATGTCATCTTGCCTAGTACTAACTGCAGTTCAGATACATTGCAAGGAACAGGCAGGCACAGATTGCAAGCAAATGAGATTGGAGGCAATGCACAGCGTGGCTGTTTATCACATAACCTAAACACTGTAATTCAGTTTGAAAAAAGACACAATTTTCGAGACAACGCTTGAGTCCTGCTTCTGACAACACTCAAAAAAAAGTATGCAAATTGGCAATGTGTTCACCTTGTGTACAACCTGAGATGACAGTATCATAAAGATAGTTTGAACAAAATGGTACTTTTGCAGTCAGCTGTTTCTAGTAACATTGGAATAGGCAGGTGCGGAAGCAAACACAAATACTTCAACAGTCCTAAGTGTGTATTTACAACAAACAGTTTCTGTGAGTCTTCATCGAATGGAATTTACAAGTAGGTATCACGCAAATCTATCTTAGAAAAGTAACATCGTGCACTAAGCCTGTCCATGAGCTCCTCAGGGTGAGGTAACTACTGTCTGTTGGTTGATTGTAGACTTGAAGTCAACACAAATGCGAATGCGACCAAAAGGCTTAGGCAACAAAATGAGAGAACTTGCCCATTGACTAGCTTGAATGGGAGCGATTGTACCATTATCTCGCAATTCTTTCAATTCATAGGCTACATTGTCTCTTAAAGCAAATGGAACGGGTCAGGCCTGGAAAAACTTAGGCTGTGCATTGTCTTTCAATGTAACATGTGCTATAAAGTTAATTGCTTTTCCCATTCTTTCTGAAAATAGTTCAGAAAATTTCTTAAGCAAGCTAGCTACATTGTCTTTTGGTGCAAAAGCTGGTATTGAGAGTACATTGTTTTCGATGGTAAGTCCAAACAAATTAAAGGCATCTTATCTGAATATGTTCTCACTGTCACTTGATTTCAACACAATAAAAGTCACTTTCTTAGTAAGAGATTTGTAAGTAACTGGCAAACTATACTGTCCAAGCACTGGAATTCCTGTCCGTTGTAAGCAGTGAGGTGCTTGCTAAATTTAGAAAGGTGTGGTGGGCCTAACTGTTCGTTTGTGGCATGATTACACAGCATTCACCACATGAGCATGAGCCTGGTTTTTTTTCCCCCCCTTCTTCTTCTTGGCGCAGGCAAAATTGGCATTTTTGTGCAGTTGCAAACAAACTGCTTGGACAAGGCCTTTTTTCCACATGTGCTGTTTTTTATGGCGAGCAAAACATCTAGGGCAGGACTAAATTCACAGACTTGTTTACATGTCTGTGTGGCTGTCCATGCGGCTGTGTATGTGGTTGTTGTTGTTACTGCTTGGGGCAGTCACAAGCAAGGGATGACTCGACCCAACAAATGGGAGCTTGGTCAAACTTACCGGCTGCTATGGCACTGGATTCATATTGCCCCAAGGTTTGCAATACTTGGGGAAGTGATGGATCTGAGTACTTTAAGTTCTGTTCCCGTTTTCTCTTATCTGGGACATTGAATGTTATAGCATCAAGTATCATGATATCACTGTAAAAGTTGCCACAACTACACTTATATTTACACTCCCTAGTCATGCTTGTTAATTCTGTGTACCACTGTTGTTACAGCTGTTACAGCTTTTTCTGCAAGTGAAAAAAATGATATCTGGCTGCAGCTGCTTGAACTTGCTGGTCATAGTACCAAGTTAATGCAGCGATTACTTTGTCATAGCTGAGTTTGTAGGGCGATGCTGTTGAGACTAGTTTTTCTATTAACCTGAACACTGGGGACCCCGCAATTGAAAGGACGTATTGTAACTTTTACACTACCTTGAACGCGATGAACTTTACAATGTGCTTGGAACTGAGTCAAGTATCTGAGCCATTCTTTTTCTGTGTCGTTAAATTGCCGGAATGTTGGTATGCTGGTTGGCGGCACTTGTTGGGCTGGTTGGTTGGTCAGTTGTACGGTCGACACAGCTTGTACAGCCAGTAGTTGTTGTACCGTTGTCAGCAAGGTAGCAGTTTGTTGGTTCTGAAACTGAAAAGCTTGTGTTAGATCCATCACATTGACCATCTGCGGTTGAGGCTTGGAGGGCAGGGAGTGGAGATGTATGGTAGCCATGGTTTACACAAGTACGTTATATCAAAAAGCAAGCAAAGCCTCTGAAAAGAGAATAACAGAATTTTGATTAATTCTGCAGCTCCCCTCCTCGAAGACATGCAAGAACACAACAACAAATTAGCAAACACTTTAACATGATCACCCCTGCAAGGTAAAACACAAGAGAAGCAAGCAAAATCTTTGACCAAGTTGATTAACTTCGATCACCACTGTAGTGTCCTTGTCGCCACTGTGGTGTCTTGCACCATAGGAATCAAGGGAGAGGATGTTATTATGAGTGGCCAGTATCCTCTTTCTACAGTACAAATGAACGTGTGGATTACCATATTTATTCGAATCTAAGCCGCACCTGAAAAATGAGACTCGAAATCAAGGAAAAAAAATTTTCCCGAATGTAAGACGCACCTGAAATTTGAGACTCGGAATTCAAGGGGAGAGAAAAGTTTTAGGCAGCACCTCCAAATCGAAACAAAGTTGGTCCATTGTAATATGAGACACAATTTAGGTCAAATGAATGAAGATACAGCTACAGTAGTTTGGTTTGAGTCGTAAGCTTAGCAGTTAAGCTTTACCAGGTAGCCATTGCTATGCATCAGGCGCTCCATCCGTATTTATAAGGGTACCCTTCCTTTTTCACGTGCTTCGTCTGGTTTGAATTGATTGCTTATTTTTATTTGATCTGATAAGTGCCGTTCTCTTTGTTATAGGTGTTTATGTCGCCCTAAGCTGAAAATGCATTACTGTACTGTGTGATGCATTGTTTGTCGCATTCTGATAATGAGTGTTTACGGCTTGTCGCCGCTTGCGGCATGGCTTGCCTTTGTGCATGCTACCGCCGCGTACAATTTAAAAAAAAAAGAGGAATCGTTCATTAGCGAAACAATGGCAAGAGACTGCTATTTGTTGTTACTTACACTGCTGCTTTCTTTGATAATGATCAACAAGAACCAAATAATAGACTGCGTATGATAGATATTCTGAACGAGAGTTTAGCGAAAATTTTTCTCCGTTTGAAAATCTTTGCTGATGCCTCTTTAGTACTTTACATTCTGCACAGAAATTAGTCGTTTCAGATTTAAAAATCTATTCAATTGCCGTGCTTTAGTCTGTCAGTGATCGAGTGAGTGAGTGACTGACTGACTGACTGACTGACTGACTGACTGGGATAGTGAGACCCTGCGATCAGTGGCAGCTACCTAAATACTTACTGTTGAGAGGACATTGGCAACATGTTGTTTGCGAATCTCTCTCTGGCCTCTCTCTGTGCTTGATCGAGTGCCTACTATCGATCTTCATACTAGATCTTTGCCAACCAGTGTGCTGATGACAGTTTATGCCAACACAATCACAAAAAAAGAAGAAATTGCACTTGGAAAATACCGAGAGACAAAGTTAGGGCATCATGGTTAGACAAATATTTAAGAGCTAAATGCTGGACTTCACAGCATATTGTGGTGGATGTGATTGTGGTTAGGGCAGCAGTGTGAAGAGTTCACAATACTTGTACAAAACGAGTGTTAGCTGAGTAAACGAGATCTGGACTTGTGTTAACGTGTGACTGACTTTGGAGTCCATGTGATCAAAGCAATAAAGCTACATCTTCAGAGCAAACACTGAATGTATGCAGCACTTAAGCTGCTTATGATAGAGTTGCAGATAAATTCCAACTCTTGATTGCGAACAATTCCTGGTCTGTCTTACATGAGTTTGATGGAGATATTAATCATTGGAATACTGTAAGTTACAAGGAGTTTGGATCTTGGTCAAAACTCTGTAAACAAATCTCTCCTCCCCAAAGTGAGCTACTCGCCATTGAGATAAATTGTGGTTGAGACTGAACTGTCAGCAGCCGACCTCTGTGGCACCATCTATATTTCAGTTGTCAATCTTTCTTGGGTTCAAAAAGGTCTCTGTGGTCCAAGACATGACTGAAACACAAAGTAGAAAGCTCCAAAATATTCAACAAACTGTGGAACATATATTGAAAAGAAGAGTTAGGTGTCACAGTAGGGTTAGTATTCATTGCAGGAGGATACAGGATGACTTAAGCAGAATTTATATTCGGTGTGATGAATGGCAGCTTGCTCTACATGTGGAAAAATATTAGTTAATGTAGACGAGTAGGAAAAACGATCACGTAATGTTTGAGTACAGCATTAGTGGCATGCTGCTTGACCCAGTCACATGTAGAAGTATATTACAAAATGATATGAAGTGGGCATGTAAGTCCAGTTGTTGGGACAGTGAATGGTCAACTTCATTTTATTGGGAGACTTATAAGAGTGTGTAGATCATCCATAGAGGAGAACATGTATGGAACATTAGTGTGACTCATTCTTGAATACTGCTGAGTGTTTGGAATCCCCACCATGTCGGGTTAAAGGAAGATATTGAAACAATTTAGAGGCACACTGCTACATTTGTTATCAGTAGGTTCAATGAACACACAATTATTATGGAAATACTCTGGAACTCAAATGAGAATCCATGGAGGGACGAAGGTGTTCTTTTCGTGAAACACTATTGAGAAAGTTTAGGGAAATCACATTTGAAACCTGCTGAACTATTCTGCTGGCACCATTGTACATCTCACTTAGGGACAGCCAAGACAAGGTAGGAGATGTATATATGGAGATATATAGAAAATTTTTCTTCTCTCGGTCAATTTGCGAGTGGTACAGGAAAGGCAACGACAAGCAATTGTACAAGGTACCCTCTACCATTCATCATATGGTAGCTTGTGGAGTATTTATGTAGCTGGCCCTAGCAACACCATTCAACCTACTTACCCACACAGCATTTGGGACACTGAGGAGTACTGACACACAACCAGTTAACAGTTTAAGAAAAGGTTGTTCTTCGGAACGATCATCTTCAAAGGTCATTACGCATCAGAACAATCAAAGGAGAATATGACAGGTGTCTCATAATCTGTTACTGATTATAAAAAGAGATAATGGGTCATTCGATGAAGTGTTCTCATTTTGCACCCATTAAGGCTTGCTGAGACTCTAATACCTATGAAGATATTCCAAAATAGAACCCTTTTTGTTGGGGGGGGGAAGGTGATTACAGGTTATTGCTCCACCTCAGAAAAAAAATTGGTAAGCTAATTTCCCATTCTAGTAAAACTGTGCAATGCTCCGGAGTGTAGCAAAGGTATACTACTAACATACGAAGGTCTTGTGCCTACTGCAATTTCAGAACTGGAGAAATGGTAAGGACTACTAGTATTGTACACATTCAAAATTATGAAACAGTTAAATGGAGAGTAGGAAAAATGAGGGCTTTCATTCTTCTCTGAAACAGCAAACACTGTATGAGTACATTAAACGAGAATTTATCCATCAAATTCCATGTTTTAGTATGATTATCTGCCAACACCTGCCCCTGCAGTCGAGATGTAGAAATCCTTTTCCCCACAGAGCGTAAAGGCTGAACATTGATCTCTCCTTTGGTTGAGCCATTATTGTGAATTTTGGTCAGTTGAAAGTCAGTAACATTTGCAGTCTGCCAGCTGTTTGTAATGTGCCTTCATTTCTGAAAGATTAGTCCCTGAAAGGTGCCACCTAAATAGCTGCTTAATGAGGTGTACAGGATGCCTCAAGTGGGATGATGGCAGAATGGAAGAAGTAGATTGTTAGGATTAATTAAAGTCATAAAATTTACAAAAACACCTAGTTATTATTGTAAAGTTGGTTGACAAAGACTCCTCCATGAAGAATATCCCTTGTGCCAGTCACATGTCAGAATTTAAAAGATGTTTAAGAGAACAATGGTATTTGAGGACGACTGCAGAGTAATAGAAAGAGAATGAGGCAGAGACAGATGCAAGTTAGAATAGAGGCAGGGGCAGATGACCTAAACCATCCATCATGGAGTAGGGTTACCCCACAAGAGACACAGAAACTAGTCAGACGGCATAGGGGTATATGCCCTGTAGGTGATTTTTTGAGAGAGAGCAAGATTCAGAAGCTTCTTTCAGCAGGCAGACCCAGGGAGTGGTAATATGGCTCTTTTTCCCAAGCTCTAATTTGTTATTCAAAGTATACTGGACAGTGTGGCATCTCTACTTTGGTCTGTCAATTCAGCAACCTAGTTGGAACAACTGAGTACTGAATGTAAAATATTAGCAAGAAAGAACTACAGTAAAGTAGTAAATTTCTTGCGGCCCACAGTGGGAGTAACAACTGGGGTTCTACATACTGGATTTTACAAACATGAACTGGGTGTTTTAAAGTCCATGTATTTGATACAGTGTCAAGACATGATATCTGTGTGATTCATGAAGCCACTTTAGTATCCGTACCTAGATCATCTAGTTGGCTTGGAGGACAGCCTGTCCCATGATATAATGGGAAATTGCACTTTGCAAGGGGTAAAAGACATGCAGCTTTGCAGAAATTCAAACGTAGCCTATCAGCAGAAAACCACCTTTGCCTTATGAGCTCAAAGAGCAAAAGCTAGCCATGACAATGGGGAAGATTTTAGGCAAGTGTTGTGCAGCTCCTCTCACAACCATACTGAGGAGTCTTTTGTGGGTACACGTAGAGATAGGGCACAGGCAACAGCGGAGCAGTTGGCTGGTTTCTCGCCCCCCCCCCCCCCCCCCAAACTCTTAACATTCTAGATTATCTACAGAACAATGGTTCTCCAGCAACAAGAAACATGCGACCACATTTTCTCAAGGAAGCAGCTCAAATTTGCTCTTTCTGTCTTGAGAAGCTGCCCAAGGAGAGGATCAAATTCATAAGGCCATTTTGTGGTATCTGTCTTGGATACTAAAGATATCCTGCTCAATTGCTTTAGTAAAATTTCGTTTTGCAAACATTATCCTGACGTTTGAAGGAGGCGGTAGTGATACCACAACTAAATCTACCATGCTTTGTATCATCCTTAAGAGTATGTCATGTTCACCAGTTTCATTGGAAAGAATGCTCAACAAATGACCTTCACCCCACTTAGCAATTTGATGTAGTGGCAGAATTTTCTCATGTTCTCAGCAAGATCTTTTGCTAACATACCACAGTGACAGTTTTGATATGCTTCGAACGTCGATCTTTTTATAGCTGCACAAATTTGCGTTATTTTTTGCAGTCAACATTTCTGAATTCTTTTTTTTGAACAGAGAATGTAGCAATCCGTTTCCTCATAATTTTCTCAACTCTGTTATTAAATTATGGTGGGTCTTTTCCACCCTTAATCTGCTTACTTGGCACATACTTCTTCAGAGCACGATTTTCTTATGTCTTGCACAAATACAAAATTGTTAAGGCTTTCGTGGCCACTTGTTGACAAACTGCCTATTGGCTTCCGTCTCGGGTTCTTCGGCCGACTTTCATCTAATGATTTTTCTGACGTTTTGCCAGCACGAGTGGCTGGCATTGTCAAAGCTTCACCCTCCATTGCCGGTGGTGAACTGGAGCCGAGCTCGCGGCCGCAGACTATATGTACCTGGCATGCCAACGTCCGAGGGCTTCTCCGCGGTCATTTCCGGTGCAGTTCTCCTCTTGCTACCTGCGACAGTCTTTCGCTGCAGTATGGGAAGCCAGGATCCGTTTACCTTGAGGCTTTCCTCTTTCTTGTTGAAACTGTTCGCGTGTTTTTGTATTTCTACAGCTTCTCTAAACAAGCGCGTGTGATAGTGCTTCTCTACAGCCAGAACTTCCGTGTCGGTGAATTTTATTACGTGGTCGGTCTCATTCAGTGCGTGTTCTGCCACGGCCGATTTCTCCACCTGCCCCAACCTGCAATGTGGCTTATGCTCTTTGATCCTGGAGTTAACTGATCGTCCAGTCATTCCGACATAAACTTTTCCGCATGTGCATGGTATACGGTATATTCCCGACATTGCAAGTGGGTCTCTTTTCTCCTTCGCCGATCTAAGACGCTCTTTGATCTTCCTTGTCGGTTTAAAAATCGTCTTTACGGCATGATTAGTACGCTCGTAACGAGAGCAGGACGAACATGTGAGCCGCAATACCTCAAACGAGAAATGCAACACCTGGAAACTGTTCTGAGGAGCAATGGGTACTCCACAAATTACATTAGAAGTGTAACAGAGCCAAACACTCGGCGAAGTAAGGAACCAGAAAAAGAAATGGCCGGTACGGCCTTTCTGCCATACATTCCCAGAGTGACGGACAGAATCGGCCGTATATTGCACAAACATGGCGTAAAGACGCCACAATGAAAAACACCTTTGTTTTAGTGATGTCCACTCCAAATTCTGTATCATTTCAGTGACTCTCTCTCCCCTATTTCGCAATAATACAAAATGTGCTGCCCTTCTTTGTACTTTTATGATGTACTTTGTCAGTCCTATCTGGTAAGGATCCCACACCGCACAGCAGTGTTCTAAAAGATGATGGACAAGCGTAATGTAGGCAGTCTCCTTAGTAGATCTGTTACATTTGCTAAGTGTCCTGCCGATAAAACGCAGTATTTGGTTAGCCTTCCCCACAACATTTTCTGTGTGTTCCTTCCAATTTAAATTGTTTGTAATTGTAATACATGTAGAAGAGACGCTGAGCGAGGTGCCACCATGGTATTTCATCGTACCCTACAAGGATCTCAAGGTTTCCCTGGGTGTGAGCATGGAAATTTCAACTGTTTTTTCTTGATTTCCTGTATTAAAATTCTCCCACATCCTTTCCCCAACTATCACATTCTCCTCAGACTGTAATGACCTAGTCATTCGTTATGTTCTTATTCTCAGATTATTATTCTTCTTCTTGTTTTCTACTCTTTATCATCTTTTCAGCAAAAGTCTAGTCCTCACTTTTGCATTGCACTTTCAGAAGATCCTGTCCTTTAGGGGCACTGGGACTCCCATGCAATTACCATCAAGCCAGGTGGATGTTACTGTTGCTAGATTTGCAGATACATAGCACTTGAACTGCATCATACTTTTTTGCATATCATTCCTAGTTGTGCCTGCAGACTATGATGGATACACAGGTCAGTTTCTGATATCTTGTGGAAGGGGCTTTTGATTCTGGAGACTGTGGGTTGGACTTTTTGTAAGCCTAATAAGTAGGTTCTGTTTAGGGTGTAGGTAAACCGGTCTTAAGTACTAATACTTTTCCATGATGACAGGTGCTTTTCAGCACCTGTTGGATATATGTTTTTGAAAAGTGTAGGCAGGACACAGCACCTCCCAGAGGAATTCTGTTACTGAGAACAGTGACTGACCAAAGAAAGCCCTGCATTCTGCTGTGGAGGCTGATTGGCTGAAAGAGCTAACAAGGGAATCTCCCCATCGCACCCCCCTCAGATTTAGTTATAAGTTGGCACAGTGGATAGGCCTTGAAAAACTGAACACAGATCAATCGAGAAAACAGGAAGAAGTTGTGTGGAACTATGAAAAAAATAAGCAAAATATACAAACTGAGTAGTCCATGCGCAAGATAGGCAACATCAAGGATAGTGTGACCTCAGGAGTGCCGTGGTACAGTGGTTAGCATGAGCAGCTGCGGAACGAGAGGTCCTTGGTTCAAGTCTTCCCCCGAGTGAAAAGTTTAATTCTTTATTTTCGCAAAGTTATGATCTGTCCATTTGTTCATTGACGTCTCTGTTCACTGTCTGTGTTTTGCGACCGCAGGTGATTTGCGTCAGGTAAAATGGAGAAAAGACTAGTGAAAGACTTTAATGAACGTGTGATTGCTTCTTATGCGGACAAAGATTTTGCCCTACTCCTTGACAGCTATACAGGACAGAAGGATCAGGCATTGTACAATTTTAGTGTGGGAGTAGACGTGATTACCATTCCTCCAGGTTGCACACCTCTTGTGCAACCGTTAGATGTGTTTGGTTTTCGGCAAGTGAAATACTTTGTGAAAAGATTCTGTGATTTTGCGAAGCTGCACAGGTACACAGAGCAGTATTGTTTACGTAATTGTGTGTCAATTATCAAAGTTCAGGCACTCACACATAATCAACTTTGCTCTTCAAAATTCCAGGACATGTTTAGATTTGCTTGGACATATGCAGGATTTGACGGTCTACACACGTGAAAATTTGAAAACATTAAAAACATATGTTTTGACAGAGCACAGGGAAAACTGTGTGACTGTGAAACTGTTGAATTCATTTGTTGCAGTTTATGTGACAAACTCTTATGTTTTCATCACTTTTTCGGGAGTGATTATCACATCCACAAGAAAACCTAAATCGAGCTAGGTAGAAGAATCTTCTTACCCATTCGCCAAGTGTACAAGTTAGGTGGGTCGACAACATACTCCTGTCATATGACACACATGCCGTCACCAGTGTCGTGTAGAATATATCAGACGTGTTTTCCTGTGGAGGAATCGGTTGACCTATGACCTTGCCATCAAATGTTTTCGGTTCCCATTGGAGAGGCACGCCCTTTCATCTACTAATCGCACAGTTTTGCGGTGCGGTCGCAAAACACAGACAGTGAACAGAGACGTCAATGAACAAATGGACAGATTATAACTTTGCAAAAATAAAGAATGTAAACTTTTCACTCGAGGGAAGACTTGAACCAAGGACCTCTCATTCCGCAGCTGCTCATGCTAACCACGGGACCACGGCGCTCCTGAGGTCACACTATCCTTGATGTTGCCTATCTTGCGCATGGACTACTCAGTTAGTATATTTTGCTTATTTTTTCATCGTTCCACACAACTTCTTCCTGTTTTCTCGATTGATCTGTGTTCAGTTTTTCAAGGCCTATCCATTGTGCCAACTTATAACTAAATCTGAGGGGGGTGCGATGGGGAGGTTCCCTTGTAAGTGTTAAAACAATCTCACGGAGCTGCTTGAATCTCACCAATAGGAGAATCGGCAGGCAGGCCTCACATATGTAGGAGGCAAGTATTGCACCTTCTGAGGGGAAGGCTGTGTCTCAAGGGGGTTAAAATTTGGATGTCAAAAGTTAATAATCCTTCATGACTAAATACAGTTATTTTTCTACACAGAAAGCTTAAGAGTTTGTAAATGCATTCCCATTCATGGGCGTAGATTGCTCATCAATTTTCTTTTGTGTGTGAGGCACTAGCAGGGTTAAATGATAGGTGGAGGCTACTAGTTATCTTTTCTGATTTAACAAAAAACATTAGATCACAAATCACATGGATTGTGTAGTACTTCTGCATAAGTTGGAACCTTATGAGATTAAGGATACAGCTTGACAATGGTTCACTGCATGTCTGGAAGTAGGGAGTGGAATGTTGTCTTCCAGAAAGGGGTGCAGATAGGATTTGTTGGATTGCTAATAAAGAAGCAGCAGCGCACACAACAACCATTGTACAGCAGTCACTGCATTTTGGAGCAAATGTTACTGTTTGCAAAAGCAGCAAAATTAGGGGACACTATGCAAGAGGTTATTCGGGTAGTCAGTTATTTGAGATCCTGGGGTTGGGCACATTGATAATTCCACAAATTTCTAGTTGAAATTGAAGAAGAGCACATGGTGACTTACTGTACCTCAGTGAAATTCACTGGCTCATGCGCTCAATATACTGAAAATATTTTTTTTTTTTAAATTGAGAATGTCACTGAATCGGCTTTTAAAGGACAAAAGAAGGCTTGACCCCAAATAAGACGATTGAGAATGGGTTGCTGAACTTGCATTTTTAGTGGATAATTTGTGACATAACAACAATTTAAACACTAGTGTGAAAATCAAGTAATTTGTGAAATGACTGAAAAAATGCAAGCTTTCGTGAGAAAGCGTGTGCTGTGGGAAAGATGGATTCATCAGCGAACACAACAAATTTCTGTACTCTGTCTTCTGCCCATGAAAAGAATTACAAGGAGTACATTTCTTTAATTACTGCAATGAAAGAGGAATTTTTCAAGAGGTTTGAATATATATTAAATCTATCCCAAGCTTTCAAATTGTTTTTCAAACCACTTGCTGGTTCTGGGGATATACTCCTTACAATTTGCAAATGGATTTAATAGAGTCACAGAGTAATCCTCATCTAAGAGTTGAGTTCTTTTCATCAAAAAGTTTAATAGAATTTTATCACCACTTTCCACAGCAAGAGTTTATTCATCTTCAAAACAAAGCCGTGAAAATAATGTCAGTGTTTGGCTCGATATATGTTTCATCATCATCATCATCATCATCATCATTTAAGACTGATTATGCCTTTCAGCGTTCAGTCTGGAGCATAGTCCCCTTATAAAATTCCTCCATGATCCCTTATTCAGTGCTAACATTGGTGCCTCTTCTGATGTTAAACCTATTACTTCAAAATCATTCTTAACCGAATCCAGGTACCTTCTCCTTGGTCTGCCCCGACTCCTCCTACCCTCTACTGCTGAACCCATGAGTCTCTTGGGTAACCTTGCTTCTCTCATACGTGTAACATTACCCCACCATCTAAGCCTGTTCGCCCTGACTGCTACATCTATAGAGTTCATTCCCAGTTTTTCTTTGATTTCCTCATTGTGGACGCCCTCCTGCTATTGTTCCTATCTACTAGTACCCGCAATCATCCTAGATACTTTCATATCCGTAACCTCAACCTTGTTGATAAGGTAACCTGAATCCACCCAGCTTTCGCTCCCATACAACAAAGTTGGTCGAAAGATTGAACGGTGCACAGATAACTTAGTCTTGGTACTGACTTCCTTCTTGCAGAAGAGAGTAGATCGTAGCTGAGCACTCACTGCATTAGCTTTGCTACACCTCGCTTCCAGTTCTTTCACTATGTTGCCATCCTGTGAGAATATGCATCCTAAGTACTTGAAACCGTCCACCTGTTCTAACTTTGTTCCTCCTATTTGGCACTCAATCCATTTATATTTCTTTCCCACTGACATTACTTTCATTTTGGAGATGCTAATCTTCATACCATAGTCCTTACATTTCTGATCTAGCTCTGAAATATTACTTTGCAAACTTTCAATCGAATCTGCCACCACAACTAAGTCTTCCGCTTATGCAAGACTGCTTATTTTGTGTTCACATATCTTAATCTCACCCAGCCAGTCTATTGTTTTCAACATATGATCCATAAATAATATGAACAACAGTGGAGACAGGTTGCAGCCTTGTCTTACCCCTGAAACTACTCTGAACCATGAACTCAATTTACCGTCTACTCTAACTGCTGCCTGACTATCCATGTAAAGACCTTAAATTGCTTGCAAAAGTTTGCCTCCTATTCCATAATCTCGTAGAACAGACAATAACTTCCTCCTAGGAACCCGGTCATATGCGTTTTCTAGATCTATAAAGCATAGATACAATTCCCTGTTCCACTCATAACACTTCTCCATTATTTGCCGTAAACTAAAGATCTGGTCCTGACAACCTCTAAGAGGCGTAAATCCACACTGATTTTCATCCAATTGGTCCTCAACTAATACTCGCACTTTCCTTTCAACAATGCCTGAGAATATTTTACCCACAACGCTGATTAAAGAGATACCTCTGTAGTTGTTACAATCTTTTCTGTTTCCATGTTTAAAGATTGGTGTGATTACTGCTTTTGTCCATTCTGATGGAACCGGTCCCGACTCCCAGGCCATTTCAATTATCCTGTGTAGCCATTTAAGACCTGACATTCCACTGTATTTGATGAGTTCCGACTTAATTTCATCCACCCCAGCTGTATTATTGCACTGCAGTCTACTGACCATTTTCTCCTCTTCCTCAAATGTGAACCTATTTCCATTATCATTCCTATCCCACTCTACCTCGAAATCTGAAACATTACTGATTGTATTTTCACCTACATTGAGCAATTCTTCAAAATATTCCCTCCATCTGCCCAAGGCATCCACAGGATTCACCAGCAGTTTTCCTGACCTGTCCAAAATACTTGTCATTTCCTTCTTACCTCCCTTTCGAAGACTGCTAATTACGCTCCAGAATGGTTTTCCAGCAGCTTGACCCATAGTCTCCAACCTGTTTCCAAAGTCTTCCCAAGATTTCTTCTTGGATGCTGAAATTATCTGTTTGGCTTTGTTTCTTTCTTCAACGTAACTTTCTCTGTCTACCTGAGTTCTAGTATGTAGCCATTTTTGATACGCCTTCTTTTTCCTTTTACAGGCTGCCTTGGCTGTGTCATTCCACCAAGCTGTTTGCTTCATCCTACTTTTACACACTATTGTTCCAAGACATTCTTTAGCCACTTCTAGTACTGTGTCCCTGTACCTTGTCCATTTCTTTTCCAATGACTGTAATTGACTACATTCAACTAACTAGTACCTTTCTGAGATCGCTGTTATGTACTTGTGCCTGATTTCCTTATCCTGAAGTTTCTCCACTCTTATCCTCCTACATATGGACCTGACCTCCTGCACTTTCGGCCTCACAATCCCAATTGCACTCCAGATTAAATAATGATCAGTGTCATCAAAGAATCCCCTGAATACACGTGTCCCTCACAGCCTTCCTGAATTCCTGATCTGTTATTATATAGTTAATTACCGATCTGGTTCCCCTGCCTTCCCAAGTTTACCGGTGAATGTTCTTATGTTTAAACAAGGAGTTTGTGATTACTAAGCCCATACTGGCACAGAAATCCAAGAGTTTTTTCCCGTTCCTGTTGGCCTCCATATCCTCTCCAAATTTACCCATAACCTTTTCATCCCTTCTCTTCGATTTCCAATCCTGGCGTTAAAATCACCCATGAGCAGAACACTGTCCTTGTTCTTTACTCTAACAACTACATCACTGAGTGCCTCACAAAAACTACCCATCTTATCTTGATCTGTCCCTTCACAACGCGAATATACTGACACAATCCTAATTTTCTTGCTAGACACTGTCAAATCTATCCACATCAGTCGTTCGTTTACTTACCTTATTGCAACTACGCTGGGCTCCATTTCTTTCCTGATGTAAAGCCCTACACCCCATTGTGCTATTCCTGCTTTGACTCCTGACATGTAGACCTTGTATTCTCCCACTTCCTCTTCTTTCTCACCCCTTACCCGAATGTCACTAACAGCTAAAACGTCCAGCCCCATCTTACTTGCAGCCTCTGCCAGCTCTATCTTCTTCCCAGAGTAGCCCCCATTGATATTAATAGCTCCCCATCTCATTACCATTTGTTTGCCAAGTCGTATCTGAGGAGTCCCTGGTTTGTTAGTTAGAGGTGGGACTCAGTCACCTCCAAAGGTCCGAGGCATTTTGCTCTGATTGTTGCCAGCATCATATTTAAAGTACCAGGGAAGCAGGTTGCTAGCCTTACTTGCCACGAGTCCCATTGGCTTTTACCCCTAACGGATGAGGGACTAACCGGTGGATTTGGTAGTCTTTCCCGTATGAGCACAAAGGTGACCACGACTCAGAATATGTCCGAGATGCCCAGCCTTATTCCAAAGTAACTGGTATCCCGACTGTCAGGACCTCTTACTTGGCCACTCATACGTTGCCCGTGGTTCATGAACTAGGACATGACTACAGGAACCCACACCATGAACCACCGATATATGTTTGAGAGAGATTTTTATCTGGTACAAAAAATTAATAAATCACTGTTAAGATCGAATATCAGTGATGAAACTTTACATAACTGTTTGCATTTGTATGTATGTAGCAATTTTATTTATTTATTTATTTAACCTGGCAAGATTAGGGCCATCAGGCCCTCTCTTACATCTAACCAGGCATTCTACTTATTTTACATTCATATGTTTTAGTAGGCATGTTAAACTACATCTGGTACAAAAAGTGAAATAAACAATTACAAAGGCACACCTGGAAAAATACATGCATATAGAGTTTATATTCGTACATAATAAGTACTGTTATAATTAGACATTATTGAAGAGACAGATTTTAGACAGGAGTGCTAGCAGCAGGGAGTATGAGGGAGACTGATGGTGAAGGTAGAAGAAGAATAGAGAGACATGATGAAACATAATTAAGGAAATATAAAGGAAAAGAAGATTGCGTGGCTAATAGAGATAGATGAAGAGGAAGGCATCTCAGGAGCAAGATAGGAGACACTAGCTTTGCTATTTGACAGATGAGAGGATTGGCCTTGTACATTAATTTTGGGGAGAACGTTATGAGGATGATAGTAGGAAATGCTTCAGCTTCTTCTTAAAAGCAGCAGGAGATTGAATTTTGCGCAAGGTAAGGGGCAGTTTATTCCAGGGGCGGACAGCGGCAACTAAGAAGGAGTTTGCAAAAGTTTTTGTTTTGTGAGTGGGCACAGTTAGGATACCAAATAAGAGTGACCTCGCGTTTCGATTATGATGGCATGACAGGTTTTTAATCTCTGAAGCAAGGTACTGGGGTGCTTGCGCCACGAGGAGTCGGTGAAGTAGACCTAGAGTGTGGTAGTCACGCAATTTGTCTGGCCACAGCCACCCTAGCTTGGAGTATGAAGCACTAACATGATCATATTGGCGAATGTCGCAGGTGTAACGCACACAGGCATTCCTGGTTAGTTCTAGCCGTCTTTTGTTTTCACTACTCATGCCTTGTTGAATTACATCACAATAGTGGAGGTTTGGTAGAACAAGTGCTTGCACGAGCTGGCGTTTCAAGTCCTGTGGAAATATGTTCCGAAACTTTTTGAGAGCATAGAGACAAGCAGACGTCTTTCGGCACACTGCGACTGTATTCTCCGCCCAATTGAGATGCTCATCCAAAGTTACACCCAAGTTCTTAACTGTTTTCTGATATGGTATTGGAGTACCGTCGAGCAGAATAGGAGGTAGCCGTTCGCGGAAATCTGAACTTATTAATTTCTGATGGGCTATTAAGATTACTTGCGTCTTTTTTGCATTTAGTTTAAGCCCCAGGTTTTTCGCCCATGTCACTACTGAAGACAGATCATCATTCATCTGAGCGATTGCAGTGTTTACATCTTCGGGTCTGACGCTTAGGTAGAGCTGGAGGTCATCGGCATAGAAATGATATTTGCAGGAGGACAGAACCGACGAAATATCGTTGACATATAAAGAAAACAAAAGTGGTCCTAAGACTGATCCTTGTGGCACTCCCGAGGAAACATGTTTCCAGGAAGATTTTTCATTTACGCAGACAACACATTGCTGTATGTGTTTTAAGTAGGTTTCAAACCATCTCATTGCACTATCTGAGAATTTAAGCTGTTGCATTTTTCTGAGCAATATGTCAAAGTTAACATTGTCAAAAGTAGTGTCAATATTGTTGCCTTTCGATTGTCGATGGCATATTTCAGGTCACCAGTTACTTTAATTAGAGCAGTGTTTGTGCTGTGATGCTTACGGAAACCGGATTGAAATTTGTCATATAGGCTGAATTCATGCAAGTGTTCAGTGATTTGGTCATGAACAATATATTCAAGTGCTTTGGAAACAGCAGGCAGTATGCTAATTGGTAGGTAATCACTAGGCAGTTATGGGTCTTCGATCTTAGGGATGGGTCGAATTATGCTTCTTTTCCATGCAGTGGGGTATATTCAGTTCACGAGGGAAAAATTAAATATGTCAGTTAAGACAGGTACTAAGATATCGGCAACATTCTTAATCATGGTTATGCGATACTGTCGTTGCCTATTGCATCAGAAGAAATTCTCATTATTGCTTTTCTTGCCGTATTTGTTGTTACATGTTTTAGATGGAAGGTATCATTGTTAGTTATCCTGTTTGGGGATTCTTGTGGATGGTAATTATCAGCCGTGCGGGTATTCAGAGGTGAAGAGAAGAATTCATTTAATTCGTTAGCTGACACATGAAAAGTGGTTTCCAATTTTACCTTTCCGACCCCCATGCTATGGAGATTATTCCATAGAGTCGTGGGCGTCAGATCGCTGCATACAAGGGAGTGAGTGTGCCTGATTTTAGCATTGTGAAAGCATTGTTTCACTCTGTTCCGTAGCTTTCTTTATTCTTCAAAACGCTTGGGTTTCGGATCTGCCTTGAAACACCTATGGGCAGCATCCCTATTAGTCATTGTTTGATGTAATTCAGCTGTCAGCCATGGAGCAGGAGATTTTCTTACACGGATTGTGCGTACAGGTGCATGTTTGTCATAGAGGGCAGTGAGTTTATCACCAAGTTTATTAATTTTGCCGTCGATTGTAGGTTCTCTGATTATTTGATGCCATGAGATTCCTGAGCAATCGGCTGTTAGAGCATCAAGGTCAATACGTTTCATGTTCCTACAAGTTATGTAACGCGATTTGATCCTTGGGGCTGCACAGAGTAGGCCAGGAATATTACATCATGTGCTGAGAGGCCAGGGGCCAATGTTTGACCAACATCTCTTACTTTGTCAGTCTGTTTCGTTGCGATTACGTCTATAAGAGTATGACTGTGTGCCGTATGGTGTGTAGGTTGTAATGGAAGAATGTTCATGCTATTGCAACTAAACAGTCTTCTTAGGTTTATTGCGGAGGAGTGTCTCTTAGCAGGTCTATGTTCAAGTCACCCATTACGATGACATGTTTGTATTGAGACTGAAGTGAATGTAATTCCGACTGAAAGGAACTCATTGAGCTTATTTTTGGCGGCTTGTACATGACGCCAGTCAAGAACTTCCGACTTTGTATATTTATTTCAATGAACATGAATTCAGCCTCTTTTTCTTCAGCAGGGTTTGACGTACATAAGACTTTCGCTTTGAGATCTGTTCGTATATACGCACCGACCCTGCCACCTTGCTTTTTTGATCTGTCTGCCCTAAGAAATGTGTACCCTGGGAGATGAATAAATGCAGAGGATATGCGTGGTTTTAACCACGTTTCGGATAAGAGGATTACGTGGTAGTTTAGTTGGTTGAAGAGGAGGCTAAGTTCTTCGTAATGTGCAGGTAAAGACTGGATGTTGCAGTGAGCTGCTAAAGGCTCTGACGCGTTCCGCTGAGCAGCCTGGAGTGGGGTGGCAGACTGGTTTGTCCCTTTGTTAGGTACTACCTGCCGCGAGGGGCACTGGCCGGTGCTTCCGCCAAGTGACATAACACAGGGGTGTCCGAGATTTTGCGCGCCCTGTTTGTGACTCCGCGAGTGCCGAAAGAAAGGCGACTGCAGGAGATTTCCTGAGGTCGCAGGAGTATAGAAAATGGATTAGTGGTATTCGGTGCAAGGAGAATATGACCAAAACAGTGACAGCTGTGTGTCACTGTGTATCCTATGTCGTAAGAGGAGAAATGTAATTAGCGTATTTGAAACAGCTTAGGGTGGAAACAAGGGAAAGGGGAGTGATTTAAGAGGCCGATGCTGCCAGCAGAGAGAAGTAAGCTTAATAATTAATAGATTATCGTAGGAAGCTAGAATTAAATTGAAATTTACTAAAGCGATACTGGTAGTGATTATCGTAGGAAGCTACAATTAGATTGAAATTTGCTAAGGTGATACTGATAGTGATTTTTGTTATGAACAATTTAAACCGAAGAGATGAGTGATTAATGAACTAAAGGAGAGACTAATAATTGCAATAGAACTATTACAGAATGGAAGAGAATAAACTGAGAAAATGAAAAAAGTATTAGCAGTAACTAAAATTAAGTAAAGGCTAGAGCTACAGGTACAAAAAAATAGTAAAATGTTAATACAGTTACAAAAACAATTAGTTGAAGGTACAAATATGGGTATAATTAAAAAGTTAATACAATTACAAGACAGTATATCTGAGTATAGGGCTGTTACAATTTGCAAATGGTGTTAAGTTTGCACTTTTGGCTCAAGTAGCTTCACTTAATACTATTCAGTTCTGTCATGTTTGTGACTGTCTTCTTTCCAGCTGCTGTCTTAATGATTACTCTGCCATCCTGAGTCCACACATTCTGAAGACCGAAATGGGATATGGCACTGTTTAAAATCTTTAGCCGTTCGTGTGTCAAATCTTCCCTTATTGTAAGCCCTGTCTTTGCTAACTTCTTCTTCTGGGTAAAGATCTCTGCCCTTTTTCGGTATGAGACAAATTATTATTGGACGTGGTTTGGTAGCACCTGGTAGTTTTTGTCCCACCCGATGGCTCCTTTCAATGTCTGCTTTAGTCACTTCAACGCCTAATTTTTCACGTGCAACCTGTATAAGCAGGTTGTCTGTGTCTTCTTCCTTATTTTCTGATACTCCAAACAGTCGTAGACTATTTCCCCTTTGGTACTGTTCTAGCTCGTCTGTTGCGGCTGATAGTTTCACTTCCAACTCTCGTGCCTTTTTCTCGTATTCAGACACAGACTTTTTTAGTGCTGTAATTTCGGCAGTATTGGCCTCAACAGTTTCACGCATTTTGGCCAATACTGCTGCCGTTACAGTATCTGATACAGTGCCTGCTATCAGATCGAGATTGTTTTTATCGTGAAGCGCAGCGTTTACCTCAGAGCGGACTAGCTCCGCTATACCGGGAGCCGTGGGCACACCTTCCGCCAAGAGCGAGCCCGCCGCACCTGCTGCTTTCCCGCTGCTGGACACGCTGCTGTTGACTCTTCTGTTTACCATTTTCTCGAAGATATTGGCGGAGCACAGAAAAAAAAATAGCGCTACTGCACGGAACACTGTTGTTTACACAATTTCCACTGGTACTAGGCGACACGAGAACACCTTCGAATTCAACTAAATTTTGCGAGCCGAACTTAACACGTGTTACACTGCAGCCGCCATGACAGACATTAAGTTTGACTTGTGATAACTAAACAAACTGGATCTTGAATAATACCCTTCAAACTCCTATTTTCTTTTTGGCTGCCCTAGTACATCCTGCTCCCCCATTTAATAATGCAAACAAGGAAATGAAAAACAAATTGCATTACAGAGAAAGAAAGTGTGGAAATGCTAGGGGAAGAGTGTAGAGGGAGGGAAGAGAAGCACACAATTGGATTTCACTTATGTGCATGCTGCTTGCAGCCACCTGCTCACGTGTAAGCACGTCATTATGAGTAGGGTTCCTACGCATTCCTGTCCTATGTTATCATAGTATAGGAAAAATCTATGGACTCGTCAAAAATATTCTTAGCTCTGAAGAGGGCAATCAGACAGGTCTGTAGTGTCAGTTCATGAACTTCATGTAGGCCGTTCTTTGGGTGTCTCAGAATTCTAACTCTGCTGGCTCTTTAGATATATTTCATCATGGGATTTGTTGCTCACAATTTTGGCTCATTCAGAAAAAACAGCAATGTTCATACAGTGAACACTAGAAGGCAAGGTGATATGCACTTGAGCAATACTTCCTTAAGCATTGTATAAAAAGATGTGCATTATTCAGCAGATTTTATGTTCAGTAGGTTCATGCCAAAACTGAAAAAAGTGAGTGACAAATCTGAAGTATTCGAATCAAAGTTGAAATGGATACTTGTGCCATACTCCTTTTGTTATGTATAGGAGTTTGTCACATTAGTTGAGAACTTTTCTCTGTAATATGTTATTTATTAATATACTCTCTCACAGGTTAATTTTGTTTTATTAATACTTTATAAGTAATTTAGGAGTAACACACGCAATGCCGGGATGGCTGTTTGGCAAGTGGACTGGGTTGAAACATTGTGTCGGGTGGACTGGGTACAAGGAGAAAGAGGCAGGAAGCGAGAGGACAAGGTGGGAAGGGGTAGCTTTCGAGTTGACACCACTGCAGTGACTTGCGTGTCGATGGGGATGAAATGATGATGGTAAGGACAACATAACACAACACCCAGTCTATGAGCGGAGAAAATCTCTGACCCAGCAGGAAATCGAACCCAAGCCGTTAGGTATGACATTCTGTTGAGCTGATCACTCACCTACCAGGGGCAGACATGGTAATGATGACTTGAGGCATGTATTGGGAGGGTGTGACAGGACAGAGGAAGGGGGACTCTTGGGTAGAGTAGAGGGTGTGGGTGCCATGGGTTTGGGGAGACACAGGGAGTTTATGCCATACGACGTTTGGGAAATCCAGGAAGAACCTGTGAACTTTTTCATCTAGGAGAAAACCGGAAAAAACACAGGAATTTTTTGGAATTCTGGGAATTTTTCATTGTTTTGGTTTTCAGTTAAATTTTTGTAATTTTGACTGGTAAGAACTGGTACTAACAAAGAATTTTACTTTAGCCCTGTACTGCAGAATAATATGTAGCAATGAAACACAAATGTGAGAAAAACACCAAAATAAAACTTAAGTTGCAAAGAAAATGCTCCATTTACAATAGAAAAACACAGGTCACAAACAAATGCCTGCCAACAGCAAACTGCCTCAAATGCTTTTCTTTTGATGAGCATGACATCACAACTGTTTACATTTCTAACAGATCGCGCAAAAATATTGTGAATAATTGTTTGAGAAGCGTTACTTTCAAAGTAAATTTCCGTTTACGCAAGATGAATTATGAATGTGCGATGAATTTCTTAAATCACAGACCTTTTGACTCTCATTCGAAACTTAACACTTTGAGTAACAGCCACTTAGCAAAAATTCGGACCCATAATATCAGGCATTTATGTCATTATTTAAAATTTTAATGGCAGATTTGTGTTTGATATATCTTAAAGAATAATACATGCAAAAAAATATTGATGTTATACGTCAGAGCTTAGCTTTTCTTGTAGCTAGGCTCTATGTGTATTAATTTAAACCATTAACTTTTCCTATTTGTGTGTTCACACTGCTGAACAGTGACATTACTATGGGCTGACTACATCATATGTCTTATGCTCTGAATATCAGCTGTCTTTGGCTGGCGAGATTATGTCACATGAACTGTGATTGTCTGAGAAGAATGCATCGCTATCTCGATTTCAATGCTTTGGAAACTAACGTGCTATGTTAGGTGGCCTTCATATTTATACTTTTGTAATACAAAAAATGTGGTGTACAGGTTGATGCGCATCAAAGATCTTCTCAAAGTTCTTTTTTCCAGTTCCAAAGGAAAGTATACTGTCACTTAAAAAGGAAAAAGTATATTTTTATTTGGGAAATAGTGTCTATCTAACTGGGAAATCCGGGCGGGAACACCCCCCCCCCCCCCCTCCTCCCGTCTGCGTATACATCCGATGACACCAGGAAGATTTCAGGAGCGAAGGATATGTTGCTAGGATAACTTTCTTCTGCAGATAGCTTCCTTCTGTGTATTTAAAGAAAGCTGGTGCTGGAGTGAAGGATCCAGATAGCATAGTTTGCAAAGCAGTGATTGAACTTGATCATATTGTGCTCAGCAGTGTGTTCCACCACAGGGTGGTCAACTCTGCTCTTGACTAGAGTTTGTAGGTGGCCATTCACTATGGTGGACAGCTGGTTGGCGGTTGTACCCACACAAAATGCTTTGCAGAAATTACAGTAGAGCTGGTACATGACATGGCTGTTTTCACAAGTGGGCCTGTTTCTGATAGGGTAGGATAAACCTGTGACGCTGCTACAATAAGATACTGGGTAGGTGAATAGGACAAGTCTTGCACGTGGGTGTTCCCCAGGGGGAATCCCTGTGGCAAAGTGTTGGGATTGGGATGGCATAGGTCAGTGTTGTTCTGTTTGCATGGACTGTGGAATATCAATTAAGGATGGGAATAGTGCATAGGCATGGATAATGCTAATGTATAAGGAAGGAAGATCTTGAACCATGTGATTTCAGTTTTCCTTGCTAGCTGAAAGAACATCTGGGGGGAAAGAGATTTTCTTACAATGAAGATGTTCACACAGCGGTTCTGAAATGGCTCCATGACCGAGGAGCAGGATCCTGTTTTCAAGGATTTGAACAGCTGGTAGAACTTTCTGACTGTTGATTACAGATACTTGGTAACTATGCTGAAAAATAGCATTATGCGTCTGTGCCACTTTGAAGTGTAGTGCAGCGTTCAGTTAAAGTTACTTGGCCCACTATAACAATGTGTAACTTACTTTTTGAAGTCTGCCCGTACCTGTTAAAATCGCTCCCCACAACAGCCTAAATAGGATTATATTTTACGAAGATTGAATACTTCAGACAAATGGAGAACTCCAAGCAAACTTAGTGTCAGAGGGGTGTATTCTCCTCACTATACTTAGAGAAGACCTAAGTATAGCCATGTGAACCCAGGAACATACATATTAGTGGTAGAAGGGACTACTCTACCTGGAATGTGAAAATTATGGTATACATACGCAATGTATGACCATACTTTTTGTCTACTATACAGTACTTTCATTGTTACCATCTTAGCCATATGTCTGCCCAATGTACCTGAGAACCTATCTGCACTAATTGTGGTGGATAGTCACTCATCAGTAAACTCTGTCAACAACCATCTCAGTGCCCAAACTGCCCAAGTCAACATCCTCTACACTGCCGGATTGTCCAATTTTTCACGAGGGAAAATAAATCCAGGCATTCAGAACACTTAATTACCTATTGCCTTTTGAAGCATGTCAGAAGTTGGATTGTCTTTAACCAGTAGCAATGTAATCAAGCAACTTAGCTGCTACCATAGGTAATAGGTATGCCCCATACCTTAAATCAATAACAAACTGCCAGACCTCCTGTCACCTAAGGGAAGGCAGGTACTCTCGGGCACTAACTAAATGAAACAAGCAAACACTGATCTGCTGCTGTTCTCAGAGACTTTTCATCTGGATCCGCTCTTGCACTAGAAGAGAATGTCCCATAGCACACCCTCCTTGCCCAAACCAACAGACCAGTAAACTAGTTCCACTCAAAGGAAACAAGAAATACGAATCTGGAAATATGGCGTGGGAAACTCTCAGAAGAATTCAAGGGGGGAAAAAAATGGAAATAAGGAGTAATAACATGATACCTGGTGACATAGATACCTTCTCAGTAGTAGAAATCATGTAAATATAAGCAACTTATTACCATTACAAATGGCTCTAGACAAGACAGCAGAGCAGTCTAATCCTCTTTCATCTCTGCTTCCACTATCTACATCCTCCCACTATTTGTCGATACTGCATGTGTAGTAAAATTGCACAATTGTGGAAGGAATATAGAACAGTTTTTGTCAGGTGACGAAACGTGCAACTGGTTGTGAATAGGTATTGGATACCGATCTCGAAGGAATTGCTTTTAGAGACTGATTAACTAGCTTTCTAACAACCTACAACATGCCTCTTCCATCTGATAGAAACACGCAATACCAAGATCTTAAAGCATAATACAATAATTACCTCTACTTTTGTCATCTTGTGCTATTTTAATGCCTGCTTCTCTCTCTCTCTCTCTCTCTCTCTCTCTGTCTGTCTGTCTTTGTGTGTGTGTGTGTGTGTGTGTGTGTGTGTGTGTTACACGTAAGATGTTGGAAAACTCTTTACTGAACAAGACCTTTGTTTAACGAATAATGGGAAACCAACACACTTTAATGCAGTACACAGTAATTTCTCCTCCACTGATCTTACCTTGTACTGCTCCAGTTTATGCCTCTTACTCAATGCCCTACTCATGATTATTTGTGTGATAGCAGCCATTATTTAGTCATCTTGTTGATCCCATATTCCTAACTTACACTGGTCACTGAGATGAGCCGATGAGCGCACACACATGCACTTCTGCAGCCCACGTCATGCCAAACCAAATGAAAGGAGTCGATGAAATTGTGCAAGGTACTGTGAATATCATTCTACAAGCAGCAAAACCTCCTATATTTCTCCCATCTGAGTCCCTTAAACACAAGTTGATTCCCTGGTGGTCCAAAAAAGCAGCAGAGGCAATTAAAGAGAGACAGTGAGCTCCTCTGTGGCACATTTGACACCCCTTGACTAAGAACTTATTTGTATTTAAATGAATAAAGTTGAGAGCATGATTTCTTATCAAACAGTGGAAACAAAACTCTTGGGAACAGTAGATTGCTTCACTGACTGCATGTACCCCAGCTCCTCAAGTGTGGTAAGAGTTGACATGCGGAAATGGCTACACCTCCCCATCGAAGATTCCTGAAATTATCATCAGTGAAGGCCTCTATGCTGTTCCTTATGAAGTTGCAGTGATGCATTACACAGAAATATCAACATCAACTGGCTGTTCACCAGCATTCATACATCTTCAAACTTTAGTTTAGTGTAATTCCTCTTGTCAGCACCAAGAACCTTGAAACATACAACACTGCTTTTACTGGTTGGATACTTGACAAGAAATTAGTTCTGTTCATAGGCACACCCCAGCATCAGACACAGTACATTACCAGATGCTCTGTCACCTCAGTAATAATGGGAAATAAAGTTTACTAACAAAATTCAACAAGATAAGACAAGAAGGAATATTCCTTGCCCTTGGGAAAGCAATTATATTAATACCAATTTTGAAAATTATCAAAAATTGATGTAATACGGACAGTTATCAACTGATTGGCTTAACGGTAACTCTATGCAAACTTCTGGAGTTAGTTGTCACTGAATCAGTCCAGTTTCAGATGGGCCTGACCTACCATTAACCATTTTCTGCCACAGGAATCTGCTGTCAGAGATATCTTTGTGCCTTTTTGCACTGTATTGCAATATCCCTGGATGTGCAAAAGGCTGGTGACAGATGTGGAAACATTACGTCCTGGCAACAATGCACAAATTGGGCTCTTTGGAGCTTTTTGCCAATCTTCGTACAGTGCTTCTTATATCATAGGTTCTTTCACATTAGTCGTATCAGCCCTTAGCAACCTACATGAATAAACAGACAGAGTACCACACCGGTCTGTTATAAGCATCAGCCATTTTGCTATAGCAATAAATGAAACTGTGACCATTGGAGAACCTAATGTATCATTGAAGCTGTTTGTAAATAATATTTGTCTCTATTCCATGTTCCTCTCCATATGGCTTTATATGGAATATAGACATGTGCTAACAACCATGGTTCCCATATTTCATTTGTGAAATCCAACATTATAATTAAATCACATACTGTTAGCAGGTTTTTACTGTGCCTGTTTCTCTAGCTTCCTTTTCAACAGTAAGTTGACCTGGATGGCATACATCAAGCTACAGGAATGTAACTCATTATACACTGAAGAGCCTGCCTGATATCATAGAGGGGCCCCCGTGAGCACGCAGAAGTGTCTCAACATGATATGGTGTGGACTCGACTACTGTCTGAAGTAGTGTTGGAGTGAACTGACACCATAAATTTGGCAGGGCTGTCCATAAATCCATAAGAGTACGAGGGGGTTAAGATCTCTTATGAACAGCACACTGCAGGGTATCCCAGACATGGTCAATAATGTTCATGTCTGGGGAGTTTGGTGGTCAGCAGAACCTTTTAAACTCAGAAGAATGTTTCTGGAGTCACTCTGAAGCAATTCTGGTCGTGTGGGGTGTCTCATTGTTTTGCTGGAATTTCCCAAGTCTGTCAGAATGCACATTGGACGTGAATAGATGCAAGTGATCTGACCGGATGCTTATGTACGTGCCACCTGTCAGAGTTGTATCTAGACATATCGGGGGTCCAATATGTTTCCAACTTCACACGACCCACACCATTACAGAGCCTCCACCAGTTCGAACAGTCCCCTGCTGACATGCAGGGTCCACAGATTCATGAGATTGTCTCCATACCTGTACACATCCATTCGCTTGATGCAATGTGAAAGGAGACTCATCTGACCAGGCAACATGTTTCCAGTCATCAACAGTTCAATGTCAGTGTAGATCGGCTCAGGTGAGGTGTAAAGCTTTGTGTCATGGAGTCATCAAGGGTTTATGAGTGGGCCTTCAGCTCCGAAAGCCCATATCAATTATGTTTTGTTGAAGGGTCACATGCTGACACTTGTTGATGGCTTAGCATTGAAATCTGCAGCAATTTGCAGAAGGGTTGCACTTCTGTCGTATTGAACAATTCTCTTCAGTCTTCTTTGGTCCCATCTTGTGCGATCTTTCTCTGGCCGCAGCAATGTCGGAGATTCAATGTTTTTCCAGATTCCTGATATTTACGGTACACTCATGAAATGATCGTGCGGGAAATCCCCACTTCATCACTACCTCAGGGATGCTGTGTCCTATCGCTCATCCACAATTATAACACAACATTCAAACCAACTTTAATCTCGATAACCTGCCATTGTAGCAGCAGTAACTGATCTAACAATTGTGCCATGCACTTGTTGTCTTACATAGGCATTGCAGACTGCTGCATTGTATTCTGTCTGTTTACATATCTCTGTATTTGAATATGCATGCCTATACCAGTTTCTTTGGCACCTCAGTGTATTACCTCAGAAATAGCCTCTAGGAAGCAGATAGGAAAGTCGTCATGATGTTCTATAAACCACGTATCTTAACTAACCTAGGTTTTGAGAGTGCCACCTGTGGGCCAGCTGCCCCAGCTGTCCTAGGATTGTTGGACGAGCTGTGCCAACAGCTTTTTGAATGAGCCCAATAGACTGCCACCTAGTGAAGGCAGATACTCTGCCATTGAAAATTCGCTGTCAACTACTACTAATTAATTATGATACTCAGATTAGCAAAATGCCAGAACATTAGTTGTTCTTCCAAACCCCAAAATCTGCCTTCTTTAGTATCATTTAAAAAACAGGGTGTATCAATATCAGCCAAGACCTTCCTCTTGCCCTCTACACCCATGCTCTTACCCCAATATAAGAAGTCCCCCCATGGTGTATCCCCTGCCCTGCTCTGCAGTTGGACATCAAGTGCAGCATTAAGGTTGAAACAGCCCAGGAGTTTCACACTGTTGATTATACTCAGTCCTTCATGTTGCTATTCTAGAAAATGACCACTAGCTTGAGCCAAACAAGGCAGACTTTGAGAAGGATTCATCGAGGCTCCCAATCCCTGAAGCTCATCTAAGGACATATATGCAAAGCAAACTTCCACATAAATGGGAGGAGGAGTGACAAATTAACACCTCTTCCAGTGATTTCAGGATGATGAGAGACATCACTTAGTACTGGAAGTCATTCCATTGCGCATCCCAAAGAGAGCGCATTGTTTAATGCCATATTTGCATTGGATATGTCAACCAAACATGAATATGTCTTCTGACAATAAGACCAGACCAGGTGTCCCTTTGGAACAGTTGTGATGGTGTCAAATGCTCTGACTTATTTGATCTATCACATAAGTTATACAAGCCCTACTGCAGATCCTGGCTGATAATAGTACTACTCCAACTACAGTGTTAAAAATATCTACAGAAAGCAGCTTTTATGACAAGATGCAGTTTCCTCGTCAGAAAACTGAATTCATTACAGATATTATTGAAGAAGCTGGAGATTCTTTACCCTACTACATCTTCAGTTTTCATACAACTGTCTTCAACTGTTAGTTTTTCCTTCTTTAAACTTTTTATTCAACCCTGTTTCTACGTTTATAATTTTCATGTCTTGGCAAAATGTTATTCAGATAGAGAACCACGGGTTAATTCTGCAGAACACTGTGTCCCTCTAGGTAAAACAAAAATTCTAGTTGATGCCTCTATTTGAACATCTTTTTAAACTAATTGTTTATTTGGGCGTACAATGGTCCACTGTTGCCACTAGCTTCATGAGGGTATTGTGGCATGCTGTGTGCCACAAGTTTCTGTCCCTTAGCATCTCTTGATGCACAGTCCTCACACTGTCATGCTACCTCTTATATCACTATTATGTCTCCAGAATGAGATTTTCACTCTGCAGCGGAGTGTGCGCTGATATGAAACTTCCTGGCAGATTAAAACTGTGTGCCCGACCGAGACTCGAACTCGGTTCAAGTCGCAGTCGGGCACACAGTTTTAATCTGCCAGGAAGTTTCACTATTATGTCATTTCTAATATCTTTCTGGGAGATGAGGACTAATAACCTTGTTGCTAAGTTCCTTTAACCTGTAGTCATATTTTTGTCATCCTCTTGCTGTTGAGAAGCAGAATCGTGTCAGTGGGAAAATGTGTTGTTGGAAGTAGTAAGCAATAAGCTGTTGACAGCCAAATCAATGACCTGTTAATGACAGACCTCTTTTCAGTCTCACCAATGGAAGGACATGATTCTTACCAAACTAAAAACAGGATATTATGCATTACATGGGATACCATGTTGAGCCAGACATCAGAGGAATTGTAATGACTACGTGGCTAAGCATCTCCACCAATTTTCTGATGCCTCTGCACCTTATAGCCACGATCACATCCCAGAAGTCCAACCTAATGTACTTACCGTTAAAATTGATATTTATGGTTGTCACCTATCGTACTAAAAGAACTTTAACCTTTTCCAATTCCATCAGTCCCTCACCCTCATCACCAATCAGCCCATTCATAATCACAGAGTCCAAGCTCAGACCATACTTGACAGCCTCTACTAATTTTGCAAAATCCTCCGTGACCACACCTTTCTGAATACTATCACTGATTTAGAAACTCTTGCCCTTCAGCAGCTAGAACAGCCTTTCCAGCACAATCTAAGGAAGTTGTGTTGGGTCCCATAAGAACTTACCTACCTAAGAAAGCTTCCCAGCTTCTCCAGTCCTATGCTCACATAGGATTACATATAGCCAAGAATGAGCCTATAGTCTGTCTGTAAACTCAAGAGCGAGCAGTGCTTTTGGTGATGGAAGAACCCTGCCACTGGCCGACAGAGGTACCCAAAATCAGTTGCCCATTACCTGTCTAGTGGTGCAGATGGGTTTGCGGTGATATACATCATTTCTGTTCATGGGATCTTAGTTGCCAGTGTCAGTCAGTTAACTTTGTATACTTACTGATATACTTCGGTATCCAGAAGTGAAGGATAATCACCCTGCATTGCAATCATATGTGCAGAATATGAAGAAGGGGAAGTGTGTGTTAAAGGGCGACACAAAAAGAACTGTTGACTAATATTACCAGTCCTAATGAAAGGGCTGCAATTTATGCAAACATCAGCCTCCCCACAATAGGACGCATAAGGAAGGAAAGCGAAAATAAAGCGCATGGTTTACTGGAATCGCCAGGAAGGAAAACTAATAATTTTGGGAGGAAACCCATCGTTATAGACAGTTTCACAAAATCGGTCATTCGACGAACGATGGAGGATGTTTACATAAACCAAAAAATAGTGCCGACGTTATGGAAATTACATACTGCCGTGAAACAAAAAATCAATTTTCTTTGACATAAAGATATTTTACACAAAACACTGCATGAAATGGGATTTACCTGGAAAAGATCTGTAAATAAACGAAAGTGGGTATAATTGACTGGCGATGTAAGTACCTGATCCAAGTGAGGAAATTAAGAGACTAGGCAGAAAATTCTTTTATATTGATAAAGCTTAGTGCGGACAGCAACGTTACTTACAGAAAATGTTGGCAGAGCCCTGGTGTTGACGGCATTAGGGACAGTGTTAGTGGAAGCAATAGGATTATAGTGGTCAGTATTGGATCAAAAGGTGGGTTTTTACCCAATGCACAGTTGATTTATAAAGAGAGATGTGCAACAGGAGATTACCATGGGCAAATGAACTACAAAAAATTTTCAAATTGGATATCGACTAAAGCAATTCTGAATCTGCCACCGAACTGTGTTATTGTTATGGACAATGCTTCGTATCACAATGAGGAGCATAACAAAGCTCCAACTAGATCCTCGAATAAAAGGGTTACGATGCACTGTGCTGCGACTTCCACCATACAACTATGGCGTAATTCCAGTTGAAATGGCATGGGCAAAACTCAAAAATTTCGCCAGAGGAAGAAATATTCTTGGAGATACTTGCAAGACAAAGTTGGTGAAAGAAGGTATGTAGGAATTTTGTGAGTTTCCATTTATTATTCCAAACAAAATTTTGCTGTAACCGAAAGAAAGCATATACAAACACTTGTTACAGGTTCTGAAACAATAACTCAAGATGACTGGAGTGCATCCTGACTCCATGTGGAGAAACTTGAAAGAGATATACCAGGTTAAGGATGGGATTATTGAAGACATACTAGATGCCATAGTTATTCATTTACAAAGTGACGATGACGATGACAATGACAGAGGCTGTTGATGATGGCCTCTAAAATATGATGTATGTAAATAGGCAATGAATAACTTCTTAAACAATACATTGTGTACGCTTTCAAGCCTGACTGGGCTCATACGCTATAAAGTTTCTTTTGGTAGAAATGTCCTTCATGGTAGTAAAAGTGTTAAACAGTTTTCTAAGAGAAATACAGTCAAATGTGGTCCAAAGCAATAAATAGCTTTATCACTAGTTGTACAAAATTGGTAATGATTTAAGAACCTCATGGTCAAATTAATTAATGTTTTGCTAATAGAATGTGATTGTCACATAAAACCTTCGATGCTTATGGAACAGCAGCATTTGATTGTATCCTGTCACTAAATCTCTACATTGGTTATTGTTCACATGATTATAAGATATATTGCTTAAAACATGTGTATCTGTACACGGCATTGCCACAGATTTAAAGTGTACGCCGCGACAGGGCCGGTACTATGTTGTGAAACAGCCTGTAGAAGCGCCTTGGGACGTAGCTGGGTAGGCAGAGAGGGGTCTCGCTCACTCTTCAGTTTACCAACAGACTATACCACTCTGATCCAGCCCCTTCATCAACCCCTCTTAGCTGCCTGACCATGCCTCACTGGCGTACTCCACCTTCCACCTCTACAGACTTCCTCCATCCTCCGTGAAAAACTCCACTGAAAACACACCCCATAACACTGTTGTCAAACTTCCTGCCAACACTCTGACCTCTACAAAAGTCTCAGTACTTTCTAAAGCCCTCACCTTTAGCCCAAAACATAGGTTCAACGATGTTGGGCTCATGAAAGACCTCCTTTCTTTTACTCATTCTCTCCTGTGGAAACATTTCTTCACCAAATATCCCCCTGGCAACAGCTAACCAGAACCACATTCCTAAACCCCTCCCTAGAGAGTCCAACACCACTCTTTCAGTAAACACAGCTATCCCTAACCTGAAAACCAATCCAGAGCTTATCATCCTTCACGCAGACAAAGGCTCCACCACAGTGACCATGAATTGCAGTCACTGTGACTGAGGGTCTACGTATACTTTGACACCTCTCCCTACAAACCTTACAACCATGATTCAAACCAACCCCACAGGTCTCCCTACTAATCCTCTCATTGTGATTTGGTACAATGCTCCCACAGAATGAATCTCTGCTTTTGTTGATGAACATCTGTAAACTGTTGTCCATAAACTCCATCCACTTCCTTCGCTGCCTTTCCACATTTCCTGTCCCATCACCTCCCGACTACTGATTGATCACTGTGGATTTAACGTCCTTATACTCCAACATCCCCCTGTTCATAGCTTGGGGAGCCATGGAACAGTACCTTTCCAACAGTGTCCTGATATCAAATCTACCACGTCTTTCCTAATGTTCTTAACCAACCACATCCTGATCCACAATTATTTCATTTTCGAAGGCCAAGTCTACAAACAGATCTGTATTATGCCATGGGCACTTGCATGGCAGCATCCTATGTCAGTTTATTTGTGGGTCATGTGGGGGAATCCTTCCTATCCATTCAACACCTAAAACCCCTTGTCTGGTTCAGATTCCTTGATAAAATTTTCATGATCTGGGCCAATGGCAAGGACAACAGGTGCTCTCCCCTCCAGTTTAAAAGGAAATTAAAAGAAATTCTTAATGAGAACTCCTTCTACTCATTAGATGAATTTTTGGATGTAGTAAGTGGGTAATTTCCTCAACCCCCACAAACAAAAAAATATTAAGTGTAATGTAATATCTTGTATAGACACCTTTTATTAACCTGACACGTTCCACATCATTATGAAGTGTCGTACTCATGATCTATGGAACAAGTACTAATGTAATCTAATCCATAACTTTAACATCCACTCCTAAATTCACTTCACCTCGTCCTTCTCTACTCAGTGAGCCACCTTCCTAGATGTCGATCTCCACCTCTCGGGTGACTCCATAAATACATCTGTTTATATCAAGCACTCCACTTTGACAGCCATCACCCATTCCAGATCAAAAAGTCTCTTCCTTACAGCCTCATCAGCCTTGGACACAGCATCTGCAATGGAAAGTAGGACGTGTTGAAATATACCGATAACCTTACCAGGGCTTTATTGGCAAACAGTATCCTTTCCAGCTCATCCACAAATAGAACTCCCATGCCGTCTCCTTCTCCAACTCCAGTAAACCCATTAATCAGCCACCAGCACTCCTCTGATCCCTGGCCTTGGGAAGCTCATTGTTCAAACCTGCATCCAGCCATCCTGATTTAGGTTTTCCTTAATTGCCCTAAACCACTACAGGTAAATGCCGGGGTGGTTTCTTTGAATGGGTGCAGCTGACTTCTTTCCCCATCCTTCCCTAAGCTTATGGGACCAATGACCTTGCTGTTTGGTCCCCTCCCCCAAATCAATCAATCAACCAACCAACCAACCAACCAACCAAAAGCTCACCTACCTCCTTCACCAGAGCTTCACCAACATCTCGTCGTGCCCTGAAATAGAAGACATCCTACTCAGAACACTATCCACATCACCCAAAGTAGTGTTATGCCATCCACCCAACATCTGCACACCCCCAGGGGGGTCCACAACTCTTTTGTGGACACGTGCGTAGCGAGCACGGGACCCCGAGCTAATGTGGCCCTCCTTCCTTTCCGGGCTGCATACCTTCCCTTCCCTTTCCGCATCCCTCCCCGTCCCCCATCTTTGCCCCCCCCCCCCCTCACCTCTGTCTCTTTCCTTCCCTTTCTCCCCCTCTGGGAGTATGGTTTGTGCCTACGTCCGGAGACGGACGCTCGAAACTGTTCCAAATTCCTTGCTTTTACACTTGCAAGTCCTCGTCCTTCCTCTGTCCTTCTCTTTTCCTTCCCTCTTCTCCTTGCCCTTTTCTCCGCTGCGGCGTTTGAGACCCCCTTTTCTTTCCTTTCCCTTTCTCTTTTTTCCTCCCTGTGCGTGTCTGAAGGCCGACCCACACACTTCCATGCGTAGCCGGTGACGGGGTAACGCGTAATTCCCCGCCCCGGGTAGACAGGTAGGACACGTACGTACCCCCTGGTAACGGCCAGGCCCAGGGAGGGGTGATTACCCGAGCTGATACCTTCCGAAAGTGCCAATTGGTCCCTCCGTCCGTTTGTCGGGAGGCGTGACCTGAGGTGTGAACAATCACCTAAGGCGGGTGTGCCCTCGGTGAGGGCCCCCACAAGGGAGGAGCGCGCCATCGGAGACGCCGGTAATCATGGGGGATTCTTCCGCAATGGTTTCCTCACCTTCCACTATGTCTGCTCACAAACGTAAGTTCACTGAGTCTCAGCCACAGACGGTTCTTCCATCGTTGCCACAGTTCCTTGTTGTTTCTCGGTCTGACGAAGGTCACGACTTTTCCACGGTCAACCCTTTCATTATTCAGAAAGGTGTCGACGCAATTGCGGGTCCTGTAAAGTCTTGTTCCAGATTACGGAATGGTACCCTGTTGTTAGAAACACACAGTGCCCTCCAGGCTCAAAAATTGCTGCGTACTTCTCTGCTCCACACCTTCCCTGTCCGGGTGGAACCGCACCGTACCTTAAATTCCTCGCGTGGAGTCGTTTATACACGCTCCCTCGATGGATTGTCTGACGAAGAAATTCAGCACTACCTGTCTGACCAGGGCGTCACCGCTGTTCATCGGGTTATGAAAAGGGTTGACTCGAACATCATTCCAACCCGCACTGTCTTCTTGACATTTGACAAAGTTCAACTCCCATCAAAAATCAAAGCAGGCTATGAGATAATTTCCGTTCGCCCTTATGTCCCAAACCCTACGCGTTGCTATCGATGTCAGCGGTTCAATCACACCAGCCAGTCCTGTTCCAATCCGGCCAAATGTGTTACGTGTGGCAAGGATGCCCATGAGGGTGCTTGTCCACCTCCATCCCCTCACTGCATCAACTGTATGGGTGACCACGCTGCTTCCTCTCGAGATTGCCCCGTTTTTAAGGATGAAAAGCTCATCCAGGAAATAAGAGTGAAGGAAAAGGTGTCGACCTTTGCTGCTCGAAAGTTACTCGCCAGTCGACAGCCTACCGTGCCTCAGAAAGGAAAATACAGCACTGTCCTTGCTTCTCCTCGGCCAACAAAGGAGGCGGCCACGCAGACTTGCGACCTCACATTTAGTACCACGGTCGTCAGATCGGCCAGCGCAAAGATCGCCCGTTCAACCTCACCACTTTCGCCTGCCCACTCTATGGCTCACCCCTCGTCGGGTTCTGCTAAATCTCGAGCCCAAAAGTCAGACGCCAAGTCTTCGAAAAAAGAGCATTCTCGTGAAGAGTTTTTACGTACTGCAACTTCACAACCATCGGTTCCTCCTTCATCTAAACATCATACCTCCAAAAAGGCTACGAAGAAACACAGTTCCTCTCCTTCTCCGCCAAGGCGTGTCCCAACTACAGCACCACCTGGCGGAACTCGCCCTCGGCCATCTTCTGTGTCGCCGAGGCGCACTGCTGGTGGCCGGTCAACTGGCCGATCGTTGGTGGCAGGAGCTGCTCCTGACCAACCTATGGATCAGGATCTTCTGCCTTCGACTGAATGCCATTCCATGCTGTCGGTCGCAAGCTCTGAGCAGTCGTTGAGTTGACAGCACCCTTCGTCACGTTTCTCCATTTTCTGTTCACCCTATGTCCATTATCCACTGGAATATCCGCGGCATTCGCGCCAATCGGGATGAATTGTCGATCCTCTTACGATCCTACTCGCCGGTCATCTTCTGTCTTCAGGAAACAAAGCTGCGTCCCCATGACCGCTTTGTTCTCCCTCATTTTCAGTCCATCCGATATGACCTCCCCTCTGTTGAAGGCACTCCAGCCCATGGAGGACTCATGATTCTGCTCCATGATACTCTCCATTATCACCCAATCCCCTTAAACAGTTCCTTCCAAGCTGTCCGTCTTTCCCTTTCTGGATACACGTTCTCTCTATGTACGGTATACATTCCATCGTCTACACCACTGGCACGAGCTGATCTCCTTCATCTTCTTGATCAGCTTCCACCCCCCTATTTGCTGGTTGGGGACTTCAATGCCCACCACCCGCTTTGGGGATCTCCACATCCTTGTCCACGTGGCTCACTATTGCTAGACGTCTTACACCAAGCGGATCTAGTCTGCCTCAACACTGGGGTCCCCACATTTTTGTCTGCCTCCACGGCAAATTTATCTCATTTGGACCTTGCGATCGGTACTGTTCCGCTAGCTCGGCGCTTCGAATGGTTCGCCCTTGATGATACACACTCGAGTGACCACTTTCCATGTGTTCTTCGACTGCAGCCTCAACTGCCATATATGCGCTCGCGACGCTGGAAGTTTGCCCAAGCCGATTGGACACTTTTTTCGTCTCTAGCGACATTCGATGACCGTCGCTTTCCCAGCGCCGACGATGAGGTCACACATTTTACCGACGTTATTCTCACAGCTGCGGAACGTTCAATACCATGCACCTCCGAATTGCCCCGGCGCCCCCCAGTTCCTTGGTGGAACGAGGCATGCCGTGACGCAATACGTGAGCGGCGACGTGCTCTTCGCATTTTCCGTCACCATCCAACTTTGGCCAACTGTATCCGATATAAGCAGCTCCGTGCGCGATGCCGTCGCGTCATCCGCGATAGCAAGAAGGCAAGCTGGCAATTCTTTATTAGCTCATTTAACACCTTCACTCCCTCCTCGGAAGTTTGGAGTCGGCTTCGACGGTTCTCAGGCGCGCCTAGTTTCTCCCCGGTCTCTGGGCTCACTGTCGCGCATGATACCTTAGTGGACCCCGTCGCAATTTCTAACTCATTGGGTCAGCACTTTGCTGAGATTTCGAGCTCTTCAAATTACCCGCCAGCGTTTCTCCCGAAGAAACGTGCAGCGGAAGTGCGACATCTTGCTTTCTCCTCTCAAAATCGTGAAAGCTACAATACTGTTTTCTCCATGCGCGAACTCCAACATGCACTCTCTTCTTCTCGCTCCTCCGCCCCAGGACCGGATGGTATCCATGTCCAAATGTTGCTGCATTTATCAACCCATAGCCTGCGCTACCTCCTTCGCCTTTACAATCGAATTTTGGACCGACAGTACCTTTCCCAGGCGATGGCGGGAAGCTATTGTCATTCCCGTTCCGAAACCTGGAAAGGACAAACATCTCCCCTCTAGCTATCGCCCCATTTCTCTCACGAGTAGTGTCTGTAAGGTTTTGGAGCGTATGGTGAATTACCGTTTAGCTTGATGGCTGGAATCCCGCAGTCTTTTAACACCAGCCCAATGCGGATTCTGACAACATCGTTCTGCCGTTGACCATCTTGTTGCTCTCTCCACTTATATCATGAACAATTTCCTCCGGAAACGCCAAACGGTAGCAATATTTTTTGATCTGGAGAGAGCATACGATACCTGTTGGAGGACAGGCATCCTCTGCACACTGTTCTCTTGGGGCTTTCGAGGCCGGCTGCCCCTTTTTCTTCGCGAATTTATGGCAGAGCGCACATTTAGGGTGCGGGTGAACACTACTCTATCCCGTACTTTCTCCCAAGATAACGGGGTACCCCAGGGCTCCGTGCTGAGTGTTGTACTGTTTGCCATCGCCATTAATCCAATTATGGATTGTCTCCTTCCTGATGTCTCGGGCTCCCTCTTTGTGGACGATTTTGCGATCTACTACAGCTCTCAACGGACCAGCCTTCTTGAAAGACGTCTTCAAGGATGTCTCGATCGCCTCCACTCGTGGAGCATCGAAACCGGCTTCCGTTTCTCACCCAGTAAGACCGTTTGTGTTAATTTTTGGCGACGTAAGGAGTTTCTTCCGCCCTCCTTACATCTAGGTCCTGTCAACCTTCCGTTTTCCGACGTCGCTAAATTCTTGGGTCTTATGTTTGACAGAAAACTGTGCTGGTCCTCCCACGTTTCCTATCTTTCGGCTCGCTGTCTGCGTTCCCTTAACACCCTCCGTGTCCTGAATGGCACCTCTTGGGGAGCGGACCGAGTGGTCCTTCTGCGCCTATATCGCGCCTTAGTGCGCTCGAAATTGGATTATGGAAGCATAGTCTACTCCTCTGCTCGGCCGTCTATTCTTCGGCGTCTCGACTCTATCCACCACCGTGGATTACGTTTAGTGTCTGGAGCTTTTTACACCAGCCCTGTGGAAAGCCTTTATGCTGAGACTGCTGAACCTCCGCTATCCAATCGGCGGGCAGTCCTTCTGAGTCGTTATGCTAGCCATCTGTCTTCCATGCCTGCTAATCCAGCCCATGACCTTTTTTTCGACGCCTCCCTTGATGTCGGGTATGCAGGCCGCTCCTCCTCCCTACTACCCCCGGGAGTCCGCTTCCGTCAACTGCTCCATTCTCTTTCCTTCCGCTTTCCTAAAACCTTCTTGACAACTTGGGGTACACCACCGCCTTGGCTCCGTCCCCGGATCGACTTGCTCAGCGACCTATGTCAATTTCCCAAGGATGGTACCCCTACACTTGTTTACCGTCGGGCATTTGCTGCTCTATGTGCACAAATGACGGAAGCCACATTTATTTACACCGATGGCTCGAAAACATCGTTAGGTGTAGGGAGTGCCTATATTGTTGGCGACACCCCAAATCACTTTCGGCTTCCCGACCAGTGTTCGGTTTATACTGCGGAGCTTTACGCTATTCTCCAGGCTGTCCACTACATCCGCCGCCATCAGCGGATACAGTACGTAATCTGCTCAGATTCTCTCAGCTCTCTCCTAAGTCTCCAAGCTCTTTACCCTGTACACCCTGTGGTCCACCAGATTCAGGACTGTCTGCGCTTGCTCCACCTGAGGGGCGTCTCAGTGGCGTTCCTCTGGCTCCCAGGACACGCTGGTATCTGTGGAAATGAGGCGGCCGATATAGCGGCCAAGGCTGCAGTCTCTCTTCCTCGGCCAGCTATTCAGTCTCTTCCGTTTACCGATCTACGGAGCGGTTTATGTTGCCAAGTTGCTCATTTATGGCATGCGCATTGGTCAACACTTCCCCATAATAAATTGCGGGAAGTGAAAGCCCCTCCTTGCGCATGGACCTCTTCCTCCCGAACGCGTCGTCGGGAGGAGGTAATTTTAGCTAGACTCCGGATAGGGCACTGTCTTTTTAGTCATCGACATCTTTTAAGCGGTGATCCTCCCCCACTCTGTCCCCACTGCTCTCAGCCGTGGACGGTCAGACACCTTTTAATTGAATGCCCCTATTTTAATCCGTTACGCTCCCGTCTACAGCTATCGCCTGATCTATCGTCGATTTTAGCAGATGACACGCGCTCAGCTGACCGCGTTCTACAGTTTATTAGTGACAGTGAAATGACGTCAGTCATTTGAAGCCTTTTTTTGGGGGGACAACCAACCCCTTTCTATAGTGGATTTTTAAGCATTCCTTCTGCCTTTAGTTTCTCAAATTTTATGACTTTGTTCCCATTGCTGCTGATTTTAAATTTCGTTTTTTTCCTGTTTTCTACGTCACGGGCTGGGCGCTAATGACCATAGAAGTTTTGCGCCCTAAAACCACAAAAAAAAAAAAAAAAAAAAAACATCTGCACTCGAATCCTGCTCCCAGTCCTGTACCCCATGGTCATTTCCTTGTCCTCAACCCAGGTGCAAGATCTGTCCCTTACATCCACCCAAGCTTCCCAACACAGTGAAGTTAGAGGCATTTCCTACGCCTATAAAAGGCAGGGCCATGTGTGAAAGCAGCCATGTTATCTATAATCTACGCTGCGATTACTGTGCAGCCTTCTGTACGAGGATGACAAGCAGCCAGCTGTCTACTTACATAAATGGCCAACACCGACTGTAACAGACAGCAGACATGAAAACCCAGTTGTCAAACAGGCTGCTTCACTGTGGAAGGCCATTTAGATACTCCCTTCCAGCATCAGCTTCTCTTAACTATGCAGAGGGGGATTGTCTGTCCAGCATATCCTTTGCCATTGGAATACACCTGGCCTAAACCTCCACTAACTGTTTCCAATTACCTCACCTTACCTCTTCCCTTCTCTCTTCTGTCCCCACCACTCCAGGCAGCAGCGACCAGCTGAGAGAGACACAGCAACAGGGAAGTAACCAATTGTGTGGCTTTTATGAGTTGTTAACCAGGAAAGAATTGTATAATATCATCTGTATGCTCTGATAGTTTAGTTTCTTGAGTTTCTGCGTATTAATTTAATATTTAATAGCTACAGTTCTCACATTTTTGTTTGCATCTGAAAGTAAACCAATTTTGTGATATAGGCTATTACAAGTTCCTGATCAGGGGCGAATTATTTAGTGTCACGAGTGCTTTGTTACTTCAGTTTTTGAATCTCTGCGTATTAATCTAATTCAGTAGACACAGTTCCTGTGTTTTCACCAGCATCTGCAGTACAGTTCTGCCGCATGTGTTGATAGTCCGTTTATCTAGATAGTGTAGTTTACCACGGTGTTTACTATGGATAGGGACTGTGATTTTTGTGTGCCGATGCGAGCCGAGTTGGTGACACTTCACAGTCTGCTCCATGCTGTGATGGTTTCGGTTACTGAGCTTGAACCTGCAGTGGGCACCATTATTGTGGGCCAGCCGTCCACATCCAACAGATGTCCAGCATGTCTGAATCCTCCGATCCACACCAGTGGCCAGCCCAGGTACTCTCCCCCTTCTCCTCTCCTCTCCTCTCCTCTCCCCCTTCTCCTCTCCTCTCCTCTCCTCTCCCCCTTCTCCTCTCCTCTCCTCTCCTCTCCCCCTTCTCCTCTCCTCTCCCCCTTCTCCTCTCCTCTCCTCTCCCCTCCCCCTTCTCCTCTCCTCTCCCCTCCTCTCCTCTCCCCCTTCTCCTCTCCTCTCCCCTCCTCTCCTCTCCCCCTTCTCCTCTCCTCTCCCCTCCTCTCCTCTCCTCTCCCCCTTCTCCTCTCACTCCACCAGCCCTCTACCCCCTCCCCCTCCCCATACCCCCTCCACTTCCCCACCCCACTCCCCACTCGTACCCCCTCTCCTCACCTTTCATCATCCCCCTCGCCTTCACCGCCACTGTCGCCCACACTCCCTCTGGCACACGCCGTATCCCCTCTCTGTGTAAGTCCTGTATTCTGTTTTGAGTGTTTCTGTGTGCCACACATTAGCTTTAGGTGAGCTCTTGAGTCGTTACGTATAGTTACTGTTACCTTTCTCAGGAATTAAGCAAGAGTTTCAAATTTTAGGATAGTTTTTCATACTTTTTTGTGTGTTTATCGGCAGCATCCTGAATTTTCCTCCTGATTATGAGTTCTGGCCTGATATTCTATGTCCATGTAATTTTATAGTTTTCTCTAGTGAATGATCCATTTGATTCAGTGTTCCATTATTGTAGTTATGCCGGGCAACCTTTCAGGTGCCTCTTGGTTTCCTTGCACTCACTTCATGGATTATGAGTTATGCAAGTAGAATTCAAAATGAACATAATTTGGATGTATTCATTTGCCTCCTTTAAAGTTATCCTGGGAAATGTTGGTGTTTCCCATGATTGCTATTGTCACTACATAACATTTTGCACCCTTGTCAGTGAAGATTGTTATGTCAGAAATATTTTATTTGCTGGTAATGCTTGTTTATTATTTTTCTTTTGATGGCCATACCAAAGATAGTTAGGCAGCATTACAACAGTGATTTTCAGTGTTGTTCTGAGATACAATTTCTTCCTCATTCAATTGCATGAACTATATACATAATCAATATAAAAGAACCCATTTTTCTTCTCTTGAGCATGTAACATCCCTTGAAATATTACCAACATTGGTTGTCAGTGTATTTTATGCTCAGTTTGGTGCACTTTGTTACACTGGTTGTGACTTTAATGTAAATAATTTTGTCTTATTCCCTCACAGTTATTATTATTATTATTATTATTATTAATTGTAGTCAAGCATAGGAAGTAAATGACATTTTTATTTGTGTGTATAAAGGCAACACTGCTCCATTTTTATATCTTTTAATTTAGCAGACTGGTATCAAAAATATGCTCATCATTAATGGTCCTGTAGAAGATACATAAAAATAAAACACAATACTTGCTTTAGGTTTATGTAGTGGGAGTTTGAATGTGTTTGTAATTTCGTGTTAGATTGTTTAGCACTTACTTACATTTTACTTTCAGGCCTTCATAGAAGTTTTTGCAGATGTTGTATTATTTTGAATTGTTTTAGCACATTCTCATGTTAGTATAAATCAGATTGATCATGGTTTATATACAGAAATAAAAATGTCAGTAATCAATGGTCTTGGGTCCTTTGTTGTTCTTAATATATATTAATGACTTGCCATTCTATATTTATGAAGAGGCAAAGTTAGTTCTCTTTGCTGATGATACAAGTATAGTAATCACACCTGACAAACAAGAATTAACTGATGAAATTTTCAATAATGTCCTTCAGAAAATTACTAAGTGGTTCCTTGTAAACGGACTCCCACTGAATTTTGATAAGACACAGTACATACAGTTCCGTACAGTAAATGGTATGACGCCATTAATAAATATAGACCTTAATCAGAAGCATATAGCTAAGGTAGAATATTCAAAATTTTTAGGTGTGTCCATTGATGACAGATTAAATTGGAAGAAGCACATTGATGATCTGCTGAAACGTTTGAGTACAGCTACTTATGCAATAAGGGTCATTGCAAATTTTGGTGATAAACATCTTAGTAAATTAGCTTACTACGCCTATTTTCACTCATTGCTTGCATATGGCATCATATTTTGGGGTAATTCATCACTGAGGAATAAAGTATTTATTGCACAAAAGTGTGTAATCAGAATAATAGCTGGAGTCCACCCAAGATCATCCTGCAGACATTTATTTAAGAATCTAGGGATATTCACAGTAGCTTCTCAGTATATATACTCTCTTATGAAATTTCTTATTAACAACCAAACCTAATTCAAAAGTAATAGCAGGGTGCATAACTACAATACTAGGAGAAAGGATGATCTTCACTATTCAAGATTAAATCTAACTTTGGCACAGAAAGGGGTGAATTATACTGCCACTAAAGTCTTTAGTCACTTACCAAATAGTATAAAAAGTCTGACAGATAACCAACAAGTATTTAAGAACAAATAAATTAAAGGAACTTCTGAATGACAACTCCTTCTACTCCATAGAAATTAAGAAAAAAACCAAACAAAAAATTATAAAAAAAAATTTAAAAACCAAAAAGAATAAAAAAGTTGTTATATTAACTTAATTATGTTGTTAAATTAACTTAATTATGTCATGTATTGGAAAATTTGATTCGTTCCACATCATTACGAAATATCGTATTCGTGATCCATGGAACTAGTATTAATCTAATCTAATGTAATCTGAAGGCTGTAAGACATCTGGAGTATGAAGTGTAAGAGACATTCTGTAGTCTTTAAAATGATAAGCTCTAACTTATTAATTTCTAAAGTAATTAAAGGTGGACATAGTAGGATTTACTGTACTTAATCTAAAGCCAGTAATTTCTGGCATAACTTCATTTAGTGTCTTCAGGCCACACCAGTTAAAAGAAGTTAAAATAATTTGATTGATTCCTTAGTTTGTGTTTGAGAAGAGTGCTTTATTTGAAAAGTCATAGATTTGGCAGTGAATTGTGGAGTGTTTATCAATGCAGTATTCCAATTTCAAATATAACACCTGGTCAACATTTAAATATACTTATGTATCTTGCAGACTTTACCATATGTTCTAATTGTTCTAAGATTAAGTTTTCATTGTGCATGAAGCCATGTTTGTGCACGTTATTGTTGTTTGTCGAGAGAGAGAGAGAGAGAGAGAGAGAGAGAGAGAGAGAGAGAGAGAGCAGTAATACAAAGCTGTCATTGTGAAGGCTTATTTATTTTCTCACAGGGGTGTACGTGTGCGGGAATACTAGCACTACATCTGGGCTCACTGTTACACTGACTCGGGAGTCAGGTGGTGATTATACACTTGAAGCAGGAGCTCTTGTACTAGCTGATCAAGGCTGCTGTTGTATTGATGAATTTGACAAGATGTCCTCTCAGCATCAGGTATAAATGCGGCATATGTAGTACATTCTTATTTTCTCTTATTTATTGATATCAGTACCCATTAATGATTAACTAGATGCAAAAAATTTTCTTGTTTGATTGTACATTCTAATGAATTTTGACTAATTGTGGATAAGAAGGAGAAAGGGATAGAATACAGATGATCATAATGAGAAGTACAACCACTATCATTTTATGTTGCTGTGTCATAAACATTGATTTTACAGCTCATAAATTTCAGTTGAAAAATTAAACTGTCACATGGCCAATCACATTCCACTACCATTGCTGGTGTCATCATGCTGCCTTAATAGGGGTCAAGCTGTCACATTAACGGTTGCATCGCAGAAGGAACTTTGTAGTCGGAGTGGAAGAAAACCCACAATTTTCTCTTTAGTTCACAACTGTTTCCTACACAAGTGACATACTAAAGGCAAAACACTATCAATATTTGTACTGTTGCCTGATGAAGAAATAACTGGTTTCAAATTATCAGCAAGTCATCAGCAGATTATTTGAATACTTTATTTAGTAATTCATCAAAATACAACTGAACAGGCCTGTTTGCTATGTAATGTATTCAAATCATCTGATAATGACTTGCTGATATGTTGAAACCAGTAATGACACAATTTGTTTACACAAAGCAGGAAAGTACAATAATGAACTACATTTGTTAACATTAATTTATCCTGTTGTATGTTAATATACAGTGGTGTGCAAAACTTAAGGACCAAAGCAACTTTCACATGATGTATCATTGACAAGTAACATAGCTCGATGAAATCTACACCATACATAGAAAGAACTACCACAATATAGTACAGAAGGTAACTGAAAGACATACGGAATGAGATAAACAGAACTGACACTTTTCCCAAGGTATCCCTTATGTGATCCATGGGATTTAGGTCAGGGGAACAGGCAGATCAGTCTACTTGCCAAATATCCTCTTGTTCTAAGAGCTCCACTACCTGTGCCATTTGATGCAGTCACACACTGTCATCCATAAAAATGAAGTCAGGGCTGAATGCACCCCTGAAAAGACACACATGGGGAAGGAGTAAGAGTACAGTGAACGAATAATGTTGACCATGGAGTGTATGGTGTTCAAAGATTTGGAAATCCATACACCCATGCAACATTACACCTCCCCATGCATGTCTACCACTAAGAAGATCGTGTTCGACAATGTTCTGGGGTGCACTGCATCCCCTCATGTGGTGAGAGGTGAGAGAACGTAATGCACCCAGGAACATTGTCAAACATCATAATTTTTGTGGTCCAGGTGCTGAATGTTACTATGACAAAATTTCACAAAGTTGAGGATAGCAGATGAGCTTCCCATAGATAGGAATCATCTTAGCAAGGAGGATTATACATTCGTAGGTAGGTGTGTCTAAGTAAATTGCTTACAAGTGTAGCTACTGTAAATCAAAGAACAATTTTGCTAAAGGGAATAAATGGTTGCAGAACTGTACCAGTACTATATAAAAAAACTTAATGTCACATAGCTTATTATGAAATGAAAACTGAACTTTGACAGTGAGTCTGTAAACACAAGCTCTCTCTGATGACCTTTTTGATGGGATGTCAATACTAATTTTTCTTCCTGCTCCTTGGAAACACAAATGCTAATTGCAGTGACATTTAATTGGATACCAGTAGCAGTTGCGAAAAGTTTAATCAGACAGACAGGGTGTTTATAAGATTATAAAAATATAGAGAGACAGAATGGCTGGCCGGTACTGTATTTACCCGAGTATAAAATGACTACCCTTTTTGAAGAGGCTCCTTGAGAAAAAATTATTTTTAAGATAATTTGATGAATCAGAAAAACAAACAGTTTTACTGATGGTCTATCTACTTGCCTAAAACATTAACATTGTACACATTAAAAATTAGACCATTTATTGATTGCCTTCATGTTGATTATATGAGGAGAAACAATTTAACAAAAAGAAATGATTTACATTAATTTTTAATTTCTCTGACTGTTTGCTTACTAAGCCTGTCACCCTAATAGCACAGCTATGAACTTTATATCTTTGTTATGACAAATATTTGGCTGTTTCTTCCAAATATGTTGTAATTTCTGAGGTTGTGGTTACTGTGCATCTTTATTAATGTGAGAATGTTACAATGTTTCTTGCTTCCAAATATATTGTCTGACCACCGCTTGCTCAGAGGTTGCGTAGAACCAGCAGCTGACACACCCCCTTTCATTCCAGTCATGTTGTCAATAACACTGCTGCAGGAAACTTGGAAGTATGCCACTGGTCCCTATCCAGACTATTAATGTCTGCTGCAGAAAGCTATGTATTTGCCCAGTTTTAAAGTCAGTTCAAATGGATTTAGACAGCCTGGTTTAAACATGACAAGTGTTCATAAAAAGCCAAAGTATGTGGTATAGATTTCCTGGGTTGGATACACAGTGAAATTTGCTGTCCACTCACCATCCCCCTTTCCCTCACTCACTCTATTTCCCAACCAAGCTAAAATCACTCTTCCCCCTCCAACCCTTCCAAAGTTCTGTGTTAGAGAAACTGTGAAACATGGACGCCAATAACTTCTAGGCTGCAGATAATATGTAACATCAACTAATACATAAATAAAAGATCGTTATCATGATTCATTTCAGTTCCAAAACTTTCATGTGTTCTGCGATCTAGAGATGTCTGTTGATGCTACCTCCACAATGGATCTTGCCGCTGCAATTTATTGTTAAGATTGCAATTACAGTCAGTTTAATATGATTTATTTTGTTGTTTAAAAATTTAATTTTGGATTAATTTTTTTCTTGTTTCATCTAATGTCACTATCTTGTTCTAAAGCAGATTAAAAGAAGGTAACATTTTCCCCTGTATTCTAATAAATCAATACCGTCTCTCATAACCGAATAGAACATTGACTTGAGTTCACAATGAAGTATAGCTTTTGGAAGGACAACATCCTCACCTTTAAAACAGTATAAATATTTCTATACGCTACCCATACAAATATGAGAACATTTATTGCAAATCTGTATAAATACAATAAGAGTTTGTAAGATGATAGAATTTAATGCTACATCTTCGTGCCTTTCACAAAACTTTCAAATTTGAATCCGAGCAATAGACTGTTGTTGTGACTAGTTCATAGCTTATCACATATCCCTTGCACTAGCGCCATGCGAGTCAAACATCACATCATTGTTCAAGGAAAGTCGACACTTTACTGAGCGCTTCTGCACATTGGAAAATCTCGAGCCTGTTGTCGTGTGGGTAGTGTTTGCCTGACCTACCCTTCCAAATTTTTCAGAATAAATCTAAACATAATATCAATAGTCAAAGCTTTATCTGTAAATGGAAGGTGGCCACTGTATCAGTATTTTAAACAAGGTAAAAAGGTTGATCTAAGCAGCAATAGTTCAGTCCATGAATATAAGACTACCCTATAACTTTTTAATGACAAATTTGGGAAAAAACTTTGTCTTGCAATCTGGTATATACAGTACTTACTTTCAGGAGGTGAAATGCTTTCAAATGCGTGTACCAGCAGTGCTGAAATTTTACCTCCCGAAGATAATTACTAGCCATATATTTTGTTTGTGTTAATAGTGTTGGAGCTTTCTTAAATGAATTTTCCTTCTGATACTGTTAACAAGATTATGCTAACTTAATTGGAGAGGTGCTGTTTGGTGTGACTTCAATACTGATGGTCTGTCCGATTACTGATCAAGAACACTTGAGCTTCTTGGTCCCCAACTTTGGAGTATTCCATTGACAACTTGTTTTATGCCCAACTGCTTTCATTGACCCAGATGTAAAAATATTAGTAAATAGGTTAAGGGACTGTCATGAGTAGATGTTGAGAGTAAAAGTTGCTGTAAAATAAAGGTTTGGCTGTAAAAGATAAATTTTGTACAGCATAATCGTAAACAGCAACTTGGTCACAATGGTTAAGAGAGGGATTGTAGGAACAACTGTAGGAAGATACTTACATCTGTGTTGGTACTCAGTGAACCATTGTGAAGCGCATGGCAAAGAGTATGTCTCACTGTACTAGTTATTATAGCTTCTTCCAGTCCATTTATGTAATGAATGAATGCATAAAGATTGATTTTTTAAGTTCCTCTGTACATGCTGTTTAAATCCTCTGTGCGTGTTGTGATTAATCTAATCTTGTCCTCGCGATCCCTATGGGAACGATATGTAGGGATTCGTAGTATATTCCTAAAGTCACCATTTAAAGCTAGTTCTTGAACCTTTTTAAATAGACTTTCTCGGGATAGACTGAAACCATCTTCAAGAGTCCACCAGTTCAGTTGTTTTAACATCCCTGTGACATTCTCCAACAGGTCAAAAGCCCATAACCATTCGTACTGCCATTCTCTGTACACATTCAGTTTCCCTTGCTAGTTTGATTTGGTGTGGGTCCCATACACTTGTGCAACATTCTAAGATAGGTTGCTTGAGTGATTTGTAAGCAATATCCTTTGTAGACTGACTGCATTTCTCTAGTATTCTACCAATAAACAGAAGTTGGTTGCCTGCTTTACCCACAACTGAGCCTATGTGATAGTTCCATTTCATATCCCTACTAAGTGTTACATCCAGGTGTGTGTTTGAGTTTACCGATTGTAGCTGTGACTTATTGATATTGTATTCATATGATACTGGGTTTTTTGTTTATTTATTTATTTATTTTTTAATTTTGTGATGTGCACAATTTTACATTTGTGAACTTATAAAACAAGTTGCCAATCTTTGTACCACATTAAAATCTTATCAAGGTCTGACTGAATGTTTGTGCAGCTTTGTTCAGACTGTGCTTAATTGTAGGTGACTGCAAAAAGCCAGAATTTATTGTTAATATTGTCTGCAAGATTATTAATGTACAACATGAACAGCAAGTGTCCCAACACACATCCCCCCCAGGGGGCTCGCCACTCTTTGGTGGGTTCATGCTTGGCTACCACAGGGCCCCAGCCTTTGCAGCATCTTTTCCCTTCCATGCTGCATGTTTATCCTCTTGCTATTCTTGTTCCCCTCCCTTGGGGAACCTGTCTGGGGTGTTTTTGGGAATGTTCTGCATTGTCTGTTGCAGACCTAAGAACAGTCTCATCACTGTTTTTCACTCTCTTTTCCTTTCTTTGTTTCCCTTCTCTTCTCGTTCCTGTGCTTTGGTGTTTGAGGTTCCTATTTTTCTTCTTACTCCCTGTGCACTCCTGAAGGCCAACCCATGCATCTGACGTGCAACAGGTGACTGGGTAATGTGTAATTCCAAGCCCCAGATCGAAAGGTAGGGTTCGCACGTACCCTCTGGTACAGGCCAATCCCAGGGAGGGGTGATTGCCTGAGCTACAACCTTTCCAAACTGCCGATTGGTCCCTCAGTTAGGTGTTCCAGAGGTGTGACCTGAGGTGTGAACAGTCACCTAAGGCGGGTGTGCCTCATTGTGAAGGGGGCCCCCAGTTGGAAGGAGTGCACCATCGGAGACACTGGCAATCATGGGGGATTTTCTCGCAGTGAGCCAATCATCTTCACAATCAACTTCTACGAAACATAAACGTAATGAGGCTAATGATTCAAAGACCCTTCCCGTTGAAACCACGGTTCCTCATAGTGTCACGTACTGAAGACGATCAGTCCTTCGCCATGGTAAATCCGTTTATTATTCATAAAGGTGTTGATGCAGTTGCCGGCTCTGTGAAATCCTACTATTGTTCATGGAATTGCACTTTGCTTTTGGAGACTACTTCTGATTTTCGTGCACAACAACTGCTTGCCGCTTCGCTTCTCCACGGCTACCCTATTCTTGTTGAGGCCTATAGAACTTTGAATTCTTCCTGAGGTGTTATTTACACTAGCTGCTCAATGGTCTGGCCGAGGCCGAAATCCAATTTTACCTCTCTGATCAGGGTGCAATTGCCATCCAGTGGGTGACGAGACAGATAGATTCCTCCTTAGTGCCCACCCACACTCTTTTTCTCAACTTTGATAGAGCGGTGCTTCCATCCAAGATCAAATTATCACAGTCGAGTTGTACATTCCGAACCCAATGCGCTGCTACCAGTGTCATCGTTTCAAGCACACTAGAACATCTTGTTGATACCTAGCGAAATGTGTAACCTGTGTTAGGGATGCACACGAGGGCGATTGTATGCCTCCTTCTCCCTGCTGTATTAACTGCAATGGCGACCATGCCGCCATCTCTCAAGACTGTCCCATGTATCTCGATGAGCGGCCTGCCCAGGAGATACGGATAAAGGAGAAAGTTCCTTACCCAGTCCTCACAAATTGTTGGCTAGTCGCAAACACTGTGTTCCACCATCTGGCATTTATAGTACTGATCTTGATACAGCTCGCTGCATGAAGGACATGGCCCCGCAGACCTCATATTCTGCTCTGAGGTTGTGAAATCGCCCAGTGTCATGGTAGCATCGCCATCCCCTCCTCCAGCTGTGCAACAAGCCATCAAACTCGTGCCTCATGGGGCAATGTCCCCAGCTACACTACCAGCAGGTGGGAAAGGACAGAAGGAATACTCCCGTGAAGACTTCCTACTTCCCTCCAGCCAACCAACACCTGAGTCTTCCTCTGCTAACTGGAAAGGCTTGAAGAAGTTCAACAAAGGCAAACAGTCTTCTCCTTTGCTGACTCTAAGATCCTCTTCGAAGGTGTTGCCATGTGAAAACCTTGCCCGTCTGGCCTCCCTGTCACCGGTGTGCACCACCAACTGTTGTTCTGCATTAAAGTCCGCAGAACAGCAGCACAAGAAAGTTGACGCTTCTTGTTTCTCGTGGAGCAGGATCCTCCTGACTTTGTGCCCTGTAGCAGCGAGTTTTCACAGGCTGGCACTCAGCAGCCGCCAAAGTGACACTCCTTCATTTTTTCCTCGTCATGACTCTCCTCCAATGGAATGTTCGCGGCCTTCAATCCAACAGAAAGGATTTACGGCTACTTCTAGCATTGCAGCGTCCACTTGCGCTCTGCCATCAGGAAACAAAATTGTGTCCTCACAACCGCTGTGAGCCTTTGCATTTCCTCCCGGTCCATTTTGACCTCCTCCCCCTCCCCCCTCCCCTTCCTCCAAGGTCGACATTCCATTTCATCGGGGAGTCTAACTGCTCATACAGGATGATGTACATAGTCAACCCATCTCCCTGACTACCAGTTTTGAAGCTGTAGCAGTCTGCATATTCCTTCCTCACTTGGCCTTTTCCCTCTGTGCCATTTATATACCTCTGCCATTCGATGTCACCAGGGCAGACTTCCTCCAGCTTATTGGACAGCTACTTCACCTATTTCTGCTGCTTGATGACTTTAATGTGCACCATCCCCTTTCGGATTCTCCCAGTACTTGTCAGAGAGTGTCCTCTTGGCTGACCTCCTTAATCAACTTAACCTCTTCTGCAGGAGCATCCACATTGATTTCCGACTCTTTGCACACCTATTCCCATTTGGACCTTTCTTTCTGCACTGCCCAGCTTGCCCATTGTCTCGAATGGTCCATTCTTTCTGACATCTACTTGAGCGACCATTTTCCGTGTGCTATCCATTTGCTGGCTCCTACCCCACCTGCGTGCACAACCAAATGGCAGGTTACTAAGGCCGACGGGTAGCTTTGCTCCTCCCTGGTGACCTTCGACAAATAAGATTTCCCCAATTGTGATGACCAGGTAGAATATCTTACAAATTTTATCCTTACCACTGAAGAACATTCCATTCCTCGCCCTTTCTATTTACCGTGCCATGTCCCGATTCCTTGGTGGACTGAGGCGTGCCACGAGTTTTTAACCATAATTCTACTATAGCAAAATGCATTCATTGTAAACAGATGCGTGCACAGTGTCATCGCGTTCGTCAGGATAGCAAAAAAACTAACTGGATTTCATAATCTTAATTCTTTTAACTGTTCCACTCCCTCCTCTGTTGTGTGGACAATTTCCAATGGGTCTGTGGGACCAAGATTAATTCCCCAGTTTCTGGCCTGACAGTAGTAGACAATGTCATCGTGGATCCTATTGCTATCTCCAACACCTTGGGCCGCCATTTTTCGGAAGTTTCGAGCTCTCCCCACTATCGCCCTGCCTTCCTCCATTGGAAATGATTGGAGGAGGCTCTGGCGATACCCTTCTCTTCTCAGTATTATGAGTGCTACAATGTTGCCTTTACTATGAGGGAGCTAAATGATGCTCTCACTTCATCCTGGTCCTCTGCCCCAGGGCCAGATGCTGTTCACATTCAGATGTTGTAGCACTTTTCTCTTGCAGGCAAGCATTTTCTGCTTAATACGTACAACGGCATCTGGGCAGAGGGCACAATTCCCAGATACTGACATAAAGCCACTGTCATACCCATACCTAAGCCTGGTAAGGACAAACACTTTCTTCTAGCTACCGCCCCATCTCTCATCATCTGTGTTTGCAAGGTGATGGAATATATGATTCATGCCCGGCTGGTATGGTGGCTCGAGTCCCGCAATTTACAAACCACTGCAAGAGTAGATTTCGAGTGCGCATTCTACAGTTAAACATTTCATCACTTTGTCCACTCATGTCATTAATGGTTTCCTGCAGAAGTCCCAGGTTGTGGCCATATTTTTCGATTTGGAGGACTGGTATCCTCCGTACTCTCTCTATATGTGTGACTTCCTTGGCCGCCTGCACCGTTTCCTTGAGAAATTCTTAAAAGACCAAGGTTTTAAGGTTCTTGTGAGCTCTGCATTGTTGGACACCTTTATCCAGGAATATGGTGTGCCTCACGGTTCCGTTCTGAGTATCGTCCTCTTTGCTATTTCCATTAACCCAATAATGGCCTGTCTCACACCAGGCATCCCTGGCTCCCTTTTTGTCGACCATTTTGCCATCTATTACAGTTCTCCACTGACCTGTCTTATTGAGTGGTGTCTTCAGTGATGTCTCAATTGTCTTTACTCATGAAACATTGCCCTGGATTTCGATTTTCCACTGACAAAATCATTTGTATCAATTTTTGGCAGTGCGGTTGATTTTTCTCACTATCTTTACATCCTGGGCCTGTTGCTCTTCCGTTCTTTGAAACTACAAAATTCCTGGAGCTCATGCTCAATAAGAAACTCTCTTGGTCCTCCCCCGTGTCTTACCTGGCAGCCCACTGTACGCGGTCCCTCAATGTCCTGTGTGACCTCAGTGGTACTACTGAACCACAGACCTCCGTGTGTACCGGTCCCTTGTCTGTTCAAAAACACTCTCTGGATGCTTTGTTTATGCTTCTACACATCTTTCCCTCTTACGCTTTCTCAATACTGCCCACCGTTGTGTCATCCATTTGGCCACTGGCACCTTTTACACTAGCCCAGTTGAGATTGTGTATGCAGAAGCTGCTAAACTGCCACTGTCCTAATGCCATGACTTTCTCCTCAGCAGGTATGCATGCCGTTTGTCTGCTATGTGTGGTCACCAATCGTATTCCCCTTCCTCGATGACTCCTTTGATCACCAGTATGGGGTGCGTCCCTCTTCTCTGTTATCCCCTGGAGTTTGCTTTCGGCTCTTGCTCCGGCAGCTTAACTTCAAGCTACCTGCAACTTTCCCAGTGGGTGTGAACCCTTCACCACCTTGGCTTTGTGCGGCGGCCCGTGTTCACTTTGGGCTTCATTCACTTCCTAAGGACACTACTCCAGCCTCACTCTATCATCTTCAGTTTCACATCCTTCCCATGGAACTTCACAATAGTGCTTTTGTGTACACTGTTGGCTCGCGGACTGACCATGGTGTTGGGTGTGCCTTCGTCATTGGCGCCGGCATATTTTGGTATCGGTTTCTGGCACAGTGCTCAGTATCTACAGCAATGCTCTTCACCCTGTATCAGACTACAGAGTACATCTGGACACACAGGCTTTTCAATTGTGTCATCTGCTCAGACACTCTCAGCGCCCTTCAAATCCTCTGTGTGCTGTACATCATCCATACCTTAGTGCAACAGATCCAGGAAAACTGTCACTTGTTCACTCTTGGTGGAGCTGCTGTGCTATTTATTTGGGTTCCTGATCACATCAGTCTGACAGGAAACGATCCCACCCACCTCTGCTTAATTTTCGTTACAGTCATCATTGTCTCTTCCACTCCAGTCTGTTTCCTAATCTATTTGTTTGTTTTTCTATCTTTCCTAGTAATTCCCAGCATTAATAGGAGAGATTTAATATATCTCTGGTGTAAGTTGAAACTAATAATACACACTGATAAGGTTTCCTATTCAAACACATTTGAAGATTATTTTAGAAAACCCTGTTTAGTTTACCAAGAGCAGCCTAGACTGGTTTTCTGTTCATTTGCTTTGCTGTCTATGCATTCGTGGTTGAAGTTTTTGTGGATTTGAGGCAAACAGCTTAATCAGCAAGACAAAAGTGATTCAGGTATATTGCATTAGTGTGTGTTCCTTTTTTTCTAGTTCAAATATCTGAAAACAACTGCTAGTAATACTGAGCATAGTTTGTGATGTGGTATCTCTGTGCCTGATTTCTCTCTTAATTTCCTGCTATTGCAATGAAGTCTAATGGAAGCTGTACTTTTGGCATATTTATTCTTCATTGTACACTCGAAGGTTGAATCATTCCCTGTTTTTCTAGCACTTTTGCACAGATTCCGATGAAACCAAGTTTAAAGCTTTTTTAAAAAAAAGTATGAAATTCTTAAGTGATATTCATACTCATTTGCTGTAGTCTATAATTTTGTACACAATTTGCAAATGGTCCACTTCTAAACCAACCTGTTCCGTCCCCTGGTTAACACTAGCAGAACCGGCATTAGCAAACTACCTAGAAGGATTGGTACCAGTCATTTTGACCTGTGAAGTTTTTCTTCTTTGTTTTCAGTTTTACTTCTTAATTTACTTCAGTACAGTGTCTTTAGAAGTCAGTGGTGCATTATGCTTTTCATACAAATGCATTATGCTTAAAAATTTCTGTAGAAAATTATTTAATTAAATAAAATACATTGTAAATACAAAATCAGTTTAAACTAAACTTACAAATGCAAATGAACATATAATTATACAATAACAGTTTTATCTGTATGACTTTTACTCCACCATGTATTTAGTAAGAAAAATAAGGAAAAATGGACACACATTGCTGTGGCAATAATGAGAAAATAACATATTTCTCTCTCTCTATGAGATCTTTTCAATCAAAGCCATCATCTTTGTTCTTTTTACTCTTGTACTGAACACTTGTAGCATGTGGACTAAGTATGAATTTCTTACACTGCATACACAGATTTTTAGTTTTGTTTGAACTTTTGCTTTCTCCTATCTAACAGGTCTTTTGTACTGGTTCCTTACTTATTGCAGTGGTCCTAATGAATGTATGAACAAGTCATTTCCTTGGTTGTACATACACACAAGGGAGTTCTTCTGCAAATCTGAAAAGAAACATTCACTGGCTAACTTTTTCTAATGTTGTCTCTGTAAAGAATACAGCATTGATTCTAGCAAAGTCTAGGACGATGAAAAGCACATGCATAGGCCATGTGCAGCAGCCAAACTTGAAAAGTGTACAGATGAGACATCTTGTCCAGAATAACAACTCCAAATTTAGTGGAATTGTAGCAGCTGACACTTCCAGAGTGTTTCTTCTGTGTTTGTTCATCCATCGCAACTGGCTGGTGCAGTGTGCTCAATAGAACAATATTTTTCTTGCTCTTCATCTGCTAGGAAGCAATTATTGTGTCACAATATTTGTATAAAATAGTATCATACAGAGATCCAGCAGCAGAAGGTGGAAGTTCTCTTTGGGTTTTCTTCAGTGTGCACACCATGATTGTGTTCTCCTGCATCAGCTGCTCTGCAAGATGTTTAGCTGTGAAGAAATTGTCAAATGTTACACTTCTTCCTTTCGAAGCGTGAGGTTGCATGAGACATGTAACAACATGTTCTGCAACAGGTATGTTGGTGGGTCTTTCACTCTGTTTAACCAAGTAAGGAAATCCATTTACCATATATTTACTACTGGCTTCTACTGCAAGCCAGAACTTCAAACAAAATTTGTCTGGTTTATTACTTGTGTATTGTATGTAGGGGCACGGAGCATTGCATGGATAGAGCTGCTCATTTACAGTTATACAAGCATCTGGTTTCAGTTTGCTACAAATTAATTCCAGACTAGTGAAGCTGCTGCGAAGCCATCAATCTTGAGTCTTTCAGCAAGAGTATGTTTGTCATCAAATATTAAAGATTGCTTGACTTCTATGAACTTATTTCTTGCTGTAGTGCAAGAAAAAAATGCCGGCCACCACACATCACACTCAAAAATATCTACTCCTCAGAATCTTCTTCTGGTAAACTGTTCATGTAATTCAATAGTTCTTCAGTCAGACAAAAACACTGTCGCCATAATAATGAGGAGGAGGGCTGAACTACTGCAGAGCACAATAGCATATAGACAGAGAACAGTATGAAGTATGTCCACTCTTACACCAAATAAAGTAAACTGTAAAGAGTGAGAGGGAATGAGATCACAAAAATAAAATAAAATAAGCCAAGCGGATGGAAAAAATCCATTGTTGCATGTTTACAGAAATGAAACTTAAAAAATATCTCGCCCATCAGAATAAGCGGCTGCAGTCCTTTAAGATAAAATTAATTCATTTTTTGTAATAGACGTTTGTCATTTAGAGAAATTATTAAATACCAAGGTACATTAAAAATTAAGAAACATAAGGCCCCTAAATTAAAATGTACACTACTTATTAAATGTTAAACAACACTCACCAGTCAGATTGACAGGTACGGTCCCTCTTGTTTTAACATTCAAATTTTTTCATCTATTTGGATGGTGATAATTTTTGTGAGTGTGTTGTTGTTGTTGTTGTTGTTGTTGTGGTCTTCAGTCCTGAGACTGGTTTGATGCAGCTCTCCATGCTACTCTATCCTGTGCAAGCTGCTTCATCTCCCAGTACATACTGCAGCCTACGTCCTTCTGAACCTGCTTAGTGTATTCATCTCTTGGTCTCCCTCTATGATTTTTACCCTCCGCACTTCCCTCCAGTACTAAATTGATGATTACTCGATGCCTCAGAACCTGTCCTACCAACCGATCCCTTCTTCTTGTCAAGTTGTGCCACTAATTCCTCTTCTCCCCAATTCTATTCAGTACCTCCTCATTAGTTACGTGATCAACCCATCTAATCTTCAGCATTCTTCTGAAGCACCACATTTCAAAAGCTATTTTCTTCTTGTCTAAACTATTTATCGACCATGTTTCACTTCCATACATGAGTACACTCCATACAAATACTTTCAGAAAATACTTCCTGACACTTAAATTTATACTCGATGTTAACAAATTTCCCTTCTTCGGAAACACTTTTCTTGACATTTTATATCCTCTGCTTCGACCATCATCAATTATTTTGCTCCCTAAATAGCAAAACTCATCTACTACTTTTAAGTGTCTCATCTCCTAATCTAATTCCCTCAGCAGCACCTGATTTAATGCTACTACATTCCATTATCCTTGTTTTGATTTTGTTGATGTTCATCTTATATCCTCCTTTCAAGACACCATCCCTTCCGTTCATCTGCTCTTCCAAGTCCTTTTCTGTCTGTGACAGAATTCCAGTGTTGTCGGCAAACCTCAAAGCTATAGACTACAACCCTGCCTCACTTCCTTCCCAACCACTGCATCCCTTTCATGCCCCTTGACTCTTATGACTGCCATCTGGTTTCTGTACAAGTTGTAAATAGCCTTTCGCTCCCTGTATTTGACCCCTGCCACCTTAATAATTTGAAAGAGAGTATTTCACTCAACAATGTCAAAAGCTTTCTCTAAGTCTGCAAATGCTAGAAATGTAGGTTTGCCTTTCCTTAATCTATCTTCTAAGATAATTCGTAGGGTCAGTGTTGCCTCATGTGTTCCAAGATTTCTAGGGAATCCAAATTGATCTTCCTGGAGGTCGGCTTTTACCAGTTCTTCCATTCGTCTGTAAAGAATTCGTCTTAGTATTTTGCAGGCATGACTTCTTAAACTGATGGTTTGGTAATTTTCACACCTGTTAACACCAGCTTTTTTTGGGATTGGAATTATTATATTCTTCTTGAAGTCGGGGTATTTCGCCTGTCTCATACATCTTGTTCACGAGATGATAGAGTTTTGTCAGGGCTCTCCCAAGGTCACCAGTAGTTCTAATGGAAGGTTGTCTACTCCTGGGCCCTTGTTTCGACTTAGGTCTTTCAGTGCTCTTTCAAATTCTTCGTGCAGTATCATATCTCCCATCTCATCTTCATCGACGTCCTCTTCCATTTCAATAATATTGCCCTCAAGTACATCTCCTTTGTATAGACCTTCTATATACTCTTTCCACCTTTCTGTCTTCCCTTCTTTGCTTAGAACTGGTTTTCTGTCTGAGCTCTTGATATTCATACAAGTGGTTCTCTTTTCTCCAAAGGTCTCTTTAATTTTCCTGTAGGCAGTATCTATCTTACCCCCTAGTGATATATGCCACTACATTCTTACATCTGTCCTCTAGCCATTCCTACTTAGCCATTTTGCACTTCTTGACGATCTCATTTTTGAGACATTTGTATTCACTTTTGCCTCCATCATTTACTGCATTTTTATACTTTCTCCTCTCATCAATTGAATTCTCTTCTGTTACCCAAGTGTTTCTACTAGCCCTCATCTTTTTACCTATTTGATCCTCTGCTGCCTTCACTATTTCATCTCTCAAAATTACCAATTCTTCTTCTAATGTATTTCTTCCCCCTGCTCTTGTCAATCATTCCCTGATGCTCTCTCTGAAACTATCTACAACCCCTGGTTCTTTCAGTTTATCCAGGTCCCAGTACCTTAAATTTCCTCCTTTTTGCAGTTTCTTCAGTTCTAATCTACAGTTCATATCCAATAGTTTGTGGTCAGAGTCCACATCTGCCCCTGGAAATGTCCTACAGTTCACAAGCTGGTTTCTAAACCTCTGTCTTACAATTATATAATCAGTCTGAAACATTCCAGTGTCTCCAGACCTCATCCACGTAGACAACCTTCTTTCATGGTCCTGATTAAGTTATGCTCTATGCAAAATTATACCAGGCGGCTTCCTCTTTCATTCCTCATTCCCCATTCCATATTCACGTACTTCTTTACCTTCTCTTCCTTTTCCTACTATCGAATTCCAGTCCTGCATGACTATTCAGTTTTCATCTCCCTTCATTATCTGAATAATTTATTTATCTTAGCATACATTTCTTCAATCTCTTCATCATTTGCGGAGCTAGTTGGTGTATAAACTCGTACAACTGGGGTAGGCATGGGCTTCGTACCTATCTTGACTACAATAATGCATTCACTATGCTGTTTGTGGTACCTTACCCACGCTCCTATTTTTTTATTCATTATTAAAGCTACTCCTGCATTAGCCCTATTTGGTTTTGTATTTATAACCCTGTATTCACCTGACAAGAAGTCTTGTTCCTCCTGCCACCGATCTTCGCTAATTCCCACTATATCTAGCTTTAACCTATTCATTTTCCTTTTTAAATTTTCTAACCTGCGTGCATGATTAAGGGATCTGACATTCTATGCTCTGATCAGTAGAATGCCAGTTTTCTTTCTCCTGATAACAACATCCTTTCTGAGTAGTTCCCGCCCGGAGATCCAAATGGGGGACTATTTTACCTCCAGCATATTTTACCCAAGAGGATGCCATCATCATTTAATGATACAGTAAAGTTGCATACCCTTGGGAAAAATTATGACTGTGGTTTCCCCTTACTTTCAGCCGTTCACAGTGCCAGCACAGCAAGGCCATTTTGGTTAAGGTTACAAGGCCAGATCAGTCAATCATCCAGACTGTTGCCCCTGCAACTACTGAGAAGGCTGCTGCCCCTCTTCAGAAACCACATGTTTGTCTGGCCTCCCAACAGATACCCCTCCGTTGTGGTTGCACCTAAGGTACGGCTATCTGTATCGCTGAGGCAAGCAAGCCTCCCCACCAGCGCTACAGTCCATGGTCCATGGTTCATGGGAGGAGGAATTTTAGTAAATATGTTTTGCATTATGGAGAGGAATCTGATAGATCTTTCATCTGGCATTCCCTTCAAAATATCATTATTTTATTGTCCACCATCTGTGTTTCTAATCCATCTCTTGATTATACAAACACACACAGAAGTCTTGGAATCATGGAATGCTTGTACAAATGTATCTCAGCTGTTAGTTTGCGTGGCCTCCGCTCTGTACGGATTGTGTAGGTCTAAGGTATGATTAGAAAGTTCACTACTGAAGCCATATGCACTTTCCAATGGGCATCCCACAGGAAATGCCCCTGTAGAACAAACAACAATAAGGGTAAAGTGAGAACCCTACATAACCTATATGAATGGCTCATATACTGGAAATAGATAATAACCAATAAAGTCTTCTGCATAAACACAGATAAATCAGAACATTATGACCATTCACCTGTTAGCATTTTTGTTCCTCCTTGCCAACAAAACCAGCTAGAATTCATCAGGACATTGTGATACAACCAAGTCCAGCACTTTATATGTACATACTGATATGTAACTTAAGCTTTTGGATTCATTTGTTATGTATTAAATAATTGTGATAGTTTATTTGAAACTGGAACTACATAAAACTTTTTCTCTCTTCAATTTCTTTTTATTTTTACTTAAAATTTATAGAAAAATAAATAAAGTAATATTTTTACTGATACAGTTAATGTTATTACTCTCTGTTTTGCTCCTGATGATTAATTGTACAATAAATTCTGCTTTAACGACTATTATAAAAGAAAGCATTTTTTGGATGATATTCATGTTCACATCGTGCTTGGTGTAAGCTGCTGTTCATGGTGATTATAATAGAACTGGTAGTTGCTTTCATTTTTCTGTAAAGAAGTTGTTGTGTAATTGTTGGGAAGGCGAAATGTATTGTCGTTTGAAGATTATTTTGAAGGCAAAATACAGGACAGAGAACACACAAGGAAATTGTTTTAAGATGATTTAATAATTGATGCTACTTGCATTATTTACTTTGATTTATGAAGAAAATTATAGCTTCTTTGTAATTCAAAACCTAAGGCAACATTCATCTCCCCTGAAGAAGACAATGAAGCCATTGAATAATGAGATAAGCATTAGATTAGGAAATTATTAAGTGAACATATTATCTTTACAATCTGCACTTAAATGATATTTACGTGAATATTGAAGATACATCATTGAAAATATGAACTTGGATTATTTATTACATCATAGAAAGAGGCATTTACTACATATATATTTTTGGGACATAGCAATAAGTTCATATAGATCCCATTGATAAAAAGGAAGTGGGGACTCACTGTCATTCAATAATATTCTAAATGTGTTTGCAAGTGTTGCCATTACGAGCTTGATTCACGTGTTGTGGCACAGATGTCAGTGAATATTCATCTGTTGGGTCATGTGTTGAGGTACAGGTAACTCACAGTTTGATGATGTTTGTAAGCAGGCATCATGACTCTGTTGTTCCACTCTGGAGTTAGTGTTTCTGTGTCCTATGCCATTGGCTCAACAAAGGCAGGCACTACATATCATGAATGATGTGCTACAAAATATTTTTGTTGTCTCCAGCACTGTAATCTTCTGCCAGATATCCAAGAAATTGTCAAATATTTATTTAAAGAGTAATCAAACCTACAACAGTCATGTTTTTGTCGAGGCATGGTGGTGCAAAACCATCTTTCACCATTACATGTGTAATGAACCAGACAGAGACTTGCCTACCGAACAGTACAAAACATGCAACTAATATACTTTGTGATTCTCTTTAATATTTCATTTTTCGAAGCTAATTTTTCAATTCTTATATTGTTTCATAGTTTTACATTAGTGCTCTTCAGTTATGCTCATTTCTGTGTAATTTTTCTTTTATGTGCACTCATTATTTTGTAAACAAAATAGTTGACCAAATCAAATAATGGAAAGGGTATGTAAAACACTGTATTGTTAAAATCACATAATTCATGTAATTTTTATGTGAAGATGTCTGATATTGAAGAGTTATGTTTACTGGAAAGATGATATTAATTATAATTCTGACAGTGTAATGCAAAATAGTGGAGATGCTGAGTTGCAGATAGACACAGCAAAAAGACTGTCAAACAAAGCTTTCGGCCAGACACACCTTCATCAGAATACAGCCTCTGGCTGCCAAGATCAGACTGCAACTAGCAGAAGCAACTGTGTGGCAGGGAGTGTGGAGGGGTAGGGGATCGTAAAGTGATGCTTGTGGGAGCATAGGGACAATGTGGGGAGAGGGTAGGGCAGCTAGGTGCAGTCGGGAGGTTAGATGGAGGGCGGAGGGTGGACAGCAGAAAAGGAGAGAAGTAGTAAGATTGTGGGTGTATTGGTGGAATAGAAGGGCGGAGTGGGAACAGGGAACTGGGTGTGTGAATGAGAACGGTGACTAACAAAGATTGAGGTTAGGAGGGAATGTAGGATATATTGTAGAGAGGGTTCACATCTGCGCAAGTCAGAAAAGCTGGTGTTAGTGGGAAGGATACAGATGACACAGGCTATGAAGCCATCATTAAAATGAAGAACGTTGCATTGGGAAATGTGCTCGGCAACTGAGTGGTCCAGATGTTTGTCGGCATGTGTTCATGCAGACTGACAGATTGTTAGTTGTCTTGCCCATGTAGAACGCAGCACAGTTGTTGAGCTTAGCTTGTAGAATCATGTGCCTGGTTTCACAGGTAGCCCTGCCTTTTATGGGATAAGTGATGCTTGTGACTGGACTAAAGTAGGTGGTGGTCAGAAGATGTATGGGACAGGTCTTGCATCTAGGTGTATTGCAGGGATATGATGCAAGGAGTTGGCAACAGGGGTTGTGTAGGGATGGGCAAGGATGTTGTGTAGGTTCAGTGGGTGGCAGAACACCACTGTGGCAGGGGTGGGAAGGATATTGGGTAGGACATTCCTCATTTTATAGGGCATGGCGAGAGGTAGTTGAAACCCTGGCGGAGAATGTGATTCAGTTTCTCCAGTCCTGGGTGGTACCGAGTCATGAGGGGAATGCTCCTCTGTGGCCAGATATTGGGAGTTGGTGGGCGCCTGGAGGGATAAGGCATGGGAGATCTGTTTCTGTACAAGGTTGGGATGGGAATTACAATCTGTGAAGACCTCAGTGAGACCATTTGTGTATTTTGAGAGAGGCTGATCATCACTACAGATGCGATGGCCAGGGGTGGCTAGGCTGTATTGAAGGGATTTCTTGTAATGGAATGGATGGCAGCTGTCAAAGAGGAGGTATTGCTGGTTGATGGTAGGTGTGATATTGATAGAGGTACTGGCGTAGCCATCTCGGAGGGGGAAGGCAACATTGAGGAATATTCTGCAACTGGATAGCTCTGTTTGGACTTTTGTTTTGGATCAGTGTTTGCTCAGTTTGACACTCTTATGTGTCAGGTTTGAGAGAATTCTTGCTCAGTTTGGTGGTTAATGAGAAAATTTGTAATGGAAAAGTGAGAAAGGAAGAAACGGCAAATAAGTTATAGATGTCTAAAAATTGTATTTGTGAGAACATTATTTATAATGATGCAGGGAAGCAACATGTTCCAAGAGAATTGCTCCAGTACTTCCTGCAGCAAGTGAAAATAATGTGGCAATGTGATCAACAGTACCTCTAATTTGTCAAGATATGTGTTTGAATGTTACTGAATTATTTTCCTGTTCCAAAACTATTTAGCATTTTTCACAATCTCTTAAAATTAAAAGATTACAGTTTGTCTCATTTGTCAACAGGAACGTTTTACTTATCGGTATTCTTATAGACACCAATGATGGCAGTTAGTGAGTATGTCATAAACCTCATTGTGTCTGTGATATTCATCCCAAGCTATTAGTCCACTGCAGTCTGTCTGTAACTGTAGTTCCCCATAGATAAACAGAATGATGGCATATTTTTTCCATATAATTAGCTCATTTTATATACTTTTGTACTATGCCATTCATCCTCGATGTGGCACAGGAGCACGCAGACTCAGTCAATGGGTACTTGAAATATTCAATGTAACTGCAGTATTGGGTACCAGATGTTCAGTGTTTTGAAGAAAATGGAATTATATATGTTTTTGATAACAAGAATAACAACTATAATTTTAGTTAGGTTCTAGTTTGATTTCCTTGTTTCAAATTGTGATTAACACACAGTCCAAAGCTCAGTTATTATATAATGTAGGGAATTTTGGAATTTCTAAAGCACACACTCTGCTCTCTACTTTTATTTGTGCTTATTCAAATTGTAATGTACATGTTGCCTAATTAATTCCTTACATGCTTTCATTTTTTAAGGTATAGATTCTTAACTGTTTCTTTTTTTCTTTATATCAAATGTGAATGTGTGTAGCAAAAATAAACATAAGTAAATGTTGCTTAGTGTCTGCTATGGGATGAAAATGTTGTACGTTATGTTCTTGAAAGATCATACCTCGTTGTGTTCATGAATGATAATCAACTAGAATGATGAGCAGATCCATTGTTTTGAAACTGTTGAGTAATATTTTTTACCTTAACTAAACAAACATATAAAGTTTATAGTTTTTTTTTTTTATATTGATTGTACCTTTATCTCCAGTGTGAAGTTCTGAGGGGAGAGTTTCCTTTTTAAGAAGTCTTACAAATTTCATGTCTGTTACAACATTATTATAATTATATTGAAAAAGGCTTACAGTTAATGAGTGGATTTCTTTATTTAAGGCACTTCTTGAAGCAATGGAACAACAGAGTATCAGTATAGCTAAAGCAGGGATAGTTTGCTCTTTACCTGCAAGAACATCAATTTTAGCAGCTGCCAATCCTGTTGGTGGACATTATAACAGAGCAAAGACAGTTTCAGAAAACTTGCGTATGGGATCAGCACTTCTCTCTCGGTTCGATCTAGTGTTTATCCTAATGGACCGTCCAAATGAGGTAAAGTCATTAAGTTCAATATTCTGTAAATAACTAGATAATTTCACTACAAGTAAAACTTCGTTTTGTGCCTTCATTATTGAAACTTTGTAATTACAGCACTTGGACAGTTTACTCTCAGAGCATGTCATGGCTCTCCATTCGGGAATTAAAAACAAAGAAGTTCTGAAACCAGCAAGTGCCCCTGCCTGTTCTCAGGTGTCTGATGCTCAAGATATAGAGCGCTCTTTGAGGTAATTTTCATAATTATTTTATGTTTTCCCTGTTGTCCTCCACCAGTAGAAAGTGTCATTTCTCCGAGTTAGCTGTGTGCTTGCTAAATATCGAAAATTATTGTTCAAGATACCAGAAATTTGATATGATCAAAGAATACACAACTTTCAAAGAAGAGAGCAAAAATAATCAGAAAAATTATAAACAGAAAATGAATAAAAATTTCTGCACACAAAATATCTATAAATGCTTACCTGTTGCTTTGATGTAGGTAACAACAAAATAAGTTACAAACACTGAATTTAATGAATTATCCTTATTGTTATTAGATAGCTTAAGGATGAAAATTCTGCAGTCAAACACAAAGGCACTAAATTTACTTCAGTAGACAGTGATTTCATTAACCAGCAATTAATTTCATTTTATTTGTTTATCTTACCATGGTCCATGGCACTATGTAAGCCATAGCTACTTGGTCATGGAATGAGTCCATACGTACTGCACAAATGCAGATAAGAGAATTTATAAACGAAGGAATTTTAGGTCAGAACCCTTAAGAAGAAAGCAAAGTCCATCAAAATTCTTTTTGTGTCTTGTATTGTGTTTGTAACTCATAGTTCAACTGAAACAGTTTTTTACTATCAGCAACAGAAACATGTTGAACTTAGCTTCTTAATTGGTTCACCTACACATAGACTCCTTTTTAATTTGTTATTGAAGGATATGTCAAATGCATAAGAATTGCACACATGAATGTTGAGGTGGTGTTTCTTTTCTTCTCTCTCTCTCTCTCTCTCTCTCTCTCTCTCTCTCTCTCTCTCTCTCTCTCTCATTTTTGTTACCTACTGCATACCCTTAAATGGCACAAAATACATGTATTATACCTATTAATTTATTTATTCCTATTCAAAAATTCATCTGTGGTATAGGAGGAGTTGTCAAGGAGAAATGATTTCAGTTTATCTTTAAAACTGTTACTGCTGTCTGTCAGACATTTTATTTCATCTGGTAATTTATCGAATAGTTTTATAGCAGCATATTTTACCCCTTCCTGCGCCAAAGATAGGATAAGTAGAGGATAGTGTAAGTTTTTCTTTCTTCTGGCATTATAATCATGAATGTCAGTGTGGTTTTTAAACTTCTCCATGTTGTTGTGAACAAATTTCATTACTAAGTAAATGTACTGTGAGGCTGTTGTAAGAATTCCTAATCTTTTAAAGAGATGTGTACAAAATGTGTGACTATGAGCCCCACTTTCTTTTGAGCATTGAATACTTCTTGCCTAAGTGTTGAGTTACCCCAAAATATGACATCAGAGAGTGAAAGTATGCAAAGTATGTTAGCTTGCTAATTTCTGTATCCTCAAAATGAACAATTATTCTTATTGCAAAAGTTGCTGAACCCAGTTGCTTTAGGAGATCCAAAATATGAATTTTCCAATGAAGATTCTCACCTATATGTACACCCAAAAACTTGGTATGCTCTAACCTGGCTACTGACTTCTGCTGATGTGTTATATTTATTGAAGGAATTGTACTCCTTGCAGTAGCAAATTGGATGAACTGTGTTTTTTCGAAGTTCAGAGCAAGCCCATTCGCAGAAAACCAAGCAATAACTTTTCCAGAGACACTATTTGTATCATTTTCTATTGGAGTTTCTTTCACTGGATTAATAATGGTGCTTGTATCATCAGCAAACAGTGTCAGTTTAGCTTCTTGTTTCAGATAAGAAGGAAAGTCGTACAAATATATCAAGAACAGATGGGGACCCATGATTGAACCCTGTGGAACACCTAATGCAATTTCACCCCAGTTAGATGAAGTGGAAAACTTCCTTAAATCACTTAAACCATATAAAGCAGCTTTTTGCTTCCTGTTCTGTAGATATGACTTAACTACTCATATGCTGTTCCATTTATACCATAGAATTGTAATTTATGTAACATAATGTCATGGTTCACACAATCAAAAGCTTTGGATAAGTCACAGAAAATTCCTATTGGTGACATTTTACTATTTAAAGCCTCTTTTATGTGGGCACTGAAATTGTACATTGCTGTCTCAGTGGAACGGCACTTTTGAAATTGTGATTTTCTGAGTATCTCATTGCTGCTGAGATGGCTAACTCATATTACTTTCCTGACAATTTTTGAAAATGCTGTAAGCAAGGATACTGGATGGTAATTATTGACATCTGTGGTGTCCCCTTTCTTGTAGACAGGGTTGACAATGGCATATTTTAACCCTTCTGGGAAAGTACTTGAGTTAGTGATTCATTACAGATGTGACTCAGAACATCAGCTGTAACTGCTCCACATTATTTTAATATCTTGTTAGAAATGTCATCTACTCCAACAGAACATTTATTTTTCAAAGATTTAATGATTTGTCCTTATTTCACAAGAGGCTGGTGATGAAAATTAATCTGACTAGGATTTCCCAAAACTGACTCTTCTGTGTACTGCATGGCTTTTTCTTTTGAACTATTCTCACCAATTTTTACCTACACTTAAGAAATGGTTGTTAAATACATTAGCTACTTGTGTACTGTTGATTAAAATGGTCTCATTCTCTTTAATAGTAATACTATCTACCCCAGTGGTTACTTTTACTGTCTCTCTTCTAACACCATTCCATACTGATTTGATTTTATAGCCCGAGTTGCTAATTTCATCTCTAATATACATATTTTTTTTATTTTCTGACAACTTTTCTCAGTGTGTTACAATAATTTTTATTGTATAAAATTACTTCTGGATTTTTACTAATTCTTGCTGCCTCATACAATTTTCTTTTCCTTTCTGCAGACACTTTTAATACATGTAGTGATCCAAGGTTTCTTTGAAAACTGTTTGGTGTTACATTTATTATTGGCATTTGGCTCATTACATACATATCCCCCATTAACTTTTCTTAAACTTTCTCTGAAGTGCTGCACACCCTGCTTTGTAAGTTAATCAGTTGTGCATTATGGTCTGATCAGAATTGCTTAGAAAGTTTACTTTGAAATCGCCACAGATTAATAACTTCTTATTTTTGTCTGACAGACAACATAATAGGGAGTCAAACGTTTTTATGAATGGGTCCCAATCTCCTAATGGGGACCTGTACACTGTTGCTAAAACCAACACTACATTATATTCCTGTAGTTCACATGCACAAACTTCAAAGTGCTGATCGACACAAAATTTGTTTACTTCTACTGTTTTGCACTTATACCCTTGTTTTGTGTAAATGGCAACTTCTCCTTTATCCATGTTATAGCTGCAAGTGTAAGATGCTTAATTGTTTCCCATTTATACTGACACTTTCCATTCTTACAGTTACATGGTGTTCAGACAGACAAAGTGTATCAATCTCATTCTCGTTTTTGAGATCATCTAAACACACTAACAGTTCATCTACTTAATTTTTTATTCCCCTGGTGTTTTGATGAAGTAAATTGATACTCCTCTTTAAGGAAACTTGTTAAATATTTTCAGCCGGCCGCGGTGGTCTAGTGGTTCTAGGCGCGCAGTCCGGAACCGCGGGGCTGCTACGGTCGCAGGTTCGAATCCTGCCTCGGGCATGGATGTGTGTGATGTCCTTAGGTTAGTTAGGTTTAAGTAGTTCTAAGTTCTAGGGGACTGATGACCACAGAAGTTAAGTCCCATAGTGCTCAGAGCCATTTGAACCATTTTTTTGTTAAATATTTCTGTACAAAGTTCAGTTTTATTGCTAACATGATATTTCATAGGGAATGGTTCAACTGTAACATTATGATGAAAACCACACATCTCATATGGTTACATCTACAGCAAGTGCAATATTCTCATAGGCATTTCACATTACAATTTCAGTTACATTAGAATTACAGTTAGCTTTATGCCTATTTACTGTACATGAAGCTTCTTTTATTCTATTTTTCTTGATTATTGTCTGTCTGAACTTTGGCTTTAACCTGAAAAACCTGTCTGCCTGGTCCCATTAACTGCAGGGATCATCCTTTGTGTGACTGTGGCCCCCCTTACAGTATCTGCTAATAGTGAAGCTAACTTATCTTTCCCCTTCCTATTTAGGTGCAGGCCATTCAACTGGAGCAACACTTGTGTGAGATTTTGCTGGTGCCTGGAGCATCCTGTTCAGCTCAGTGTTAACACACCTTACAGCAATGTTTACCCAGGGCCGATCATGTCACTTAAAGACCTCCACAAGCCCCACATTTGTGTGCCCAGTTTCTGCTCCTATATTGTCCAGGTCACTCCTAATACTATATCTTAGATTCATAGCCAGGCTGTTTCCTGTTCCCCCAACTATAATTACCTGATCTCCCTTCTCAAAGTCCTTGCATAACTGACCTAAGTTTTCTGTCACCTGGCTAAGGCTAGCACTTGTTTTCACAAAACTTGTGACCTGGTACCCTTCACCTAATTTCTCCTGAAGCTGCTGGCGTACACCCCTCCCATGACTGCTACCTAGAAGCAGAATTTTTCTTTTCCTATTCTGCTTTGATCCCAATCTGTCTTTTTTTTTTTCTTTAAGCTACTATTCTGCTTCAACCTACATTAATCTACGTCTGGATGAGGCCCTTCCTCCAATACTTCAGATAGCAAGCCAAAATGATTTATTAATGGAATTTCTAAAGCTGTTTCAACAGTTTCCCTTTTATGTCCTTTGCTTGCTACCTTTTCCCAGCACTCCATCTCTTTTCCCCCTTTAGCCTACATAATTCGAAATTCGCGTTTTCTAATTCAGCCTTAAGGGCACACATTTTTGCCTCCTGTTCAGCAATTTTTCTGTCCTTCCTACATAACCTACATTGCCATGGAAGGACCTTATGATCTACCCCGCTTCCTCGCCGCTACATTCGCCCCCCAATGAAACCTTAATCTACAGTCTTCACAGAATGCCTCTTCCTTCAGATTTCCTTCCCCCCTTACAGTATCTGCTAATATCTTACGCAAAAGCAGAGAATAACTTGGCACAAGATCACTGAAGATTCATAGCCTATACTAATACGTAACTAAACACTAATGCAAACAAACTTTTAAACTTACTTTTGAAAGTTCTAATTAACTACCTAAAGTCGGTATGATAGACACGAAATAATTGAACTTCAAAATGCTAAGTCTAGTCAAAAAAATAAAGATCTGCACTCGCCCGAAATTTGTGCATAAAATGTAAAAAAAGCTAACTACTATCGGCCTTTACGAAATACTTTCTTTTCGATATAAATACACTCAGAAAAGCGAAACCGTCAATAGACAACCTAGTGAAGAAGTAAATGCAGTAGTCTAAAGTATAATATTAACTAAATTAGCTCTTATTTCATTATTAATCACTTAACTTAGCGAGAGCTTCATGGACATGGACGGGCATCTGCCAGAGATATTGCCAGATCATTTATGTAGTTTAAAAACAATCTGAGGGTAGTTTCATCAAAAGTACCCAGACACCTACTTGTGCGTATTGTATGGATTTTGTTCTCCCCTACTTTGATAGTAGCTTGAACTCTGTTGGGGCCAATTCAGTGAGCTGTCTGAATGTCTATTGGGGAATGCCAGACCATTTGTTCTCAAGAAAGGAAACAAGCAAAGGTAGTGATGTTGGACACTGGAGTCTGAAGTGAAATCTACATTCTAACTCGTCCTGAAGGTGTTCCATTGAGTTCCGCTCAGGAATACCAATCCATTTCAGGGTTGTTGTTGTCCACAAACCGTTCCTTCACAGGTGCTGCCTTACAACAGTGTGCATTGTCATGCTGATACAATCATCACTGTGAAGTGTTCCTCTGTTGTATGCAGCGCACAATGCTGTAAAATGTATTCATATATTCTGCATTTAATGTGCCATTAAGCACAATAAGTGGACCACACTTAAACATGATCAACACTTCCATGTGTAACACAACTTCCTCAGTGCTTCACTGTCGGCACTATGAATGACGGCAGGTAACATTCTCCGGGCATTCACAAACCTAATTCCATTGGATTGCCGCAGGGTATAGCATCATTCATCACATACCACTCATTTCCAGTCATCCACTGTCCAGTAGTGTCTCTCTTTGCACTACTTCAAGCATCGCTTAGCACTGACTACAGAAATGTTTATCTTCGGTGCTGCTCGACCAATGTATCCCATTCTTTTTTTAACTCCTTATGCACAGTCAATGTGCTAGCTAGATTGCCGGAACTCAAGTGTGATTCCTTGTGCTGATTTCATGTGATATTTATTTATTTTCAACCACTCTCTGCACAACTCAATGGTCCCTGTCCACCCATATGTAAGGTCTGCTTGGACTCTATTTAGTGGTAGTTGTTCCTTCAAATTTACACTAACACACAAATCGCCAACAGTCAACTTGGGCTGAAATGTCCTTGATGATTTGTTACTCAAGGGACATCCAATGACTAGTTCACATTCAGAGTCAATGAGTCCTCCTGTCTTACACATTCTCCTGCTACTGTTTCTCTACTGACAACACAATACTTCCCACCTCCTTTTATACTAGCAGGTCCCCCTCTCTCTAGTGGTCAATTCTGCATTACATTAGAGCATCCGGATACTTTACTCAGATTGTGTAATCTGTTAGTAGGCATTCCCACTTTATGTTTTGAAGTTAAGACTCCATTCATTGCAAGAGGGGTGCCATTAATGCCATAATATTTTAGCGTGCCAAGTAGACTGTTGTGGTCCACAAAATCGAAAGCTGTGGCAAGGCCACAGACTATACTGTAAATGCTGCTAATGTTGATCAGAATTTATGATTTTCTTTAAATTATCATTCTTTTGATAATTAATTGGAATGTGGGAAATACAATTTGGAATCTTCTATTCTTCTTATTTCATAATACAGTAAAAATTAAGAGCACATCTGTAATTATTGATATGTACTAGTTGATACAGCACCGATTGACTTCAGCATAAGAGGCTGGTAAAATTGATCATCTCTGAAATAACAAAGGAACCAGCTTTAGAAGTTTGTGACAGAAAAGTCAGTCTGTATTTTACATTTTTAAAAAAAGATGATGGAACAAATACAAAACAAAGTTAACCTAGGAACCTTTATTAACATATTCTAATTATTAATAGGTAGGAAAAGGAAGATTGCTGCATACCTTAAAGAAGACATGACAAGCTGCAGATAGGCACAATTAAAAGACACTCACTCAAAGCATTTGGCCATGGCCTTAGGTCACTAAATCTCTCTCCCTCACACACACACACACACACACACACACACACACACACACACGCACACACACACACACAAGTAAGCACACCTCACGCAAACACGGCCACCAACTCCACCATCTCAGGCTGGAATAGAACTATCATATGGGAGGTCAAGCAGCAATCTAGAGGTGGCAGAGAAGGGGAAGGGATAGTAGTGTACAGGTGGGGAGAGAGATGAACAACCTCTGCTGTAGTCTGCAGGGACTAGACTGCCAACAGCCACAGTGTCTGGAGGTTGTGGGGCAGGGAGGTGTGGACAAAAGGATCAAAAAAGGAGAGAAGCGGGGAAAGACAGGTGGATGCTTTGGCAGAGGGCTGCAAATAAATGAATAAATGGGGCGGGAGGTGGGAATGCGGGGGAGATGAAAGGTCAGAGGGGGTGAAAATGTTTGGTGGAGGGTGTGGGGACAGTATTTTACTGTAAGTTGAGACTGGGATAATTGCAGGAGCAGAGAACGTGTTGTAAGGATAACTCCCATCTGTGCCGTTCAGAAAAGCTAGTGGGGGAGGGAAGGATCCAGATGGCTCAGGTAGTGAGGTGTGTTATGTTCAGCTGCCAGTTTTGCTATAGAGTGTTCTATTTTGCCCTTGGCCACAGTTTGTCAGTAGCCATTCATTCAGGTGAGCAGCTGTTTGGTAGTCATATCAATATAAAAAGCTGCGCAATGATTGCTGCAAAGCTGGTAAATTACATAGCTGCTTTCATAGGTGGCCTGGCCCCTGACAAAGTAGGATAAACCTGTGACAAGATCGAAATATGAAGTGCTGGGTGGGTTGATTGGGCAGGTTTTGCACCTGGTTCTTCTACAGGTATATGATCCTTGTGGCAAGGGTTTGGGATTGGAAGTGACATAATGATGAACTAGAGTGTTTTGGAGGTGGGGTGGGTGACGGAATACCAATTTCGGTGGGTAGGAAATATCTTGGGTAGGATGTCCCTCATTTCAGGGCATGATGATACTTAATCAAAGCCTTGGCGAAGGATGTGGTTCAGTTGTTCCACTCCGTGATGGTACTGGGTGACGAAGGGGACACTCCCTTGTGGCTGGTTCTTGGGGGTGGTGGGAGAATTGTGGGTGTGAGGGAAATGGCACAGGAAATCTGTTTACGCACTAGGTCTGGGGATTTGTGACTGTCTGTGAAGGCCTTAATGAGACCCTCAGCATACTGAGCAAAGGAGTTTTGTCACTGCATATATGCCATCCCCGGGTGATCAGGCTATATGGGAGGGAGCTGTCAGAATGCAGGTACTGTTGGTGGTTGGCAGGTTTAATGTGGACAGAGGTGCAGACAGAGCCTCAGAGAGGGGGAGGTCAACATAAAAGAAGGTGGCGTGCTGGGTAGAGGAGCATATGAAGCTGATGGGAAAAGGTGTTGAGGTTGTGAAGAAATGAAAATAGGGTGTCGTGGCCCTGAGTTCAGATCACGAAGATACCATCAGTGAATCCGAACCAGACTACATGTTTGGTGTTTTGAGAGGCTACAAGGGTCTCCCATTGATGGCCCATAAAAAAGGTTGGCATAGTAGTGTACTATGGGGATGCCCATGGTTTTGCTGCAGATTTGTTTATATACCTTCCCTTCAAATGGGTAGTAGTTGTGGGTTAGGATAAAGTTAGTAAGGTGTTTGAGGAATGAGGTCATGGGTTTGGAGTCTGAAGGATGTTGGGAGGAAAGGTAGTGTTCAGTGGCAGTAAGACAAAGGGCATGAGGGTTGTTGGTGTATAGGGAGGTGGCATCAACAGGGACAAGTAGGGATCCAGGAGGTAAAGGGGTGGTCATGGTGGAGGGTCAGTGAAGGAAGTGGTTGGTGTCTTTGATGTGGGAATCTAGATTGTTAGCAATAGGTTGGAGGTGTTTGTTGATGAGGGCCAAAATTATTTCAATGGGGGCACAATAACCAGCCATAATGGGGCTTCCAGAATTGTTGGGTTTGTGGATTGGGAGGGGGGGGGGGGGGTGCAGGGTGTCATAGGGGTGAGGAGGGAAATGGATTCAGGAGAGATGTTCTGGGAAGGGCCTAAGGCTTGAAACAGAGATTGTTGCATGTGTTGGACTTCTGGGATGGGATCACTGTGGCAGAGTTTATAGGTGGAGTAGTCAGATAATTGGCAAAGGTCTTGTGCCAGTTAGTGACTTCGATTCATAACCACATTGGTGGAACCTTTGTCTGCAGGTAGGAGGATTAGGTCAGGATTTGTTTGGAGGTTAGATATGGCTATTCTTTCTTCAACTGAAAGGTTGGTGTTCTGAGGAAGGGACCTGGGGAAGGATGTTGAGTCTAAGTTGGATGTAAGGAATTCCTGGAAACTGACCAGTAGGTGATTAGTTGGGAGAAGGGAAGGATCATGGTTGGATGGTGGTATGAACTGGAAGAGGCAAGGTTCCATGCTGGAATTGGGGTGGTTTTGGTTGGAGGGATTGGCGGCAAAGAAATGCTTCCATTGCAGGGATCAGGAGAAGGAGAGTAGGTCTTTGATAAGTCCAGCATGGTCAGATTTGGGTGGAGGGCTAAATGTGAGGCCTTTGTATAGGACCGAAACTTCTGTGGAGCTGAGGATTTTGGTGGAAAAGTTAACAACAGTGTTACAGAAATGTTTTGGCTCTGGATATGGTGGAGATTTGGTAGGGAGTTTTAGGGAATGTGGCAAGTTGAAAAGGTCAGCTAGACAGGGTTTAGCTGCTATGAGTGGTGGACAAGGAGGAACACAGTGGGTACGATAGGGGTTAGCTAGTGGTGCCCCAAGGCGGCAGTAGTATGTCAGTAGGTTGGATAACTTATGGAGGTGAGTCTGGAATACTCCTCTAGGTGCTGGAGAGCAAGGGCTTCAATTTTAGAGATGTGATGTACAGTGTAGGGATTGTAGAGCAGTAGTATCTTGGAGGGAGGGAGGACTGCCTGAGCCATGGAGATGTGTTTCTACAGTACCAGGTTTGTGACAGCCGGGGATTGGTGGAGTCTGAAATGGTGGAGGTCACAGTGAAAGGACGGGTGGGATCCAGAGAAAGGAATTTTTACAGTTAGGCCATTTGGGGGATTCCATGGTTCAGGCAGCACTTGAGAAACAATATTTGGGACTCTGTTTTAGCCAGGGAAAAGGATTGTTTTCGGAATTGGAATGGTGTAAAGGAAACAGGAATGACACTGAAATGGGAAAAGTAGGTGTTGGTGGTTGTGAGAGGAACTGAATAACCAAAGAGACCCAGAAAGATGTGTTAAAAATACACAAAGGCATGCAGAAACGCAAAGATAAGCAAAAATACCCAAAGATACATAAAAATAAACAAAAATACATGAAAATGTGTGAAACGATGTAAAAATACGCACAAATAATTGAAAACGTAGAGAAATGTGGGTTGAAAGAAAAGAAGAGGTGTGTGTGTGTGTGTGTGTGTGTGTGTGTGTGTGTGTGTGTGTGTGTGTGTGTTGCAAGACGCAAAGAGAGAAGGAAGGGGGCTGGGTTAGGTCGAGGATCGAAATTTCATGTGGCACGGGCAGTACATCAAGATGAGGGATGAACTGAGATCAGTAGGAAAGAATCCCCCCAGGGGATCCACAACTCTTTTGTGGATACGTGTGTAGCGAGCACGGGACCCCGAGCTAATGTGGCCTTCCTTCTTTTCCGGGCTGCATACCCCCCCCTTTCCGTATCCTTCCCCATCCCCCATCTTCGCCCCCCCCCCCCCCCCTCACCTCTGGATCTTTCCTTCCCTTTCTCCCCCTATGGGAGTATGGTTTGTGCCTACGTCCGGAGACGGACGCTTGTAAATGTACCGCACTCTTCGCCTTCCTTGCTTGTATGTCTTCATCTTTCTTCGTCCTTCTCTTTTCCTTACCTCTTCTCTTTACCTCTTCTCTTTACCCTTTTCTCCGCTGCGGCGTTTGAGACCTCTCTTCTTTCCTTTCCCTGTCTCTTTCTTCCTCCCTGTGCGTGTCTGAAGGCCGACCCACGCACTTCCATGCGTAGCCGGTGACGGGGTAACGCGTAATTCCCCGCCCCGGGTAGACAGGTAGGACACGTACGTACCCCCTGGTAACGGCCAGGCCCAGGGAGGGGTGATTACCCGAGCTGATACCTTCCGAAGGTGCCGATTGGTCCCTCCGTCCGTTTGTCGGGAGGTGTGACCTGAGGTGTGAACAATCACCTAAGGCGGGTGTGCCCTCGGTGAGGGCCCCAACAAAGAAGGAGCGTGCCATCGGAGACGCCGGTAATCATGGGGGATTCTTCCGCAATGGTTTCCTCACCTTCCACTATGTCTGCTCATAAACGTAAGTTCACTGAGTCTCAGCCACAGACGGTTCTTCCATCGTTGCCACAGTTCCTTGTTGTTTCTCGGTCTGACGAAGGTCACGACTTTTCCACGGTCAACCCTTTCATTATTCAGAAAGGTGTCGACGCAATTGCGGGTCCTGTAAAGTCTTGTTCCAGATTACAGAATGGCACCCTGTTGTTGGAAACACACAGTGCCCTCCAGGCTCAAAAATTGCTGCGTACTTCTCTGCTCCACACCTTCCCTGTCCGGGTGGAACCGCACCGTACCTTAAATTCCTCGCGTGGAGTCGTTTATACACGCTCCCTCGATGGATTGTCTGACGAAGAAATTCAGCACTACCTGTCTGACCAGGGCGTCACAGCTGTTCATCGGGTTATGAAAAGGGTTGACTCGAACATCATTCCAACCCGCACAGTCTTCTTGACATTTGACAAAGTTCAACTCCCATCAAAAATCAAAGCAGGCTATGAGATAATTTCCGTTCGCCCTTATGTCCCAAACCCTACGCGTTGCTATCGATGTCAGCGGTTCAATCACACCAGCCAGTCCTGTTCCAATCCGGCCAAATGTGTTACGTGTGGCAAGGATGCCCATGAGGGTGCTTGTCCACCTCCATCCCCTCGCTGCATCAACTGTATGGGTGACCACGCTGCTTCCTCTCGAGATTGCCCCGTTTTTAAGGACGAAAAACTCATCCAGGAAATAAGAGTGAAGGAAAAGGTGTCGACCTTTGCTGCTCGAAAGTTACTCGCCAGTCGACACCCCACTGTGCCTCAGAAAGGAAAATACAGCACTGTCCTTGCTTCTCCTCGGCCAACAAAGGAGGCGGCCACGCAGACTTGCGACCTCACCTTTAGTACCACGGTCGTCAGATCGGCCAGCGCAAAGATCGCCCGTTCAACCTCACCACTTTCGCCTGCCCACTCAATGGCTCACCCTTCGTCGGGTTCTGCGAAATCTCGAGCCCAAAAGTCAGACGCCAAGTCTTCGAAAAAAGAGCATTCTCGTGAAGAGTTTTTACGTACCGCAACTTCACAACCATCGGTTCCTCCTTCATCTAAACATCATACTTCCAAGAAGGCTACGAAGAAACACAGTTCCTCTCCTTCTCCGCCAAGGCGTGTCCCATCTACAGCACCACCTGGCGGAAATCGCCCTCGGCCGTCTTCTGTGTCGCCGAGGCGCACTGCTGGTGGCTGGTCAACTGGCCGATCGTTGGTGGCTGGAGCTGCTCCTGACCAACCTATGGATCAGGATCTTCTGCCTTCGACTGAATGCCATTCCATGCTGTCGGTCGCAAGCTCTGAGCAGTCGTTGAGTTGACAGCACCCTTGGTCACGTTCCTCCATTTTCTGTTCACCCTATGTCCATTATCCACTGGAATATCCGCGGCATTCGAGCCAATCGGGATGAATTGTCTATCCTCTTACGAGCCTACTCGCCGGTCATCTTCTGTCTTCAGGAAACAAAGCTGCGTCCCCATGACCGCTTTGTTCTCCCTCATTTTCAGTCCGTCCGATATGACCTCCCCTCTGTTGAAGGCACTCCAGCCCATGGAGGACTCATGATTCTGCTCCATGATACTCTCCATTATCACCAAATCCCCTTAAACAGTTCCTTCCAAGCTGTCGCCATCCGTCTTTCCCTTTCTGGATACACGTTCCCTCTTTGTACGGTATACATTCCATCGTCCACACCAATGGCGCGAGCTGATCTCCTTCATCTTCTTGGTCAGCTTCCACCCCCCCTATTTGCTGGTTGGGGACTTCAATGCCCACCACCCGCTTTGGGGATCTCCACATCCTTGTCCACGTGGCTCACTATTGCTAGACGTCTTACACCAAGCGGATCTAGTCTGCCTCAACACTGGGGTCCCCACATTTTTGTCTGCCTCCACGACAACTTTATCTCATTTGGACCTTGCGGTCGGTACTGTTCCGCTAGCTCGGCGCTTCGAATGGTTCGCCCTTGATGATACACACTCGAGTGACCACTTTCCATGTGTTCTTAGACTGCAGCCTCAACTGCCATATATGTGCTCGCGACGCTGGAAGTTTGCCCAAGCCGATTGGACACTTTTTTCGTCTCTAGCGACATTCGGTGACCGTCGCTTTCCCAGCGTCGACGATGAGGTCACACATATTACCGACGTTATTCTCACAGCTGCGGAACGTTCAATACCACGCACCTCCGAATTGCCCCGGCGCCCCCCAGTTCCTTGGTGGAACGAGGCATGCCGTGACGCAATACGTGAACGGCGACGTGCTCTTCGCATTTTCCGTCACCATCCAACTTTGGCAAACTGTATCCGATATAAGCAGCTCCGTGCGCGATGCCGTCGCGACATCCGCGATAGCAAGAAGGCAAGCTGGCAATTCTTTATTAGCTCATTTAACACCTTCACTCCCTCCTCGGAAGTTTGGAGTCGGCTTCGACGGTTCTCAGGCGCGCCTAGTTTCTCCCCTGTCTCTGGGCTCACTGTCGCGCATGATACCTTAGTGGACCCCGTCGCAATTTCTAACTCATTGGGTCAGCACTTTGCTGAGATTTCGAGCTCTTCAAATTACCCACCAGCGTTTCTCCCGAAGAAACGTGCAGCGGAAGTGCGACATCTTGCTTTCTCCTCTCAAAATCGCGAAAGCTACAATACTGTTTTCTCCATGCGGGAACTCCAACATGCCCTCTCTTCTTCTCGCTCCTCCGCCCCAGGACCGGATGGTATCCATGTCCAAATGTTGTTGCATTTATCAACCCATAGCCTGCGTTACCTCCTTCGCCTTTACAATCGAATTTGGACCGACAGTACCTTTCCCAGGCGATGGCGGGAAGCTATTGTCGTTCCCGTTCCGAAACCTGGAAAGGACAAACATCTCCCCTCTAGCTATCGCCCCATTTCTCTCACAAGTAGTGTCTGTAAGGTTTTGGAGCGTATGGTGAATTACCGTTTAGCTTGGTTGCTGGAATCCCGCAGTCTTTTAACACCAGCCCAATGCGGATTCCGAAAGCATCGTTCTGCCGTTGACCATCTTGTTGCTCTCTCCACTTATATCATGAACAATTTTCTCCGGAAACGCCAAACGGTAGCAATATTTTTTGATCTGGAGAGAGCATATGATACCTGTTGGAGGACAGGCATCCTCCGCACACTGTTCTCTTTGGGCTTTCGAGGCCGGCTGCCCCTTTTTCTTCGCGAATTTATGGCAGAGCGCACATTTAGGGTGCGGGTGAACACTACTCTCTCCTGTACTTTCTCCCAAGAAAACGGGGTACCCCAGGGCTCTGTGCTGAGTGTTGTACTGTTTGCCATCGCCATTAATCCAATTATGGATTGTCTCCTTCCTGATGTCTCGGGCTCCCTCTTTGTGGACGATTTTGCGATCTACTACAGCTCTCAACGGACCAGCCTGCTTGAAAGACGTCTTCAAGGATGTCTCGATCGCCTCCACTCGTGGAGCATCGAAACCGGCTTCCGTTTCTCACCCAGTAAGACCGTTTGTGTTAATTTTTGGCGACGTAAGGAGTTTCTTCCGCCCTCCTTACATCTAGGTCCTGTCAACCTTCCATTTTCCGACGTCGCTAAATTCTTGGGTCTTATGTTTGACAGAAAACTGTGCTGGTCCTCCCACGTTTCCTATCTTTCGGCTCGCTGTCTGCGTTCCCTTAACACCCTCCGTGTCCTGAATGGTACCTCCTGGGGAGCGGACCGAGTGGTCCTTCTGCGCCTATATCGCGCCTTAGTGCGCTCGAAATTGGATTATGGAAGCATAGTCTACTCCTCTGCTCGGCCGTCTATTCTTCGGCGTCTCGACTCTATCCACCACCGTGGTTTACGTTTAGTGTCTGGAGCTTTTTACACCAGCCCTGTGGAAAGCCTTTATGCTGAGACTGCTGAACCTCCGCTGTCCAATCGGCGGGCAGTCCTTCTGAGTCGTTATGCTAGCCATCTGTCTTCCATGCCTGCTAATCCAGCCCATGACCTTTTTTTCGACACCTCCTTTGATGTCAGGTATGCAGGCCGCTCCTCCTCCCTACTACCCCCGGGAGTCCGCTTCCGTCAACTGCTCCATTCTCTTTCCTTCCGCTTTCCTAAAACCTTCTTGACAACTTGGGGTACAGCACCGCCTTGGCTCCGTCCCCGGATCGACTTGCTCAGAGACCTATGTCAACCGTCGGGCATTTGCTGCTCTATGTGCACAAATGACGGAAGCCACATTTATTTACACCGACGGCTCGAAAACATCATTAGGTGTAGGGAGTGCCTATATTGTTGGCGACACCCCAAATCACTTTCGGCTTCCCGACCAGTGTTCGGTTTATACTACGGAGCTTTACGCTGTTCTCCAGGCTGTCCACTACATCCGCCGCCATCAGCGGATGCAGTACGTAATCTGCTCAGATTCTCTCAGCTCTCTCCTAAGTCTCCAAGCTCTTTACCCTGTGCACCCTCTGGTCCACCGGATTCAGGACTGTCTGCGCTTGCTCCACCTGGGGGGCGTCTCAGTGGCGTTCCTCTGGCTCCCGGGACACGCTGGTATCTGTGGGAATGAGGCGGCTGATATAGCGGCCAAGGCTGCAGTCTCTCTTCCTCGGCCAGCTATTCAGTCTCTTCCGTTTACCGATCTACGGAGCGGTTTATGTCACCAAGTTGCTCATTTATGGCATGCGCATTGGTCAACACTTCCCCATAATAAATTGCGGGAAGTGAAAGCCCTTCCTTGCGCTTGGACCTCTTCCTCCCGAACGCGTCGTCGGGAGGAGGTAATTTTAGCTAGACTCCGGATAGGGCACTGTCTTTTTAGCCATCGACATCTTTTAAGCGGTGATCCTCCCCCACTCTGTCCCCACTGCTCTCAGCTGTGGACGGTCAGACACCTTTTAATTGAATGCCCCTATTTTAATCCGTTACGCTCCCGTCTACAGCTATCGCCTGATCTATCGTTGATTTTAGCAGATGACACGCGCACAGCTGACCGCGTTCTACAGTTTATTAGTAACAGTGAAATGACGTCAGTCATTTGATTTTTTTTTTTGGGGACAACCAACCCCTTTCTATAGTGGATTTTTAAGCATTCCTTCTGCCTTTAGTTTATGACTTTGTTCCCCTTGCTGCTGATTTTAAATTTCGTTTTTTCCTGTTTCCTACGTCACGGGCTGGGCGCTAATGACCATAGAAGTTTTGCGCCCTAAAACCACAAAAAAAAAAAACCAAAAAAAATAAAATAAAATAAAAAAAAAAGTAGGAAGGAATATAATTATAATTGTTGGAGAAAAGAATCTGGTGCATTAGACGCTGCATCAGCAATCCGTGCAGTCATAAAGACTGTGTTGTGTGCGAACAATCGTTGATACAGTGTGACTTGGAAGTAGATGCAATTTGAAAGGTGAATAGACACAGGAAAGATGAGAAAGAGCAGACATTGAAAAGAGTAATGCTATAGAGAAGGGTAATAAAGGAAAACACTGCAGGATTGTAGGATGCAAGAAAGCCATTCGGCAAAAATGAAATGGTGGAAACTCCAGGTAGGAATATCAACAATGTATGGAAACACAGATTGCTACTTAGCATAAAGAAGGCATGTCAAATTGCAGAAAAGCACAATTAAAAAATACTCACCTAAAGCTTTCAGCCATATCCTTTGTCAGTAAAACACACACACACACACACACACACACACACACACACACACAAACACACACGTGCGCGCGTGCCTAAACACACCTCACACACACAAGGCCCCAGGAATTCGGGCCGGAATGCAGCTATCACATGGGTTGCAACCAGCAATCTGGAGGGGGTGGGGAAGGGGAAGGTGTAGTAGTGTACAGGTGGGGAGATAGGCGAATGCTGTCTGGTGGGGTGTGCTCGGACTACACTGCCAACTATCCTCGAGACCCCATTGTGGCTGGTTATTGTGTCCCCACTGGAAAAATTTCAGTCCTCATTGACCAACACATCCAAACAGTTGCCTGTAATCTATACTCCTATGTCAAACACACCAACCACTTCCTTCACTGACTTTCCACCAGCCCCAACCATTCGCCTCCTGGATTGCTACTTGTCACTGTTGCTGCCACCTCCCTATACACCAACATCCCACATGCCCATGTTCTACTGTTATTGAACACTATCTTTCCCCCCAATGTCCATCAGACTCCAAACCCACTACCTCATTTCTCATACATCACACTAACTTGATCCTGAACCCCAACTACTTCGTATTTGAAGTAGAGATGTATAAACAAATTTGGGGCACAGCTATGGGCACCCCCATAGGACCCTCCTGTCCCAGCCTTTTTATGGGCCATCTACGGGAGACCTTCCTAGCCTCCCAAAATGCCAAACCTGTAGACTGGTTCAGGTTCATTGATGATATCTTCATGGTCTGGACTCAAGCCCAAGACAACTTATCTTCATTCCCTCACGGCCTTAACACCTCTCCCATCTGCTTCACATGGTCCTCCTCAACCCAGCATGCTCCCTTCCTAGATCTTGACCTCCTCCTCTCTGATGGCTCAATCCACACCTCTGTCCACATTAAACCCACCAACCACCAAAAGTACCTCCATTTTGGCAGCTGTCATCCCTTTCACACCAAAAAGTCCCACCCGTATAGCCTGGCCACCCAGGGACAGCGTATCTGCAGTGACAAAACTCCCTTGCTCAGTATGCTGAGGGTCTCACCAAGGCCTTCACAGATAGGCACCCCATCAGTGGCCGGGCCACCTGTGAAAGCAGCCATGCCATTTATCAGCTTTTCTGCAATGACTGCAATTTTTTTGATTTTGGTATTACTAATGGCCACTGCCAAATTGTGGCCAAGAGCACAGTCGACCACTCTATGGCACAACATGCAGCTGAACATAACACACTTTATTTCAATGGCTGCTTCAGTGCCCGAGTCGTCTAGATCCTTCCCTCCACCACTAGCTTTTCTGAACTGCACAGCTGGGAGTTATCCTTGCAACACATTCTTCACTACTGTAATTATCCTGGCCTCAACCTACAGCAACATACTGTCCCCACACCCTCCACCCAACATTTCCACCCCCTCTGCCTTGTCATCTCCTCATCTCCTTTTTATTTGCAATCCTCTACCAACACATCTGCCCCTCTTCCCCACTTCTCCCTTTTTTTATCCTTTTGTTCCCACCTCCCTGCCCCACAACCTCCAGTTGCAGCGCCTGTTGACAGTCTAGTCCCTGCACACTACAGCAGACAGTATTTGTCTCTCTCCCCACCCATACACTACTATTCCTTCCCCTTCCCTTCCCTGTCCAGATTGCTGCTTGCATCCCACATGATAGTTACATTGCACTCTGTGATAGTCGTGTGTGTGTGTGTGTGTGTGTGTGTGTGTGTGTGTGTGTGTGTGTGAATGCAGTCTGTCTTTTCCTACATTGTTGATATTCCTAAATGGAATTTTCAGTACTATAATTATTAATTAGTACATTAGACTGAAGTTCCAAAGAAACTGGTACAAATACCTAATATCGTGTAGGGCATCTGCGAGTTCGCAGAAGTGCCTCAACACAACATGGCATGGACTCAACTAATGTCTGAAGTAGTGCTAGAGGGAATTAACACCACAAATCCTGTAGGGCTGTTCATAAATCCGTAAGAGTACGAAGGGTTGGAAATCTCTTCTGAACAGCACATTGCAAAGCATGCCTGATACGCTCATTAATGTTCATGTCTGGGGAGTTTGGTGGCCAACAGAAGTGTTTAAACTCAGAAGTATGTTCCTGGAGCCACTCTGTAGCAATTAACGGACGTGTGGGGTATCGCATTGTCCTTCGGAATGCACAACTGACATGAATGGATGCAGTGATCAGACAGAGTGCTGACTTATGTGTCACTTGTCAAGAGTGTTATCTAGACATATCATGGGTCCCATATAACTCCAACTGCACGCGCCCCATGTCATTACAGAGCCTCCAATAGCTTGAACAGTCACCTGCTGACATACAGGGTCTACGGATCCATGAGGTTGTCACCGTACCTGTACACATCCATCTGCTTGATACAATTTGAAACGAGACTTGTCCGACCAGACAACATGTTTCCAGTCATCAACAGTCCAACGTTAGTGTTGACAGGCCCAGGTGAGGCGTAAAGCTTTGTGTCATGCAGTCATCAAAGGTAGACAAGTGAGCCTTCAGCTCCGAAAGCTCATATCAATGATGTTTTGTTGAATGGTTCACACGCTGACACTTGATGATGGTCCAGCAATGAAATCTGCAGCAATTTGCGGAAGGATTGTGCTTCTATGAGGTCGAATGATTCTCTTCAGTCGCCATTGGTCCAGTTCTTACAGGATCTTTTTCCTGCCACACTGATGTCGGAGATTTGATGTTTTACTGGGTTCCTGATATTCACAGTTCAGTCATGAAATGGGCGCACGAGAAAATCCCCACTTCATCCCTACCTCGGAGATACTGTGTCCCGTTGCTCGTGCGCTCACTATAACACCACATTCAAACTAACTTAAATCTTGATAACCTGCCATTGTAGCAGGAGTAACTCATCTTACGAATGGGCGAGACACTTGTTGTCTTATATAGGCATTGCCAACTGCAGCGCCGTGTTCTGCCTGCTTACATATCTTTGTATTTGAATATGCATGCCTATACCAGTTTCTGTGGTGCTTCAGTGTATTTATGAATTAGAAACTGTAGGAAATATTCAGATAACTTCATACTTATTTAATGTCCATGCAGGTGTATAGAAGATAGAAAGTGTGATAACTAGTTGAGTACACCCATTTTGCCGCTTGGCAATAGCTCCGATTGAAGTGCTTGTCTCCCATGCATTTGAATTGTAGTTTTGCATTCATATCCCTATTTTGCATATTATAAAGTCAAGATACTCATGTATGCTGTGGGAACGTACTTAAACCAGACTATTGATGTACAGACTCAATACTGATGATTTTTTAAAAATTGTTCAGGCTTGGAAACAGGAGAACACAGCATAGCATAAACTGTACGACTTTGCATACAGTAATTAGTTTTTGGATTGTCAGTGTATTAAAGTAGCAAGAAAAGGAAAAAAAAGGAATCCTTGAATGTTATAAAGTAACACTAATATTTATTCTTACCATGTCATTTTGTATTTTTACAGCTGACCAATTAGATGACAGTCGTGAAATCTACTACAAAATGTAACAACTTAATCACTCACTTTTAGTAATGTCTTGAATAAACTAGAGCTATAATAATATAAGTCATTTGCTGTGAAAAGTTTTCAGTTCTGTAAAAGTTTGCATCAGCATCAGCACCTATATCTCACAAAGTACAACGAGAGCAGTCTTAAAATAAACACTGCTTTCCCAAAAGTGAGTGTAATGGAGTGTGTCTACAGCTGAAAAGTAGAAAACTCTCTAGTTCTACCAGTTATTTGAGCAAAATTAGGACTTCAATAAAAATTGCTAAACACTAAAATAAAAAAATTAAAAACTTTTTATAAGTATTTTCTCTCCTTATAACTGCTGGACCCTTAGGAAAGTTTCTTTATTGATTTATTCACTTTTGCTGACTTCAGTCCCTTCCTGAATTCCTACATTTTAAAAAAGATTGACAGTTCATTTAGTAAAAAATTATTCTGGGTAGTCTCCATGGCATGTTCTGCACTACAAGCTAAACCTGAAGTCTTGATTTTATTTTTTTTAATGCTTTCGAAACAGTCATAGAACAAATCATCACAGAAAGCAGATGGAAAAGAAAGATTAGTACTTAAAGTTTCTTATGCCATAGAAAGAAATTTAACAGTGCTTCTGAACGGTAACATAAACGATGATAGCCATAGTCCTTCAAGCTAGTGAAAAATGATGATTTTCTAGTGATGAAATCTTTAGGGAATCTAAGCATGCCCAACATTTAGTGATTTTTGAGGCTTGATGTATGATATAACTTGCTATGTTGTGTACAATACATTTTTTTGCATTAGCAAGAACACTGTTGTAGGGCTTACTGGCTTTCTGCTCAGAATGATTTTCACTGTCATTTATGGCAATTAGTTTTTCTTCTGTACTCCCTAGAACAGGTTTTTTAACGTCAGTGTATCTCTTCTTAGTCTTCATTGCTAAGATTCTTATCTGATTGACATAGGATATGAGAGTGGGTTCTGCCCCTAATTCACAATTCCCCTCTTTGATAAAACATTCTTGACAGGCGCATGTATTAACTGGAACATATGTAAATGTAGAAAGTCCACTGATGAAGGGTGATTATCACAACTCAATGATCCAATAATACCAAAATGTTGCTCTAGTGGATACTGATTGAACTTGGCAGCCAAAGCATGTTTGAACCCTTTATTCCACAAGTATTCAGCTATTTCTAATCTGCTCTGTACTGTTACTCTGAGCGAATCCAATGTTCTGGCTAAATCAAAAGTACTGACTTGAGTGGTTAGAATATGAGAAATATGCTGCAGAATTTTATTGTGATCTGTATCTTTTCTCATAACACATGTTGGGGTTTTTGAATTCGGAGCATCAAAAACATCATTTATACACTGAGTAAATTTGTCAGTTCACTCACTATCTTCAATTCCCACGATGTAGTTTTATGATTGACCTGTGTACTGTATATCAATGGAGTAGGGTTTTCTTTTATAGATTTTATCCAGACTGAGACTGTATTAGTTATTTGAAGTTAAGATCAAGTGTATGCATGTTGCTGCACTTCTGTAGTGTAAATGTGCTATAGTGAAAATTCACTGAAATAGTTATCGTGATAATTAGTCACAGTTGATGTTGCTGTATTTGGCAGAGATGTATTTTTGAGCAGCTTATGTACATTAAGTAAATATTAAAATGCATCAAATGTTTTTGTACCTACTTTCATGTTATACTCTACACCTTGTCCTAATCTCTTCAGTTCCTTTCCCTTTGTCTCTCTTCCTTCCCCTTTAATGTTCCTGGTGGAAGGAGGCACCATTTGCTCCAAAAGCTTGCATAAATAAAACCGTTTTTATATATGCGTTCTCCTGCTGCCACTTGGAGAGTAGATTTATTATCTATCCAGTTACATTATATTGTCAAAAACAAGCAACTGTTATTTATTAAATAAAACAGGAGAGATTACAGTATTAAAAAAATAAAAGTATGTATTACTTCTCTGTAAAAACAAAATTGAATTAAAAGTCGAATGCTGTACTGCACTATTAAAATCAGTTTAAGGCATGAAGTTTGAGAAAAGTTCAGTACACACAAATAATTTTTTATACTCCAGTTACAAAATAAAGCAAGCATCATATTAAAAACTGTTACAAAGAATGTGGTGCAGTTTAATTGAAATTACTGTCTTTAGGAATAGGACAGATATCTGATAGTGGAGGGTATGGAATATGTCGTACTGGTAACTACCACTAACAGCTTAGCTGCAATTTTCTTCAGAGTCCTCTGGAAAATTGCAGAAATGCTAACTGGTTTCTTGGACTGAACTCTTCCATGACACATTATTTTGTGTGATGTACAGTTTCATAACATCATAAGTGTTGTTTTATTGACTGCTCTCAGCAAATTTCACAAAACTGTTTAAGGCTTCTGAAGCCTCAGCCCCAAAGATGAGTTGCAGGGATTTCTTCTTTGTCACTCTGTTTCTGGTGCCTCTTGTGGCTTGAAAAATTTGTAATATCACATCGTCAGTCAGTTCTTCTTTGATAACTAAGTTTTTGTCTCTGTCGAACAACTCGTCAACTTCTTCTGCTGGAAACACACTCAGTTCATTAGCAGATGCAGAATTTATCACTCTCACTATTTCGGAGCAATCAGTTGTTGACTTATCGTCATTTACATCGCTTTCCATATCGGCTTCTTCACACAATTTATTTTATGGTTTTCTCCAGACCCTTTGCAGTGTTGTTTTTTCTACAGAGATCTGAGCAATTGCAGAATTAAAAATAACTTCTTTAATGTTAAAAGTGTGTTGGAGTTCTATTCAGTAGATAAGACAAGAACTATTGTGACGCATTGTATATAATAAATGATGCAGCTTATCTTTTTACAGATGTAGCTCACATACTTTTTCCATTTAAGATAGTCATTCATCACAACTCCTAGAAATTTAAGTTTATCAGACTCGTCAGGTAAAATTTTTATCAGATTCTTAAACTAAAAAGACCTTAAAGTCATGGTACATAAATGTTGGCAAGTACTTACCTTAAAGATATGAAATATGTAATACTACTGACAGACACAGATAAGAGTACAAGAAACTATCCTAGTTTTAGCTTGGAGAAGACTAAAGAAGACGACCAGGTCACTCGGACCCAAAGATGAGAGGGACCCCACTTGTCTCATAACTTCCTTTTTCTCTAGAGAATTTTCCTTTTGATTCAGTTTTCAATTACATTCAATAATTTGGCATTTATGCCCACTTGAAGCCAATTATAATTTAGCAAAAACTTCATTCAGAGTGAATTAGTCTGATAATATTTCGTGATCACACCAAAATTTTCTTTATTGCTTATCATTGCTAACTGTCCAATATAGATCCAGGTAATGGAAGATGTATTATCAGCATGTCACTAAATCTTCAGCACATGTGAACAAGTAGCTTTTTTTAAGTTGCAAGTGGTCTGATCCCCTTTATGTGTGCACACGAAACCGATGTCAGCATGAATGTGAAGCTTTTGAGTAGACCACTTTTACCTTGTGGGAGTCACTGAATGTTTTTTCTGCAGCAATGACAAATTAGAGTTGGAAAAGTTTTTCTTGACATCCATCTTCAGATACATATTGATCACTAATGCCTTCATTCCTACTGTAAAAATGGGTGTCCACGTGACAAATCAAGAATACGTTTGTGTGATGCGACTGTTCGGGAGAGTAGGAAATAGAGGTTCTTAATTGACAGAGATGGTAGTATCATATTGAAGCAATGTTTGCTGTTAAAGGCTGATGATTGCTGAATGATGATAATCCACTTCACTTCTACACTAAAAATATTGTCATTTGTCACTGTTGGCAATAAATGTTGTCATCACTGACATTGAAGTAGTTCTGTGATGACTCTGTTTGCCTCCACTTGTAGCAGCAGATGACATGCTGCCATGACTGAAAACCAGCAATCAACATTGCTCCTGCCAGCCAAGCTATCACCACATCTCCCCCACACCCCTACTGGTCACTTCCACCGCAGGTAGACCTTAGACTGCTGTGCTTTCCAGTGGCCACCCATGCCGAACCGTTGCTCAACCGTCTCTGTTCTTACTTTGATGAGGTAATATCTCCTGAGTGTGCTTCCGGCAGCTCATCCAGTGCAACGTCACACAGCTTGCCAGGTTCGTACTAACCCACAACCAGTTTCTGCATTTTTCTGCAGTCCGATTGGGGGGGGGGGGGGGGGGGGGTAGGACGTCAAACGGGCCGACTTGGAGCAGGAGAGGCATCACAGGACATTTTAATTTCCAGTGTCTATACTTTTACAAATAAATTCATAAAACTTTGTCAGCATCACCAGGAAGGATTCAGGATTCACACTCATTGCAGTGGAAGATCGAAAACATAACTAAATAAATTTTTTTTGCATGTGAAATTTCATCATTCTTTCACTTAGTAATGGCTGCATTTGTTGCAAGAGGTACACTTTTCTTCATAAGTTAGAGAGATTCTTTGATGAATTTTGCACAGCATACAAACCATACTTACAGGTGTATGAAACTCTAAAATTTGTTTATTTTATGAAAAAACAAATGAGCTGTTATATTTTAAACTTCATGTTTAGAAAAATTTTGTTAATTACCTCAATTTTTACCACAGTTTTTAATAGATTTGTAAAATTCTAGAGTTTCATACACCTTTGAGTATGGTTTGTATGCTGTGCAAAATTCATCGAAGAATCTTTCTTACTTATGAAGGAAAGTGTACCTATAGCAACAAATACTGCCATTAGTAACTGAAAAACATGATGAAATTTCACAGGTAAAACAATTTATTTTGTTATGTTTTCGAACTTCCACTTCTGTGAGTGTATATTCTGAATCCTTCCTGGTCATGCTGACAAAGTTTTATGTATTTATTTGTAAAAGTATCGACAGTGGAAATTAAAATGTCCTGTGATGCCTCTACTGTTCCAAGTCGGCCCGTTTGACATCCTACCCCCCTTAACGAAAGAAGTGCTACAACGTCTTCCACACCACCTTCCCCAGCTGTGTATCCTTGAGGCAGTTGCCTTGACTGCAGCTATACAAAGTCTGAGACCGGACGCCCAGTTCATCCGATCGGTATCAGCAACTGGATTACTGTGTGCAGTGTAGTGTACTTTAGTGCAGTAAAGTTCAGTGAGTGCCAGAAGTACAAGGAGGGTTTATTACCATTTAACCCCAGGCCATTTTGGCATGCCTTTACTGCCGAGTGTGCCACGGAAACGAGTTTTCTCTCTAACGTTGCTGGCTCCCTTGATGGCCAGGTGAGTCCATCTCACTCTCGAACTTCCCCCTCTTTTCTCCCGCGGATACATAAGACTTGAGTAAAGATGTCGCTCCAGCAAAACCCAGTGTTAAGGTCCCCTTCTAGGCACTTGTCTTCTTGTACCTCCATATAACTTTGAACAAATTACATAACTGTGTAATAGCTATCCTGTTCAAAGACTGTCATGAAAGAGGATCCCCCCACCCCTCTTCCCCATTATTAAGACATTATATCTCATTAAATTTTGTTGTAGTAACTAGCTTTTGGGAATAAATATCTCATAAACCAGTTCATGTACCTCTTTCAGTACACCTCATTGTTTATTGCTTGTTCTTACTAATTAGAATGCCTCTATAAAATGTTTGCCCTTAGAAGTATAGAAGGGAACCTTGAAATCATTCCTTCAGTTTGTTGGGCATGGTATCATTCTAAGTGATACGCCATCTACCTTTCTCAGTCTGTGAACTGCATTGTCCATCCATTTGTTGGGGAACTTCAGTTTAAAATGTAATGTGAACTGTGGCGAGGCATGACATACTTCACATTCATCAAACATTCTCAAAAGTGAAAATAATGTAAAGTGACAGGAAAAATAATCGTAGGATAAAGCAGAGGCAGAAGACCAAACCTGTGCATTTGCCATAGAACTACAAAATTTGTGCCTGCAGACATCATTAGCATTAGATTCTGACCATTTAAACTTTGTTTGTATATTTATAATGAGAACTGAAATTATAAAGCTTTCACGAGATAAACAATAATACAAGGATAGATATAAAAGTAATGTACATAAAATAAAATAAGCCTCTAAACTCGGTAATTTATTTTTGTAGTGAAAGACTGAAATATTCACCAGGAGAAGAATTTGATCCAATTCCACAGCCACTGTTGAGAAAATATATTGCATATGCTCGAAAATATACAAATCCTCGATTAACTCCAGAAGCAGCTGACATTATACAGAAATTTTACCTAGAACTTCGTCGTCAGTATCAGGCAATGGATTGTACGCCAATAACCACTAGGCAGCTGGAGTCTATGATACGCTTGTGTGAGGTAAGCATAAGAATGCATATTTGTTCTTAAGTGTACCATAACATAAATTTGTATGTAAATGATTTTATTCTTCCACTTTCCTTTAAAAGAGCTCTTATTTACTATATTTTCTGACTATTACTGTATGAAAACCAAAAATCTTTCCAGTCATTGTATATACCATTCACCAGTAATTTTCAAGGAAATTGAGTGGGGATCTCATGTGGTAATGTAATTTCCAGCTTATTTCACTTTTTATCAACTGAAAGTTAATGATGAATCAGACTAAGACCAAGGAAGGGCTCTTGTTACCGACAACAGTATCATGCAGCTTTGATGACAATTTCAGTTGGACATACTTTAGAATTGAAATGTAAAATTAGAGACAAAAGGAACACTGCAGTAAACATACATGAGACAGCAATAATGTGGGGTAATATGTATCAACAGACTGCCTGGATAAGTGAGAGACATCAAACTTATGGCATAGCAATGAGCATGTCCAAAAGGGGCAACCAAGATAAGAAAAAAGTATCCTAGATTTCAGAGAGCACAGAATCACCAAGATTGAGAAAATGATTGCCCTGCTACTAAGTGACAAAATTCCAACCTCTGGGGGCCTTTGTTATTGCTCATGGGATACCATCTTGTTCATCTCTTAAATGGCCTAGGCGACAGCAGCAAAAAGCTGTTGGTGAGAAGGAGAGCACTGCACATACGGATGTTGTTATAAATGTAAGTCAATCAGATGATTCATATCTGGATTGTACAATGTACGACAGAAAATTTCTCAACTGTGTTAACACTAACTGAACCCCTCCACTCATTGGACTACGATTGCAGCTCTAGTTCAAAATCACCAACTCACATTTCATTTAATAATGGCAGTTCACTGTGAAAGTGCTTCACATTCAGATCTGATTCTTAGCAGCAAATTTGGAAAGGGAATTGAATTTCAGTGAGCAAAATAGAAAAAAAAGAAGAAAAACTTCTACAAGAAATAACACAGGACTGGAAGGAGAATCAGAAATCTCTTGAAAAGGCTTTATAAAGTGAACATCGACTAAACTAAAGCATGGTTAAAGAAAGTAGTTGTAATTATATCAGGCAATGCATCAAGATTTAGATTAGGATATAAAGATACTAAAAGTAATTGAAGTTAGCTATTTGTGCAGCAGAATAGCACATGTTGCTCATAGTTTTGCTTTTCTTGGAAGTATTTGGAGTGTGCCTTGTATGAAAATGAAGTGGGTGTGTTAAATAGTTAAGACAAGAAGGAAATGGTTTTGAAATATGATTCTTCAGAAGACTGTTGAAGATTAGATCGGCAGATAGGATAACTGAAATGGGGAGAGAATAAATGTATGGCACAACATTACCAAAAGTAGGGATTGGTTGATAGGACCTATCCCAAGGCAGTTTTACAACGGAGGGAAGTGGGCACATGTCTATGTGTATGTGTGTGTGAAGGGGGGGGGGGGGATTTTTATAGAGAAATAAGGCTCGAATACAGTAAGCGAGTTGAAGTTAGATGAAGAGGATTGCATAGGATAGACTAGTGTGGAGAATTGCATCAAACTAGTCTTCAGACTAAAGGCCATAGCATCAAATAATTTGCCATCATTTAAAAGTTGAAGGGGTCTCAAATTTTGTCATACTTACATCTGAACAATAGCATGCGTCAGAGTATAATGAACTGGCTGGCATATGGTCGGTGGTGAATTGTTGAAAATGTGTTCTTGAGTAAAGGACACCTTTTAGACCATAGTAATCAGCATTGAGTATTTAGGTATGGTGTTTTATTCCTAATATTGATTGTATGGAGTTTTATTCCTAATATTGATTTTGTGAACTAACCTGTAGTAGAAAAAGGAAGATATTTATGATAGTTTCAATGCTGAATAAGTAAAGGAAAAGCACAGTTACTATACTCAGTTATTTGAACATGCTTGTGGAGGACATCTTTGGATCCATACTACAAATAATTCGTGTTACACCCTTTTGAACTCTGGAAGCTTCGATTGAGGAGTTACCCCAAAATAAATCATTATGTGACTTCGTGTCATGAATGTAAGGAAAGTATGCAACAGTAATGTGATGGGTATAAATGAACATGGTAAATTCTCTTCTTTTCAAAATGATCTTTAAGATTCTGTAATTATTTTATGCACTTTAATATATGTGCATTTACATTTATCTCACAATTACTGAAAAGGAGAGAATGTACTGGCAGAATTGAAACTGTAAAGGTAGGTTATGAGTTGTCTGCATCCGAGCTGTGATTGAGGACAAACAGCTGTACTATGTCGGGAAGTTTTAATTAATTTGTAATTTTTGAGCTGAAAAGATGTTCCAACATTTTTATTTTTCCTATATTTTGAGGAATTTTTACTCAGAATCTGAGTGCAATTATCGATGCTATGTAATCCAATGTTAAGATTATTTGTAATTAGCCATTGTAAGGTTTTTTTTTATTTTTATTTACTTTGACTGACATTTGACACAATGTTAAGATGCTGCACTTTATATACTTTGTAATGCTAACTGTAGGATCTCTGTGAGTCAGTTGTTCATTTTATAAAATGACCAAAAAAAATAGTTTGTAAAATATAGCAACTGATGTTTATTATTATTATTATTATTATTTTATTATCATCCCAGGCGAGAGCAAAGCTAGAGCTTCGTAGTGAGGTATCTGAAATAGATGCCTTGGAAGTTGTTGAAATCATGAGGTACAGTCTGGTTGATACCATGAGTGACAGCTTTGGAACTTTACATTTTCAGCGCTCCCAAAATGGATCTGGAATGAGCAGTAAGAGTAAGGTATGTTTAGCTCAAATGTTCATCATATGTATGTCTGTATTGAATAACAGCAAGGTATGTTCATCATGTATTTTTCAAGATTGTCAACTGCAGCAGTTTAAGATTGAGTATCATTTGTTGTTTTCAACAAACAATTAATATTACAGGCAAAGAAGTTCATAATGGCACTTCAGAGGCAGGCAGAAGTGCAAAGTCGATCGGTGTTTTCAGTTCAAGAACTAAAAGAAATTGCAAAACTGTGTGTTGCTGATGTCTCAGATTTTACTGGTTTCCTGTCTTCATTAAATGTTCAAGGTTTTCTATTGAAGAAAGGACCCCAGTTATATCAACTTCTCACTGTTGATTATTAATGTTTTTTGTACATCATGATTTGTGTAATTATTGTTAGACACTCTAGTTGCTTATTTAAACATTATTTTTTTATGTACAAAAAATTAATTTATAATAAACAGATACAAAAATATAGAAACCATGTTTTCTCTCTGGGCCAGTTCACACCGTGCAGTGAAACTCTGGGATTGTGACTGAAATAGGTGAGAGTTCATCATAAATATTTTATACTCTTGTGTTAGTGATATTTAAGCTTCCAGTCATTCAACTGGTATAAAGCAAAGCAACTGAATTCTGAGATAAATAATTTGTTTTAAAAGTATCGGTAGAGGATCTTGAGGATGGGAGAGGCAGGTGCTAAAAGATCGAATTCAAATGTTTTTATGTGACTGAATACTGATTGTTGGGCGCAGTATAATGTAAAGAGACACAGGATGTTGGAGGCAAGGAAGTTAGACACTCATTGATAACTACCATTAAATAAATACTCTGCAAATCATTGTAATTGTACTTTCCATTTTGTCATAAATTAAGGTTCCTTATCGTTCAGTTTTCGCAGAGTTCACAGAAAAATTAAACTGGTAATATGCCTACACCAGATATGAATAATTTAATTTTGCAACTACTATACTGAGGAGACTTATTGGAGTGCTTGCTGATAAGGTGTTGTAATTTATGACATATTTCACTGCACATGTGCCAGCTCAATTTTTCTTGACAGTTATCTGACAAAAGCCTCCTTTATCCAGAATGGGATCTGACAGTGTTTTCTGTCTTTCTATATCATTGGTATTTCCTTTTGACCAAAGTTCATACAGATACAAATTTTTCAATGAGGAAACAGTTGTCATCTGGCAAAATGTCGAAACAGTGTGTATAACCTCCTGTTCATAAACTGAGAGACAGCCTCCCACACCCCTTGCGTGCTTGGGTACCTTGTAAGGAGACAGGTAAGTGTGCTCTTTACTGTCTCCCACCCTCTTCCCACATTTATCAGTTAACTGAAGATGATATTGAAAGCTAGAGAGAGAAAGCAGTTGTTTTCCAACATTTGAAATATTGTAATGACCAGGCTAGACCAGGAAAGCCTACATGCAAAAAAAACTGCATTTAAAAAAATATCTTCCTAATGAACTGAACTATTACTACTTTTTTATCTTTAGATTCATTCCAATTCATCTCCTAACAACTAGACTGGCTTCAGTTAGTACTCATTTTCAATGTTACTTTTGTGGTATATAGGTAAAGTAAGCCCAATAATAAGCCAGACTGAGTTTTCACTCTGCAGCAGAGTGCACAATGATTGGAAACGTCCTAGGAGATTAAAACTATATGCTGGAATCCTTGCATTTTTCCAAGAAATGCATACCAACTGAGCTATCCAGATATGACTCTCAAACGATCCTCACAGCTTTACTGATACTGGGAAAGCAAAACTGTTGAGGCAGCCCGTAAGTCGTGCCTAGATAGCCCAGATGGTAGAGCCCTTGCTTCCAAAAGGCTGAAGTCCTAGATTAGAGTCCTCGTCTGACACACAGTTTGTCTCCAGGAATTTACAAACACAGCCTGATTGTGGAGTGCTTAATATAGCACCCAGTGTGAGCAAAGACCATCACTTTGCTCCTCATTAGGAATAAAATTGTCAACATTGTATTTTATGTGGACAATTAGTGGGGTGACCTCCAGTTAATCTGGTGTGATATTCAGTTTAATTTTTTTATTGATGTTGACAACAAAATACAAAGATTAATCAGTGTTTTTAGCCATTACAGTATGTGGCTGCTTTGTTACAGGTCTGTGAATGTAGCTTATGTTAACCCTGGGATATGCATCCCACAAAATATATTTCTTTACAGCATTTAAGGGAATATGTGTTACCACTTTTGTAAATGCCTGGCATCAAGTGGCAGTCTGCTGTTGTGAAATATGACCTTCAGGGCTGTGGAAAGTATATATCCCACCAAACAATGGTGGTTTAATGCTTATTGGGAAGTATGGTTACCACAAAAGTAGTTTCTGGAAGGGGCGTGGAAAGTATACTTATCGCAAAATTCATCTGTTATTTGTGGTCCTTGGGAAACATACTTACCACCAGCTTAATGGAATCACAAAGCTTTTGGAAATACTTCTTATCACCTCAGTCTTTATGTGACATCTTGTGGTTGTACACTGCGCCAGGTGTTTAAAAACTACTACAACAATCAGTTTCTGTTTATCGCAGGATCACTACTGTTGTCGGAACACATTGCTTCACTTCTGCAAAATACATTATTGTGACCTGTATCAGCTCATGCTTTTATTGTGAGATAAAGTTTGAAGGATTGTTTTCACATTCTGTTAAATAAACTTTAATATTGGTAACAAATATTTTTTATAAAGTGAAAGAAAAATCAAATAGAAACAGGAAATACTGTGCATTATTTTTTTTTTTTTTTTTTTTTTTTTTTACATGTAACGGCAACACATAACAGCTCAATAAAGGCGAGTGGGAAATCCATTTACCATCATAGTTTTAATGCCTGACAAAGGTGCCATGGTGATATATGTACCACCATATTTTTTGGTCCTAAATGACGAAAATAAAATTATCAAGAAATAAATATAGTCAGTTGACAACAATTCTGATAAGATAGCAAAAAAAAAATATCTGTGCTGAGTTTGCAACAAAAAATATACCCACAAAAGGGTTCAAACGTGAAATTCATCTCATTATGTAATTGGAGTAAATTACCACTTTCACAGAATTATATTATTCCTTTCAGTACTTACTCTCAATAAGACACAGTCATAAATAGAGGTGCAGTTCAACTTCAAGCTTCAGACTCTCACACTTTTGTAAAACTTAAAGCATGGTGTAGAACTTGCAGACACAAAAAGGAAACATCACAAATAAACAATGTTGGGAAAGAAGCTTCACACACCAACACTTAAATTTTAGCTGAGTATCACCTTTATTCATAATGATTGTACATTAATAGCCTTCACTTCTCACAAGATGGTCATTTATATCTGAAGTATCTTGCTGAAAACTTCCAGCATTATATATTGCATAAAAATAAAGTCTTTGACTATTTTTCTGTTATCAAACTTTAGTTAGCTGACATTAAACAATTGTGAGAGAATAATCACAACACTTTATACAATGTCCTAAATATCACACATGCAGTATGACTGCTGCTCCAATAAATAACTTCTTTTAGAACATAAAGCCATTCACACAGCACTAGCAATATGCTTATATTCAGAATCTGTGAGACACTGTTTAGTCGCCGGTGGTTGATGGTGCACTGTGCTCATACCTTCAACAGTAGTGTGATACAGCTGATAATTAGAAAAAGCAGAAACTTCAGAATTCAATGTTCTTTCTTGATGGGAAGCTGGAGGCAGCACTGACACAATCTGTGAAGATCTATATTGTGGTGATGGTGGTAATACTGCTGGTGGTGATGGTGATGGTGATGCTGATTGTGCTGTAGAATCCAGTTCAAGGTTTGCATTTCTGTTATAATCATTTCCTTCTTGCTGTATCCTTTTCATCTCTTCTTTACGTCGTTCTTTCGCCCGCCGATTTTGGAACCAAATTTTGACCTATACAATCAACATAAATATTGTTACCAAGTGCTTGTGATTCTGCAGTTACTGAAATTTCTCTTAAGAATTAGGTTATGCGCCACGTATTGTAAATTATATGATACTAAAATCTGAGTTGTTTTTTGTGAAAATATATCATTTATGTATTTAGTGGCAGCTTAAGGAACATCGGCAAAAGGAACTTCAACATCCCTCCATTTACTCTACTGGCCATTAAAATTGCTACATCAAGAAGAAATGCAGACGATAAATTCATTGGACAAATATATTGTACTAGAATTGACATGTGATTACATTTTCACGCAATTTGGGTGTGTAGATCCTGAGAAATCAGTACCCAGAACAACCACCTCTGGCCGTAATAATGGCCTCGATACGCCTGGACATTGAGTCAAACAGACTGGACATTGAGTCAAACAGAGCTTGGATGGCGTGTACAGGTACAGCTGCCCATGCCACTTCAACACGATACCACAGTTCATCAAGAGTAGTGACTGGTGTATTTTGACGAGCCAGTTGTTCGGCCTCCATTGACCAGACGTTTTCAATTGGTGAGAGATCTGGAGAATGTGCTGGCCAGGGCAGTAGTCGAACATTTTCTGTATCCAGAAAGGCCCATACAGGACCTGCCACGTGTGGTCGTGCATTATCCAGCTGAAATGTAGGGTTTCGCAGGGATCGAATGAAGAGTAGAGCCACGGGTCGTAACACATCTGAAATGTAATGTCCACTGTTCAAGGTGCCGTCAATGCGAAAAAGAGGTGACCAAGACATGTAACCAATGGCACCTCATACCATCACGCTGGGTGATACGCTAGTATAGCGATGACGAATACACGTTCCCAATGTGTGTCCACCGCGATGCCGCCAAACACGGATGCGACCATCATGATGCTGTAAACAGAACCTGGATTCGTATGAAAAAATGACTTTTTGCCATTCGTGCAGCCAGGTTTGTCGTTGAGTACACCATCGCAGGCGCTCCTGTCTGTGATGCGGCGTCAAGGGTAACCGCAGCCTTGGTATCTAAGCTGATAGTCCATGCTGCTGCAAACGTTGTCGAACTGTTCGTGCAGATGGTTGTTGTCTTGCAAACATCCCCATCTGTTGACTCAGGGATCGAGATGTGGCTGCACGATCCATTAGAGCCATGCGGATACGATGCCTGTCATCTCGACTGCTAGTGATACTGAGCCGTTGGGATCGAGCAAGACATTCCGTATTACCCTCCAGAACCCACCAGTTCCATATTCTGCTAACAGTCATTGGATCTCGACCAACGCGAGCAGCAATGTCGCGATACGATAAACCGCAATCGCAATAGGCTACAATCTGACCTTTATCAAAGTCGGAAACATGATGGTATGCATTTCTCCTCCTTTCACAAGGCATCACAACGTTTCACCAGGCAACGCTGGTCAACTGCTGTTTGTGTATGAGAAATGGGTTGGAAACTTTCCTAATGTCAGCACGTTGTAGGTGTCGCCACCGGCGCCAACCTTGTGTGATTGCTCTGAAAAGCTAATCATTTGACTATCACAGCTTATTTTTCCCGTACGTTAAATTTCACGTCTGTAGCACGTAATCTTCGTGGTGTAGCAATTTTAGCAGCCAGTAGTGTATGTTTAATATTTTCTTGTCAGTGAAGTAATTGTGTGGCTTACCCTGTTGTATGATAGCTGTAGCATAGCAGCTAGCTCGGAGATTGCTGTGGTACTGAGATAATTGTGACGTTGATATTGCTGCTCAAGTAACGTCACCTGCCAGCGGTAGAATGGCACTCTTGGTGTGCGGCCTAGTCGCCTCTGTCGTTGCATTTGATCCCCATCTTCAACATTTCGCCGCGTACCTGCAATTAGTTGTTTAGTTATTTATGAATTTATTTCAGCTGGCAAGATTAGGGCCTTAGACCTTCCCTTACATCAGACCAGAGATCTTTAGGGCGTCAACACTATAATACACCCAATACATAAGCTGTCCATAATGATAAAGACAATAACAACAATAATAGATGTAGTAATGAATCCATAAAATTTAAGAAATGTCAGTCTTATTAGTTATGCAATTTCTATGCTACAAATGTAATTACATCTAATGGAAATGAATGGTAGCACTGCAGGAGGAACCAAATGTGGAGGAGAAATTAACTGGTCAGAGGAAATAGAAATCATAGGGTAAGATTTAGCATATAGGACAGAAGGAAGGAAAGAGAAGTATTTAGGGATGAGATCATATCACTTATGTCCGTCTATGAAAGGGATGTGATGTATAATGGACTCTCTCTCTCTCTCTCTCTCTCTCTCTCTCTCTCTCCCCCTCCCTTCCTCCCTCCCTCCCTCCCTCCCTCCCTCCCTCCCCCCTCTCTCCCTCCTCCTCCGCCCCCCCCCTCCCTCTGGACATGGGACATGTCTCCTAACACTCAGTGACATTTCTCTGGTGTTTTAGCTGATATAATGTGTGTCTGGAGTCTGCCCAAACAAGTACTATTCATCCCATGTTGCAGGTTAAGCTCGTTGTCATTTGATGGAGCAATCCCAAATTCATCTAGTACAATATTTTCTTTAATGGAATGTCTTATGAGGAACAGTAACATATGAAAAATAACCAGAGCTCCAGTATCAACTGAGTAACAGTGCTGGACTGTAGTGTTTTAGTGGATGAGTCAGGCTGCGTGAGGTTTAGTAGAAGTGAATAAATTGTATTAGTTTCTATAGAAATTTGAGTGTGTTGTTTTTGTGTGCCTTTTTACCTAAGGAGTTTGAAGAGCATGCCTGTTGTGGTGTTGTATTTATTGGCAGAAATTGCTAGTGACCAGTTGGAATTAGTGTATTGGACTGTTAGCAGTGAACTTATATAGCTATTGGGCTCCTGATTATTGACTTTGGCATTGTGAGAAGTTTAACAGTGTCTTGCAAGTCAAAGCGAAGCTGGCAATCCATACTGAAACTGATTTGATAGTGTAGCAGAGCAGAGAAATATTTTGGATCCAGCAATAAATGTTACCATTTAAATACAAAGAGCAGCACATTGCCAAGAGTGCAGTGACTATGGCTGTGACCATGTGTGTGACTTCAAGTGACACCTCAAAATCTTAGAAGACTGGACGAAAGGAAAGTTTCTCTCTCTATGTTTCTCATTCAGTGTTGAGTTAGATTTTGAAAGCAACGTTGTGTTAGTTCCTTGATTGCTTTTGGCCCTGCAATAATATACGCTTGTCCTTAATTTTTCCTTCCTTAAACTCATGCAGTAACGTTAATGTAGTTTAATGACACCAGTCTGCATATTCAGTATGAGGTTAGCGTACACATAGCAACCATTTTGCTCAATGTGAATGCAACCTTTGTTTTGGATCAAATATTGAGAATAGGTTTATTATTGTTTTCACGTCCAATTCTTCAACTTTTTTACCCTTTCAAAAGGGTTACGTTTAAATGAAAAACTGGTTTTTTGAGTAAATAAAATTAGCAAAGCAGAAAATAAAATAATAGTGACCTTCTTTGCACTTAATTGTAGTTTCCTATGAATTACTGGGAAATATATTTTTTACCTTTCTTTTAGTATCATTTAATCAATAAGATAATTCCATTTGAATCTATGTTATGTGTCATTTAGATATATAAGCCAAGCATCCCCTTACAACCAGTAGTTTTGGAGTGGTACATGTGGCTTCTGTAAACACCAATTGCTCTAGCATTCAACATAAAACTTTTGGCACCAAATTTTCTTTATCATGATTAGGAATGACTTCAGCTGAGTCCAAAAAAATGGGGGGGGGGCGTGTTACAATTTCTGAGGGTGTTTTAACAAGGGTTTGAAGAAACAGCTATCAGATTCAAATATTAATTGGGTGCAGGTATTTTATTTTCTTCCTATTCTGTCCCATTTAATGGTGGTACCAAGAGGGCATGTTCCTGGCTGAAAGCAATCCAGGAACCAATGCCCTTTGTAGTTTCCGCAAGCCACTTGCACTAGTGTTTTGGTGCTGTCTGCACGTCTGGAGCAGATTTGTTGGTTTCCCCTAATGTGAAAAAAAAAATAGAGGTACACAGTACATCCAGAATGTTGTGGTCGGCACCTACTAGGCTCAGTGCTGCGTTAGATACTGTCCATCAACTTCATCTGTTCTCTCAGTATCGTTAACAACTTAATGGAAAGTTCTGCCAGGAACAAACACGTTCCAGAGGTTTGGTATAAAATAGTTGGAGGTATCAGTATCTGCAGGTGGTGGTTGATGGAAGAGAGAGAGACTTGACAAGGTTAGAGAAAGCTAAGAAGTCGCCTTTATTGCCATGAAACCTTGAAGTGTCTGTTTTCTTTCATTTATTTATTTTGAAGTACTGGTTTTAATCTGTTTTCTTGGCTTTTAGTAGTGTATGTTGTCCAGTCCATTGATTGGATCTCTGATTCTTTCTGAAAACAGCTAGATCACTACAAGCCAATTATCATTGGCAATGTTGACTAGAAGATGCTCTTGGATATTTTGAAAGAATGAGGATTGAAAAGTTATCTGAAACTTGTACAAAAAACGAACTGCAGCTGTAAGAACCTTGGGACGTGAGAGGAAGGTTGTGACAAAGCAAGCTGGGATATTTTTATTTCCCCTCTTGTTTTGCCAGCTGCCTCCTTAAAATTCATTTTTTCATTTCTGACTAATTACCATTAACAAATGTGAGTAAAATTTGCATTTTCATAAAAGAGAAAGGTTGGCCCTCTGTTTTAAAGAATGTAACACAAGATCTAATTTTGCACTTAGTTTTATGTATGTAATTGATTTTCTAATTTATTTCGATTGTGCCTAGTTAGTATCTTCTGTTATAGGGTGAAATCAGTAATTGTTTCATAGCTTAAATTCTATAATAATTATAAATGTTTGGAAAGCAAAACACTAGCATTCTTTAAGTATTTATTTGGCTCTATTTGAAAACTTAAGGGGGGACACTGGCACAAGTGGTAAAATACCAGTGGTCACAGGTGTCAGAGGGATGCCTTTTTTTAGGATAGGGAAGGGGGAAAGAAAACGAGTTTTAAGAGAGATTGGCAGACACACTCAGTTTGAGAAAACAGATGAACAGGAGTCAGATTTTATCATACAGCCTCCATTTACACAGTGTTTAACAGAAAGTAATCAGAAACTGCCAGTTCATCTTTGCCAAAGCAGTTACAATCCCATTAATATGCAGTATCAGTTATCTTTATTACACCAGCACATTCCGGGACTTAGTAATTAAGTTGATAAACTACTCATTTGTATCAATGAACTGAATTCATCTAACCAAATTGACATAATCTGCCCCTCTGAACATCAAGTGACCACTAATATAGATATGTTAGACATTTCAGGATTTAAGCTAGCTTCCTACTTCTGCAGAGTAGATATGGATGGAGGAGGAGTTGCCACATTTATCAAAAACTGCCATAAATTCAAGAACATTGACATTAATAAATTCCGTTTGGAGCAGCATCTAGAAGCATGTGCAACAGAAGTAGAGTTCCATAACAGATCCTATATAATAATAACTATTTACCGAGCACCTGCAGGAAATTGTAATCTATTCTTAGATCATCTAGAAGCTCTTTTGGGTTATTTAACGGGAAGAAACAAAGAAATTTTGATTGCTGGTGACTTTAATACAGATTTTCTAATGCAATCTTCCAGTAAACATTCACTGCAGTTAGCAATGTTGTCTTTCAATCTAACTCACTCTGTAAACTTTCCAACTAGGATCACTAAATCCTCTAGGACAGCCATTGATAACATTTTTATAGACAAATCAAAGGAACAAAATCATATCATAAAACCTGTTATAAATGGACTATCAGATCAAGACATGCAGCTCCTTGTTTTAGATGTAAATTCTAAGCAGATTATCAAGACTGCTAAATCTGAGTACAGGAGAGTAGTCAATCAACCAAAAATTGAGTGTCTTAGAAAATTGCTCAAAGATATGAACTGGAAAGATGTTTATAGTGCTCATGACATGAATGAAAAATATAACACATTCATGAACAATGTCAGTACCATGTTTGAGAACTGTTTTCCTGTAAAAGTTACTCAAATTAAACAGAAGTCTATAATAAAACCATGGATTACACAAGGAATAAAGATTTCCTGTAAGACAAAAAGGAAAATGTATCTGACGACCAAGAATAGCTCCAATGCTGATGATTTAGCTAAATACAAGGAATACTGTAAAACATTAAAAAAAGTAATTCAGTCTAAACAAATGCACTACGAGAAGAAGATAGCAATGTCAGGGAACAAAATAAAAACAATATTGGATATAGTGAAAGAGCAGCTGGTAGAACCAGAAAGGAACAGGAGCAAATAGCACTAAGGGTAAATGACACATTAGTAACTGATGGGCATAGTGTGGCAAATCTATTTAACAAGTACTTTATATCCATTACTGATAGAATGGGACTTTCAGGATCAGTAAATAATGCCCTTGAATATCTGAAACTAGCCTTCACAAATAGCTTCAAGTACATGAATATATCACTCACTTCACCAAAAGAAATAACTTCCATAATAAAATCTTTAAAAACAAAGCATTCTAGTGGGTACAATGAAATATCAACAAAGTTAATTAAGGCATGTTCTTGTGAGTTTAGTACAATTCTAAGTTACTTGTGTAACCAGTCAATTATAACTGGGACATTTCCTGACTGGCTAAAATATGCAGATGTTAAGCCTCTATTCAAGAAAGGGGATAAAGAGATTCCATCAAACTACAGACCGATTTCACTTTTGCCAGCATTCTCAAAAATTTTAGAAAAAGTAATGTACAGGCAGCTGCTCAACCATCTGACCACAAATAACATATTATCAAGAACACAGTTTGGATTTCTGAAGGGTTCTGATATTGAGAAGGCTATTTACACCTACAGTGAAAATGTACTTAATTCATTAAATAACAAATTACAAGCAGCAGGTATTTTCTGTGATTTGTCAAAGGCATTTGATTGTGTGAACCACAACATCCTTTTAAGTAAATTAGAATTCTATGGTGTCACAGGCAGTGCTGCAAAATGGTTCAACTCATACCTCACTAACAGGAAACAAAGGGTGCCAGTGCAAGGGACTAGTGAATTAAGTCATCATCAGAATGGGATGAAATTACGTGTGGTGTCCCACAAGGATCCATCTTAGGGCCATTGCTTTTTCTTGTGTACATTAATGATCTCTCATCAGTTACACTGCCAGAAGCGGAGTTCGTTTTGTTTGCAGATGACACAAGTATAGCAATAAAAAGTATGTCAAGCGCAGTTCTAGAAAGATCTGCTAATGATATTTTCATGGATATTAATAAATGGTTTAAAGCCAACTCACTGACATTAAACTTCGAAAAGACTCACTATATGCAATTCAGAACCTGTAAGAGGTTTCCACCCAGCATATGCATAAAATACGAAGAAGAGCAGATCGAAGAAGTTGACAGTCTTAAATTCCTGGGATTACAACTTGATAATAAATTCAGTTGGGAAGAGCACACCACAGAACTGCAGAAACACCTTAACAAATCTGTATTTGCAATTTGAGTGTTAGCAGACATAGGCAACATAACAATGAAAAAGCTTGCATACTTTGCCTACTTTCATTCCATAATGTCATATGGTATAATATTTTGGGGTAACTCTTCAAGTCAAACAAAAGTTTTCAGAGTCCAAAAGCGTGTAATACATATTATTTGTGGAGTAAATTCACGGACGTCCTGTAGAAACCTCTTCAAAGAACTGGGTATACTAACTACTGCCTCTCAGTATATTTACTCATTAATGAAATTCATCCTAAATAATATATCTATTTTTCCAACAAACAGCTCAGTTCATACATACAATACCAGGAACAAAAATGATCTGCACAAGGACTTAAAAGCACTTACTTTAGTTCAAAAAGGGGTCCACTACTCAGGAACACACATCTTCAATAATTTGTCAGTAAACATAAAAAATTTAGTTACAAATAAAGATCAGTTTAAAAGGAGCCTGAAAGACTTACTAGTGGCCAACTCCTTCTACTCCGTTGACGAATTTTTTAATAGAAACAAATTATGTATTGTATATATTCATACTATTAGTATTGTTATTTCAGCTTAAAAAAAAAAAAAAAAAAAAAAAAAAGAAAAAAAAATGACGTGTTCCACATCCACGAGGATCTCCTCAGCACGGATCTATGGAACGAAAAACTAATCTAATCTAATCTCTAATCTGAAAACATGTTAGCAAAGCCAGCCCTTAATTAATTCCAAAGTAATTAACAGTTTTGTCAAAAATATTGTTTGCATAACTATATATGTTAATGCCATGATTTAAACAAACAATTTGGCTTAACTCATGTAGTAGAAGAAATGTAAAAAAGAACCAATTTTTTGATGTATTCAGTTAATTTAATGAGGTAAGTTTAAATTGTAATTTCTGCAAATTTAACTTTGAACAGTGTGTAATTTCAGTACCTATTATTGTGAAGATATATAAGGGCCCGAATTTTTGTCCCGAGGCAGTTAGTCCATGGCAGAGTTTCAGACAATGAACCTGTGTTGATTAGAACAACAACAATGCTTCAGCATAACTGTGAAGTAAGTGTTACACAATTGGGTCATGTGTTAAAACAATGACCGTGTCTGCTTCATATGTATCTTGCTGCTCTTCAAGTTCTGTGAACTTTTTGGTTAGATTTTTTACTGCTCGTTAGATGTTCAGTTGCAAACTATTGTAGCATTATGTGAAGGTTTGCCAGTAAACTATTAATGAGGTTTATGGAAAGTTAAAACAATAGTGCACTGGCCATGTATAACTGTGTATTATTGGGGGGGGGGGGGGGGGGGGTGAACAGTGAAAGTAAACTACAGTGAAATGCAATAGTGCACCTGTTGGCTACATTATTTAAGGTAGATAGAGTTGTACTTCCACACCCCATTTTTCAGCCAGTATCACAACGCAGTATGTAGAACCCGAGGACAACAAACAAAGAAGGCAAACCTTCACAAGGTGGCTGATGAGAAGAGAGAGAGACAGCGTTGTAGGCTCTCCCAGATGTTGTTCTGTCTGTATATTGAGCAAGTCAAGGAGAAATTTGGAAAGAGATTTAAAGTTAAGAGTGAAAAAATGAAAATTGTTTGGTTTGCCAATCATATAGTTCTGCCACAGATGCCAAATGACTCAGAAGAGCAGTTGGATGGAATGAATAGTGTCTTGAAAATAGGTTATAAGATGAACATCAATAAAATTGAAACAAAAGTAATGGAATATAGTCAACTTAAATACGGTGATTGTGAGAGAGTTAGAGTAGGAAATGGAAGAACTAAAAGATATTGATGAGTTGTGGTATTTGGGCAGCTAAATACCTGATGGTGCCTAAAATATAGAGGGTATAAGATGCAGACAGGCAGAAACAAGAAAAGCGTTTCTGAAAAAGATAAATATGTTAACATTGACTACCAATTTAAGTGTTATGAAATCTTTTCTGAAGATGCTTGATACCAGTAACAGAAGTGAAATGTGGAAGATAAACTATTCAGAAGAAAACAGAAGCTTCTAAACGTGGTGGTACAAAAGAATGCCGAAGATAGATAGGTAGATTGTTAAACTAATAGGGAAGTGCTGGAGCGAATGAGGGAGATAAGAAATTTATGACAGCTTGACTACTTGACTATGACACCACATTCTGAGGCAGTAAAGAATAGTCAGTTTGATAGGGGAAGCAAGGATGTGGGGGGGGGGGGGGGGGGAGGGGTATTGTAATGGAAGACCAACACTTGACTAAAGTAAGCAGATTCAAGTGGATGTAGGCTGCAGAAGGCAGTAGTTATGCAGAGATGAAGGCTTGCTCAGAATGTTGTATCGAACCAGCCTTTCCAGAGACTACACCAACAATATTCATGTTGTTTCTATTTTATTTACTGTAGCAATACTGATCACTGATCTGACTCCACAGATGTTTCCTGGGTATCAGTGGTGTTACATGTCATGCAATTTGGCTCATTGCCTTAAGCGTGTGAATTGCACCCATGGATACGAATGAAATGTGACACGATGCAATTAAATCTACAACAAGGTGAAGAAATACTCCAATTGTAAAGTCATAGATCACAAAACAAAATTATGAATTATGATAGTGTTTCACTAATGTAAATGCTTCAAGGCCATTCTGTACATTTATTTTGTTATAAGTTACCAGAAAACTGATTTACCTAAAGAGAGCTGTTTCACTGCACTTAATGCAAATCCACCAAAGGTAGCTGTATAACTGATACAGCATCTCTCATTTCTGTGATGGCTTGTCATTCAACCTACTCCAAGACAACGGAATTCCTATTAATATGCATTTTTATTCTGTAATTTGTCATCTGCTGTAACAATCTGTTCCAAACTAAATGTAGCTAATAAAGGACTGCTAATCTGGAGCCAGAAAGGACCTTTAGTTGATGTCTTCACCAGGTGGTTAAAATGATCATTTTATGAACTACATATGTGGCTATTCATCAGTATGATAACATATTAGCAGTTTACATTTGTGTACATACTCTTGAAGCCACTGTGTGATATGTACAGGGCAGAAGGTAGCTTGTACCACTACTAGTCATTTTCTTTGCTGAGCCACTCGCAAATAGTGCTAGAGAGAAATGACTGTCTTTACACCTCCATAGGAGCCCTAATTTCTCCTGTCTTATCCTTGTGGTACTTACGCGAAACATATGTTGGCGGCAGTGGAACCGTTCTGCAATCAGTTTTGAATGCCCATTCCCTAAATTTTGTAAATAGTGTTCCTTGAAAGGAATGTCACCTTCCCTCCAGGGATTCCCATGTGAGTTCCCAAGGGTGCTGATAACCTCCAGAAATCAAGGATTATGGAACCAGCCTGTTGCCCGTCATCCTTGAAGGGCAAGCTGAGCTCCTCATGAGTGATGCTTTCTAAATACATGCTTATTTGTGAACTTAAGCTTTTCTGTCTAATGGAAATTTATTATATTTGAACTAAAAATATGTCAAGAATTCTGCATCGGATCTGTGCTTTCCAGCTGCTTAGGACTTTGTGCTGGACGAGAAATTCGCAATAAATGCAAGCTAGGGGGCTAATGCCATAGACTATGCTTTGTAAAACCTAACTGGGATTCTAAACCACTTGGCGTCTTACTTGTTTTCAACGCTTTCAGTTGCTTCATTATGCCAGGGACTCCTAAGTCGCCCATACGGGAGTCTGTGCAACGGTTAAATGACGGTATGTTTATATTATCTTCCTGTGTGAATGATTTAAATGTGAAATTTAAAACTTCATCATTCCGTTTGCTATCATTTGTTGTCACACCTGACTAGTTAACGAGTGAAGATAGAAGCCTTTGACCCGCTTAGCAATTTTATGTAGGACCGGAACAGCACGAACTTTTGGTGAGATATGACGGTGGTATTTACTGTATGCTTCGCGCATCGATCTTTTTACTGATGTACCAATCTCTACTGACTTTACTATCATTATTTGCGCATTCTCTTTTGAACAGAAAGTGCAACAGTCTTTGCTTCCTCAGCATTTTCCGAAGATGTTTCAAAGTATTTTTATCAAACTTCTTCCGATGATGAATCACGTCATGGGAGACAACTTTCGTTAGAGATAAAATACTTGGTGATGCTTCCCGGCGACGTTAGGTGTCTTTTATTATTGGTTATGCCCCTGAGAGTCGGCAGGGTGAAGACAATCTGTGGCGTACATATCCAATGTGTGTTGCCTATTGCCCAGCAATTGAGCCGCATGAAAGAGGATAAGCCAAGCAAATGTAAAGTTGAAACTTCCTGGCAGATTAAAACTGTGTGCCGGACCGAGACTCGAACTCGGGACCTTTGCCTTTTGCGGGCAAGTGCTCTACCAACTGAGCTACCCAAGCACGACTCACGCGCCGTCCTCACAGCTTTACTTCTGCCAGTACCTCTCCTCCTACCTTCCAAACTTTACAGCTCTCCTGCGAACATTGCTGAACTACCACTCCTGAAAGAAACAATATAGCGGAGACATGGCTTAGCCACAGCTTGGGGGATGTTTCCAGAATGAGAGTTTGGAAGGTAGGAGACGAGGTGCTGGAAGAAGTGAAGCTGTGAGGACGGGGTGTGAGTCGTGCTTGGGTAGCCCAGTTGGTAGAGCACTTGCCCGCAAAAGGCAAAGGTCCCGAGTTCGAGTCTTGGTCCGGCACACAGTTTTAATTTGCCAGGAAATTTCATATCAGCGCACACTCCGCTGCAGAGTGAAAATCTCATTCTGGAAATGTAAAGTTCCTGATCTGATTTGTTTCTAAACTGTCCTCCGCTGATTAGGGACACTCATTCCTACATTTTTCTTGTTGAATATAACTTCATCAGTTTTCTGGGGTCGGTAGTATGCAGATGAAGCATATTTGCTTAATAGACCTCGCCAGTTTGGTGAAATCCATTCGTCCCATCGCCGTCGAATTCAATATTCAATAAAAATACGCCTAGCATCGGGCGGGGGGGGGGGGGGGGGGGGGGGAAATTCAGGGAACATTTTGTGTCTAAAAAAAGTTGTTCCCCATGACGTTTGATGCAAATTTCTGTCGTTTCTTAGTTGCTTCAAAATTCATGGAGGTATGATCTGTCTTTGCAACTAAATGAAAGGCAGTTCAGTTTTTTTGCCATATGCCTTTCGCTTCTTTTATTTACGAAGCATCTTCATTGGCGATTTCCGATGTTGCTAGTCCATGCGTGTGGCCTGGAGATGTGTTCATTCGCTCCCCATACCCCAGACGGGCGATTTCCAGTGCTCTTTCATCCACATTTATTACAATACTTTTCACTGTTTCTTCAACATGGCCGGCCGGAGTGGCCGAACGGTTCTAGGCGCTACAGTCTGGAACCGCGCGACCGCTACGGTTGCAGGTTCGAATCCTGCCTCGGGCATGGATGTGTGTGGTGTCCTTAGGTTAGTTAGGTTTAAGTAGTTCTAAGTTCTAGGGGACTGATGACCTCTGAAGTTAAGTCCCATAGTGCTTAGAGCCATTTGAACCATTTTTTTTCTTCAACATGCGTGTGTTTACAGCGTGCGTTCACTACCAACTGTAAACACAAACATGTTAGACAGTGAAAAGTGTAAGTGTAGTACGAGAGGCGGTCGAAAATTTTCTATCCCGAGATAGTTACCGTAATGTCTCGCACAACAACACCACCACCTACTTTTATGGTGACCCTTTGTGGGTATCCAAATCAAATTTCGCGACTCCAGCTTCGTTAGTTTTGCCACTAGGATGCCTTATATAACATAGTGTAAGCCAAATGGCGAATATCGAGATAATCAAGAACTATGCTGTGACTGAATATCTTCATTTGAAGGGAATGATGCCCGAGGAAATTGCGGAGGACATGTGGAATACACTTAAGGACAGTGCTCCATTTTATCCAACAGTGAACAACTGGGTGTCCGACTTCAAACGTGGAAGAACGATTGTGGAAGATGCGCCAACGAGCGAAAGGCCACGATGAAACTGTGATTGCAAATCACGATACGATTTTGCAGGATCGTGAAACAACGTTGCAGCACATTGAAACCACATTTGGAATCTCCCATGGGCATTCTCATGACATTGTTTTGGCTATTTTGGGAATGCGGGAAGTTTCATCTCGATGGGTCCCAAAAGACTTGAATGCAAATCAGAGATGGGGGCGTGTGCAGTATTGTGAAGAAATCGTTTTAAGCGTATGAAGACAGCTTTCTTGCGAGGGATGTGACAACCAACGAACGTGGTTTAATAACTTTGATCCTGAGACAAAACAACAGTTTCAGAAATGGAAACATCCGTCATCCCGTACCCCAAAAAAATCCCGGGTGCAAAAATCAGCTTGTAAGGGGATGGCGTCGGTCTTCTAGGATGCAGAAGGAATGATTATGGTGGATTACTTGCAAAATGGCGTAACACCAGTAAGTGCGTCATACTATTGCACCCTCCTGCGCCGTTTTAAAAGAAGAGACAAAGAAAAATAGGAGCGCGGAGTTCTTTTGCATCAGGGCAACGCACCGGCGCACAAAACAGTCGCAACACTGGAAACTTTGCGTGACTGCGGGTTCGAATTGTTACGTCATCCGCTATATTCTCCAGATTTGGCTGCATCAGACTTTTTTTCTTTTCCCAAACATAAAAAAGACCTCAAAGGACAACGATTTGAGAATGATGATGTAGTGATTGCTGCTGTGAACGCTTGGTCGGACTCGAAATCGGAGAACTTTTATTTGAAGGGTTTGCAGAAATTATCTGAGCATGCCCGCAAGTGTATTAGTGTACACAGGTATTATATTGAAAAATAAATTGGTATTATGACATTTCTGTCATTCTTTATTTGTTAGGCTACAAACTTTTCGATCCCCCTCCCCTCTCGAATTGTAATACATGTAGGTGAAAAACGCCAGAAATCAACTATCAGGAATAAAGAGACCGAATGAACATATCTCCAGGACCATACACATGGGCTAACAACAATGTAAATAGCCACTGAAGATGCATGATAAATAAAAGAAGCGAAATGCGTACGGCAAAAACAAACTGCCTTTTACATTCTGCGTAATACGAGTTAAAGAGAGACAGGTATTCCTGGAGCAGCAGTGTTTTTCTTGTGTAGAAACTTTCTCGATACCGTTAAGTTTATGTGGGATATCTATCCAAGTCTGTTAAAAGATAGCGACTTTGACAGGCAAAACACGAAACATTATCTGGGACAGAGAGCCATCCACGGACAGAAGCAATTTCGGGGCTGCCCTAGGGAAGTGATCGGGCTAATTTGGACTCTGGAGGACAGTGGTTGAAATCCGTGTCTGAATATTCAGATTTAGGTTGTCATTGATTTATCCGATCAATTACGGTAAATAAGCAGATTCCTTTCTGTATCCTTTCCTAGTTTTCTACGGGGAGACCTGTCGAATAAATAGTTATAATGCCAGATCCGATATTTTCAAAATGTTTGTATCATGGGAAAATTATAAGTAGCCCTTAATTCGGGAAAATAAAAATGTTGAGCACATCACGAAACAAATAATACATTACTGTATGGCGTCTCTTTTGACAAGGCGAGAGTGGAGTGAGTACTATCTTTCTAACACCAGTATCAGTGATATGTAGAGATATGAAGTTGAACGGTTCCAGAAACTGGCAGGTTTCGCTTCATTAGTAGATTCCTGGGAAATTGCGGTAAAGAATATTGGATCGAGGTAAAATCTGTAATAAATGTTACCGGTTGAATAACAAGTATCTTCCTCCTCTCTGCTCTAATTTTCAGAACACACATGCAGCTATACTGTCCAGTCAAATTAATGTGACCACCTGTCAAAAGCCTGAATAACCACCTTTTACAGCACGAAACGTGCAACAAGAATGTCATTGAGTTTCTGGAAGGTACCGACAGGGATGTGAAACCATGCCGACTCCAGTACTCTGGCCAGCTACACTGTGTTTCTTAGTTGAGGATCCATGACGCGGACAGACCGATTGAGGTTGTCCCACAGATTCTCGATTGGGTTTAAATCCGTAGAGTTTAGTGGCCAGGGAATACGCTAAACTCATCCTCGTGCACTTCGAACCACACAAACTCTGTGACATGTTAAATTGTCGTCCTGCTTGATGCCATCGTGCAGAAAAAAAAAACGAACTGCATGAGAGTGGACGTGGTCCCCAAGCATAGATTCACACTTTTGTTGATCCATTGTGCCTTCCAAAATGACGAGATCAAGTAGGGAATGCTACGGAAACATTCCTCAGAAAACTCCTTCCTGGTTGCAAGGTGTTTGCCTTCAGACGTTTCATACCGTACACGTCAATGGCCATTTGTCCGATGGATCATGAAACATAATTCGTCTGGAAAGGCCACCTGTCGCCATTCAATGGATTTCCAGTTGCGGTACTGGCGTGCAAATTCCAGTCTTCGTCGTGAACAAAGAGCAGTCAGCATGGGTGCCTGAGGCCCATACGCAGCAGGGTTTGCTGAGCAGTCAGTGAGGAGACACTGTTGGTAGTCCCTTGATTCATCGGGCGGTTATTTGCTCAACAGTTGCACGTATGTTCGCTTGTACACATCTCCGCAACTGCCGTTTACCCCTGTCATGTGCGGCCTGTGATGCACCACAGTTGCCCCGGCGCCGTTCTGTCATGCACGATGTACACTACTGGCCACTAAAATTGCTACACCTAGAAGAAATGCAGATGATAAACAGGTATTCATTGGACAAATATATTATACTACAACTGACATGTGATTACATTTTCACGCAATTTGGGTGCATAGGTCCGGAGAAATCAGTACCCAGAACAACCACCTCTGGCCTTAATAACGACCTTGATACGCCTGGCCATTTAGTCAAACGGAGCTTGGATGGCGTGTACAGGTACAGCTGCCCATGCAGCTTCAACACGATACCACAGTTCATCAAGAGTAGTGACTGGCGTATTGGGACGAACCAGTTGCTCTGCCACCATTGACCAGACGTTTTGAATTGGTGAGAGATCTGGAGAATGTGCTGACTAGAGCAGCAGTCGAACATTTTCTGTATCCAGAAAGGCCCGTACAGGACCAGTAACATGCGGTCGTGCATTATCCTGCTGAAATGTAGCGTTTCGCAGGGATCGAATGAAGGGTAGAGACACGGGTCGTAACACATCTGAAATGTAACGTCCACTTTTCAAAGTGTCGTCAATGCGAACAAGAGGTGACCGAGACGTGTAACCAATGGCACCCCATACCATCACGCCGGGTAATACGCCAGTATGGCGATCACGAATACACGCTTCCAATGTGCGTCCATCGCGGTGTCGCCAAACACGGATGCGAACATCATGATGCTGTAAACAAAACCTGATTTCATCCGAAAAAATGACGTTTTGCCATTCGTGCACCCAGGTTCGTCGTCGAGTACACCATCGCAGGCGCTCCTGTCTGTGATGCAGCGTCAAGGGTAACCGCAGCCATGGTCTCCGAACTGATAGTCCATACTGCTGCAAACGTCGTCGAACTGTTCGTGCAGATTGTTGTTGTCTTGCAAACGTCCCCATCTGTTGACTCAGGGATCCAGACGTGGCTGCACGATCCGTTACAGCCATGCGGATAAGATGCCTGTCATCTCGACTGCTAGTGATACGAGGCCGTTGGGATCCAGCACGGCGTTCCGTATTACCCTCCTGAACCCACCGATTTCATATTCTGCTAACAGCCATTGGACCCCCACGAACGGGATACGATAAACCGCAATCGCGATAGGCTACAATCCGACCTTTATCAGAGCCGGAAACGTGATGGCACGCATTTCTCCTCCTTGCACGAGGCATCACAACAACGTTTTACCAGACAACGCCGGTCAACTGCTGTTTGTGCAAGAGAAATCGGTTGGAAACTTTCCTCGTGTCAGCACGTTGTAGGTGTCACCACCGGCGCCAACCTTGTGTGAATGCTCTGAAAAGCTAATCATTTGCATATCACAGCATCTTCTTCCTGCCGGTTAAATTTCGCGTCTGTAGCACGTCATCTTCGTGGTGTAGCAATTTTAATGGCCAGTAGTGTACTTTAACCTCGGCTGCAGGCGAACAGTTTACAATCTTAGCTGTCTCGGAAATGTTTCCACCCTTGGCCCTAAAGCCAATGATCATGCCCTTTTGGACATCTCTCCATTACCGCATTACAACAGCGCCTGCACTGTTTTCCGCGTTCCCCCAACACACTTTGTATTCCCTCCATTGCCAGAGTTGCCACCTGCCCTCTGTGAGTGGTTATTTCACGTTGACGTCAAACATAGGCAGGCGGTGGTACATAAATGTGACTGGACCGTTATAAGCAGAGAGCGTATATTGTCGGACGAGAGGAAACATTTTGAAAACATCCACATCTATACTCTGAGGATCACTACACAGTTTTATTGTGCCATTACATGCATGAACGGTACATGGGATGAGCGACTGCTTATGTGCCTCCTTGGGTATTTCACTGACACTACAGAAGTGATACAAGGATGCCATAACAATTTGCAACTTCCTTGCAGAATAAAACCGTGCATCGGACGGAGAGTCGAACCTGGGAATTATAACGGGGGTACTTCCAGTATTGAAGCTTAGAGGGGGAATCGTGTCATACCTGGACAACTCAGTCACTAAGAGCATAGCCAGCGATAGATATGGTTACGATTTCTACTACTAATCCGCCCCACAGTTTCAATCTGAGAGGAAGATTTGAAACAGACATCCGCCAATACAGAGTGAAGGTTTCATTCTGGAAACAATCCCCTAGGCTGTGGATAGACATTTCTTTGCAATAACACTCCTTCCAGGCGGTGCCGCAATGTACGCGGAAGAACTTAGGTAAAGTTTAGGGAAGTGGGAGAGAGGTACTGACCATGAAGTTATCATCAGTCGCCAACAGCACTCAGCACAGAATTCAATGTTCCAGGCTCGAATCCCAGTCAGGCATACACTCCCATTACACTCACCCCCCCCCCCGCCCCCCCCCCCCCCATGTTAGACAACTCCGTGACTATTCGTGGTGCCCTTTTTTTTGTATACCTTTAATGCCATTGTGTAAACCTATCCTCGTCAGATGAATATAGCGTAATATCAACAGCAACGTAAAATGGATTAAACGGAGTAAGATTCCTTACGAACAGGAAGGTAGGGCAAAGACGGAGCTATTAAGTTCAATGGTAGCATTATTCTCATCATAACTGACAGCGAACCAACGGCAACAACGATAATTCAGGTATATAGGCTGACTTCACAGGAAAAAATGAGGAGATAGACGGTGTATATGGGGGAAGTTAACGGGTAACTTGATTTGCGGAAAAGGGATGAAAATCGAGAAATGAAACGCAGTTGCAGAGAAGCGAATAGAAGACAAAATTACGGGAGAGTATGGGCTTGGCAGTGTGAATGACAGAGGAGAAAGGTTAATTGAGGACTGAAATAAATATCAGCAACAGCGAATGCACTGTTGAAAACTCAAAAAAAGAGAGATCTACTTGGAAAAGGCCTATAAACGCGAGGAAATACCATCTAGATTACATCATAGTGATGGCAGAGATTCTGGAATCTGACAGATTGTAAGACGTACCCAAGAGCAGACAGAGAGATCACTGTCCTGTAGTGATGAAGAGTAGGCTGAACTGCAGGAGAATCGTTACGGAGAATAACTAGTAGAAAATGGGAAAGTGTATTGTACACTGCTGAAACTGTAGCTGTACGTGGAAATGGCAGTAATATGGTGGAACATTGAGAAAGTACTGCATATTTATGGAAGGTGTTACATGCAAGGACAGCATCGGACGGAAAGCATTACAGAGATCGCGGTGATCATGGTAGGAGGAACGAAGTCAGCATAGGTCTTTTTCTGCAATATCTAGAAACGAACTTGGACAATCACAGTGAAATGCATAGCAGTGGGTACTTCCCATTTTGCCACATTTTAGGATTTCTTCCCATTCTGTTCGCATATGGAGCGTGTGAAGAATGACTGTGTAAGTACCTCTGTGACGACTACAATTATCTTGTCTTCGTGGTCGCTATTGGAGCGATACATAGGGGGATGTAGTATGTTCTTAGATTCCTCACTGAACACTAGTTCTTATAACATTAAAAGTTATCTTTCACATAATATCTTCAAGCGTCCGCCAGTTCAGGTTTTCGGCAGGATCCATTCAGATGTCTGAAAAATTCCTTCAAAATAAAATTTTATTAAGCGGTATGATTGTTCAAAAAATGGCTCTGAGCACTATGGGACTTAACTTTTGAGGTCATCAGTCCCCTAGAACTTAGAACTACTTAAACCTAACTAACCTAAGGACATCACACACATCCATGCCCGAGGCAGGATTCGAACTTGCGACCGTAGCGGTCGCGCGGTTCCAGACTGTAGCGCCTAGAACCGCTCGGCCACCCTGGCCGGCTGGTATGATTGTTGTTGTTAGGTATTGTCGATAAGCCTTTTTTACAAAATTTCATTAACTCAACATGTTACTGTTTGTTCGGCTGGTCCCGTTACTCTTTGTTCGGCTGGTCCCGGCGGAGGTTCGAGTCCTCCCTCGGGCATGGGTGGGTGTGTTTTAGGTTAAGTAGTGTGTAAGCTTAACAGTTCACACACATTTGAACGTTTTTGAATTGTGTGTTGACAACTACCACAAGTAGTCCATGTCATGCACTGATGAACCAAAAAGCTATGACCACTGCCCCTCCCAAACTGAATTTGGTCTGGTGGCGCTGCGGCGCACGTTAAGTACTAACAAAATTATGTAAGCTGAACAGGGACGAATGGGGGAATCATCCCAACGACGACACGAGCCACAGATGGGGAAATGCACTGACATAAGCGGCTTTGACAAGGAACAGAGTGTTATAGCCAAGTACCTGGGAACGAGCATTTTGGAAGCGTCGCAGTTGGTCGGCTGTTTGCATGATACTGTCATGAGTATCTATGGAAAGTGATTGAAGGACGATGAAACTACGAGTTTATGATAAGGTGTCGGACGTTCACGTGTCATCACAGAATGTGGAGGTCGAGGAATTTCCATCCTGGAAAGCAGGGCTGGAAGCTATCTGTGGCGGATCTGGCGACAGAGCACAATGCCAGTGCAAGCAAAAATGTTTTGGAGCATATCGTTCTGCGCACATTGTTGAAAATGGGGCTCCAAAGCTCACGACCGCTACGTGCTCCCATGTTTACCCACCGACATCATCAGTTACCATTGCAGTGGGCACGAGATCATCGAATCATCGAGATTGGACCATGGTCACTGGAAACGTATCACCTGGCGGGATGAATCACGTTCCTTATTACACAAGGTCGGTGATCATGTCCAGATGCGCCATCATCCAGGTGAATGGCTGCTCGAAACTTGCACTGTTTAACTGACACAGGCTGGTGAGTACAGTATTATGCTATGCGGGACATTCGTCAGGGCTTGCATCTCATATGTGGTAGTAATCGAAGGCACTGTGGCAACTGTGGACCACGTGAATGTTACTGCGAATCAATAGCATCAAGCATCTCTTCGTGTTTGATGTCATCCCCGACAGTGATAAAGTTTATTGTCATTGACACAAAACCAGAATTGCGCTACAGTGGTCTGAGGCCACGAAATTCGCTTGACCGGAACCTAGTGGAATAGGTCTGGATCACTATCGAGACCCAGTTCCATGCAAACCTACGGCCCATAATTTAGGGGACTTCCGTGAACTGTGTGCAGACATCCGTCGCCAAACATCTCTGGAAATCTAAAAAATACTAATTGAATCCAAGCCATGCAGAACCGCTTCTGTACTGCATTCCTGACGCGAACCAGCTTGCTATTAAGGAGGTGGTCATAATTTGCTTTGATCATTAGTGTAAGTTTCATATAGCGTGCACTGATTAATTATTTTTATTCAAAAAGTGGGTCACGGTGCAGATACATATGTATCTGGGAGTTAACAAGGAATCTGTGCAGGCGCGAATCCATGATTTGGTTCTGGGGAGGTTCACAGTTACTTAAGGTCTCCTTCCTCCCACACACACCCCACTCCACCAAATATAACTTGACGTCGTCCCCACTTTTAATGACACACACACACATGCTTACGATTTAAATAATGGTGATAAAACAAGCAAATGTGGGTGGGCCTTGAATCTATCAGTGAAGTTGACCCAATGGAGCAACAAACCAAAAGGCAATTCAAATGATGCAAGAAAGAGACCAGATAGTCTGGAACTGGATATCTCCCGGTAATGATCAAGTGCACAGCTTCTGGCCCAAATACCTGACCAGTCTGCATGTGAAAATGGCTGAACTATTTAAAGTTTGCTGTAGACAGGAAACATCTGTGAAAGGCTAACAACTGGAAAACCGTATTTAATACATATGGAAGCAAATAAAGGAGTAAAACCCGGAAATTACTAGCCAATAACATGTTTGCCTACCATGTTCAAGTTGCTGGTAGGCATTATACCGACAGAATTCAGGACTTTCTAGAAGAAAACTACGTTATACCAGCTGAACAAAATTGTAACAGTGAAGAACCAGGGGCACGAAAGACCAATTCCTGATCGACGAAATGATTCTGGAGAACTGAAGAACCCAGAAAAAAATGTATATGTAACCGGGATTGATTACAAAAAGCCTTTTGCTCACTACTTGGAGTACGATGATAAAATTTATGGAAACGTGGGTCGGCAAAAAACATCAGGAAATTCACAGAAAATCGACGGAACACAGGAAGAAATGAAAGTTACGGACTAGTCAACATTAAGAGTGTCATTTTCCAGGTGGACTCATTTTTCCCACTAGTGTTCCATCATTATTTTCTTGATTCCACTGGCAACCGTCTCACAGAAAATCAACGTAGCATATCAAACAGTGACAACTTCCTAGAAAATACCCCACATTCTGCATATGCATGATCTGAAGCTCTACGCAAAATCGGATACTAAAATGCAATCTGTGAAGAATACAGTCCGAACTTTCTGCAATGACAACTCCAAACCGACAAGTCCTCAAGTGCTAACAGCTGGACATCAGTAGAGCTGAATAACCTGGACTGTAAAACGAGAAAACTCGTGACAGTTCACCATGCGCTTCGCCTTCGGAGTGACGTCGACAAGCTGTACTCGTCCTGAAAAATAGGAGGTAGAGGACACCTGAAAGTAGGACAGACAAAGGAAGAAGAGGAGCAGAAATTGGCAAACTGGGTGAAAGGTAGTTAAAAATCGGCTCAGATGTCAACAACAGAAAGTGTCTCAAACGAGATCCAGTACCTGAAAGCTGTACTCCAATGCCAAACTGGTAGCCTTCAGAATAAGGGTAGTTTTTGGAGAAGATCGAAGGCAAAATAAATAAGGAAAATTTCAGAAATGGCTGATGAACGAAACTCTAAGGAAGGGCATTGGAAGACTGATTTTGGTGTACAGAAACAAGCCCTCAGAAATGTTCAAATGCGTGTGAAATCTTATGAGACTTAACTGCTAAGGTCATCAGTCCCTAAGCTTACACACTACTTAACCTAAATTATCCTAAGGGCAAACACAGACACCCATGCCCGAGGGAGGACTCGAACCTCCGCCGGGACCAGCCGCACAGTCCATGACTGCAGCGCCTTAGACCGCTCGGCTAATCCCTCGCGGCGCCCTCATAAGATCGTTTTTATCCAAGATGGAGCTTCTCTGCACATTGTACAGCGAATGTAGAGGCATTTCGGTAAAGTTAAAATTATCAACTATCATTTCCCTAGAGCCTGGCCGTCCAGACCACTTGATCTTAATCCGTGTTACTTCTGGCTGTTTGGTTATCTGAAAGGTGTTGTGTTCAGTGCTCTAATTACGTACGTAGCTGAACTGAAGACACGCATTGTGCAACGCATCTGAACGTGATGCCGAGACACTCCGATCTGTTGTGGAACATACCGTTTAACGATTTGAACTTGTGGCCGAAATGGTGGGCAGCATATTGAATATATCTTGCGCCACTCTCACGACAGTTATGAACCGATGTCATTGTGCTTGTTATGCACGTTTTGATCCCAAAACAGTTAAAGATCGATTTTTCCCATCTGCTGCGGTACGATCATGCCGTGGTGGATGGGCTTACCCAACTAACAGTGCCACACCTGACAGCTGTTGACTGCCGAACTTGTGCAGTCACGCACATTGAACAGTACGGATGGTGTAATGTGCAACTCAAAACGTAACCGTCGTATTACGATTCACCTATTATTTATAGCCGATCCCATTTGCATTAAGACGCTTATAGGTCCATGTATTGGAGTTCTCCTCCTCCCCCCCCCCCCCCCGCCCCCCCTTGTGTCAATAATATGCTGTTGAAATCTGACGTCTTCTGAGTAGTGGTTATCTTTCTACAGCGTTTTCAAACTGCAATTTTAATTATGGGCAACCTGTATATTTCTCGACATAACATCCATTAACCTCAATTAATTTGATCCAATAAAATTACAGTTCTTCTAAAGCCTTTGTTTGTTCAAGAAATACCCTCTAAACAACAGAAGATCTACTCATTCGGTGAAACTCTCTTCTCTCCAACTCCTATTCTAAAATTAATACACACAAAAGAGACTTACACAAAAAGCAAGCTGGGAAGTACACTAACGGAAATGAAAAGTTTTACATACTAAAGCAGGAATCCAAAATTTATCAAACTGTGTGGAGATGTTCAGCACACGCCGGGTGTAATAATTAAGCTTCCCTTGTATATGGAACTGAAATCCAACATCAACAATAATATGAGGCGTGAACAGCACGGGCACGAACACACTCTATATTCGTTGTGGCATATAAGCAGCCTCCGAATGTCACCTTAAGCAATTTCTTGCCCTGCCTGAAGCACATGCTGTGTCAGTCATGAAGATTGCTTAAGGTATACTTCTTCCCATCGCATCTCAGACAAATAGAGACCAGCCACGCAAGTCAAGGATCCGTACATTCCTCAAGGCGTTTGAGATGGGAACTGCAGTGTGACGTCCTGCCTTATCCTGCTGGAATACGCCATTTGCTACGCTGGCGATGAAGGGTATGACAAAATGATTTACCATTCTTTGCACATAATAGCGAGCATTGAGCATCCCTTTAACAATCACTAGATCAGTCCTGTTGTCATATCCAATAGCTCGCCACATCGTGATTCTGGGAGTTGGGGAAGTATGGATCTCGCTGATCGTTGTTTCAAGTGTTCTTTCACCAGGTCGTCTATGGACACGTGGGGGTCAATATCACAGCCACAATCAGAGACGAGACTCGTCGGCAAACATCGCAGAATGACACTCAATGCCCCTGTTGTCTCTGGATCTACAGCATACAAGTCTCCGTTCTCTGTGGTATGATGTCAGAGGTAAACAAGGCGTGACAACTCGAGATCTCAATCCAGCTTCCAGCAGTCTGTTCCATACAGTTCGTCGAGACACATTACCAGCAATATCTTGACGGATTTCAGATGTTTTCATGTTTCTACCCGCTAGAGCCTTCGATCTTTCCATAGTGCAGCCCTGAACGTAATTGTGCCTATTCTTCTTGCTTCGTTGTCGACCTGACTTAATCGCGTCACCACTCGTTTTTCCGTCATCGTCCTGCAGCCGTCAGTCTGTGCGCTCTGTCGCTATGATGCACTCGTGTTCTGCATGCCAGTGATTCAGTCTACCTCAAGTCGAAAGATGACGTTAGCTGGACGTGCGCGTCCTCTGAGTATGCTATTTTGTGAATTCCACCTTAAAATTTCCAGGGACGTTAGACACACGCAATAGCCATCACGTACTCACATCATTTATCATCTGAAAGAATAGCTCTTTTCTATTGTGAAAATAAACTCGCGTAAGAATGGAATTTTGATCAGCATATCCCACAGGCTTGGACAGCGTTCAGTCAAGGTAGAACATACGTCATTTCGGTCAGTGCACAGGGTGGGCATAATTAAACTCGCGCTATTTGAGAGAATCCCCCTTGAAAAACGAGTGATCGTAGAACAATGAAACTTCGTGGAAACATTTGTAAGCAAACGCGGAAGAGAAATAACAAACAAATCATTGAAAGAAACACATTTTAATTTTCGCATGAGATGGTAACATTTTTAATGAGAGGGTAACATTTTTAATAGCGTATCATGTTTATGTTCCAGGTTACAAACTTCGATCATTGTCACGACCATCTGCAACCCATGATAGCCTGGAACCGCACTAGAGATCGCTCTACCGCTGCCCGAAATATCTCAGATGAGATATTCACTACCTCAGTCGCTATGCTCATCTTCAACCTCCAACAAACGTTAGTGTCCCGGTGATAAACACTGTCCTTCAGGTAACCCCAAAATAGGAAATCACACGTGTTCTAATCTGGTGATCTTCGTTGCCACGCAGTTTGGAACGATCGGCCAGTGATTCGTTTTTCTTCAAATGTGTTAAAGAGCAATCAAGTGAGCAAATCGAGGGCGAGCCCCATCGTGCATCAAAACAGTTGACTCCAAACCACCTCTCTCCATAGAGCAGGAATCGCATGTTGGCGAAGCAGATCACAGTAACTTGTAGCGTTTGCTCTGCATGTCCCTGGTCCTTTGGGTCTGAGTGTTTCAGCCCTACGTCGCCTTACCAGTACCGGCGCCTAACGGCAAGCGATGACACTGACATTAAAACAACGCATATCCTGCAGCGCACAGTCTGAACGTCATTCCTATAAAGCTGGGTACCAATACGGTAAATACACTCCTGGAAATGGAAAAAAGAACACATTGACACCGGTGTGTCAGACCCACCATACTTGCTCCGGACACTGCGAGAGGGCTGTACAAGCAATGATCACACGCACGGCACAGCGGACACACCAGGAACCGCGGTGTTGGCCGTCGAATGGCGCTAGCTGCGCAGCATTTGTGCACCGCCGCCGTCAGTGTCAGCCAGTTTGCCGTGGCATACGGAGCTCCATCGCAGTCTTTAACACTGGTAGCATGCCGCGACAGCGTGGACATGAACCGTATGTGCAGTTGACGGACTTTGAGCGAGGGCGTATAGTGGGCATGCGGGAGGGCGGGTGGACGTACCGCCGAATTGCTCAACACGTGGGGGGTGAGGTCTCCACAGTACATCGATGTTGTCGCCAGTGGTCGGCGGAAGGTGCACGTGCCCGTCGACCGCAGCGACGCACGGATGCACGCCAAGACCGTAGGATCCTACGCAGTGCCGTAGGGGACCGCACCGCCACTTCCCAGCAAATTAGGGACACTGTTGCTCCTGGGGTATCGGCAAGGACCATTCGCAACCGTCTCCATGAAGCTGGGCTACGGTCTCGCACACCGTTAGGCCGTCTTCCGTTCACGCCCCAACATCGTGCAGCCCGCCTCCAGTGGTGTCGCGACAGGCGTGAATGGAGGGACGAATGGAGACGTGTCGTCTTCAGCGATGAGAGTCGCTTCTGCCTTGGTGCCAATGATGGTCGTATGCGTGTTTGGCGCCGTGCAGGTGAGCGCCACAATCAGGACTGCATACGACCGAGGCACACAGGGCCAACACCCGGCATCATGGTGTGGGGAGCGATCTCCTACACTGGCCGTACACCACTGGTGATCGTCGAGGGGACGCTGAATAGTGCACGGTACATCCAAACCGTCATCGAACCCATCGTTCTACCATTCCTAGACCGGCAAGGGAACTTGCTGTTCCAACAGGACAATGCACGTCCGCATGTATCCCGTGTCACCCAACGTGCTCTAGAAGGTGTAAGTCAACTACCCTGGCCAGCAAGATCTCCGGATCTGTCCCCCATTGAGCATGTTTGGGACTGGATGAAGCGTCGTCTCACGCGGTCTGCACGTCCAGCACGAACGCTGGTCCAACTGAGGCGCCAGGTGGAAGTGGCATGGCAAGCCGTTCCACAGGGCTACATCCAGCATCTCTACGATCGTCTCCATGGGAGAATAGCAGCCTGCATTGCTGCGAAAGGTGGATATACACTGTACTAGTGCCGACATTGTGCATGCTCTGTTGCCTGTGTCTATGTGCCTGTGGTTCTGTCAGTGTGATCATGTGATGTATCTGACCCCAGGAATGTGTCAATAAAGTTTCCCCTTCCTGGGACAATGAATTCACGGTGTTCTTATTTCAATTTCCAGGAGTGTAGTTTACTGCCCACATTTGCTCAAGTAGCAAAACTTTCAATGTAACCACCGTGTAGTTGGCAGCACTTGCACTTAAACCATCACGTCGGGCAAAATGCAAGAAAGCTCATTTAATAAGTCATGGCTACAAAATATTGACACAAATTATTTGCAGAAGAATGGAAAAACTGGTGGAGGTCGATCTCGGGGAAGATCAGCTTGGGTTTCGGAAAATGTAGCATCATGCAGGGCAATACTGACTCTATGACTTATCCTACAAGTTAGTTGAAAAAAAGGAAAGCCTGTGTTTGTATCATTTGCAGATTCAGAGCACGCTTTTGACAATAACTGGGCTATACTCTTTGAACTCTTGAAGAAAGCAAGGATAAAATACAGGGAGTGAAAGGTTATTCACAACTCGTACAGAAACCAGACCGCAGTTATAAGAGCGGAAGTACATGAAAGAGGGTTCGAATGACCTTGATGCGCAAAAGACTCTCATATCGTTTATCAGTGGTAGGACTCACCTCCCCGAAAAAAACACGGCCCTACCACAAATGATGCCGTCAACACGCACGTTTGTCTTGCTGGCAGGTCAGCAGGGAGCAGCTCCCTAACATGGGTGATTTTGTATGGATAGCAGTGCGGGATGTTTCGTAGGATTTTATGCACTGAGCTCGCAGGCATGTCCAACTTTCGGGTGGTTTCCCGTGCACTGCATGTTTGCATACCATCAGTCGACCCCTCCTGCAATGCTGTGGCCACATCTTCGGCAGACTTTGGATCCACTGCTTTTCTCCCTCCGCCACACTGCACTACAAAAGAACCTGTCATTTCGAATTTTGTAATCGTTCTCTCCATACCATTAACAGACATCGGACCAATGCTTTCATGCCCTTGAGTGTCCGCAACTTCTGCAGGGCTACTGGCGCACAGTCACCGTTCTTGTAAAAGAGCTTTCCCAGCGGCGGGCGGTGCTTCGTGGACACAGCCATGTTGGAGGTCTCGGACGCAAACTGAGGAACAGCCGTGCGTCGCGCGTCCGTTGGCGTGCATGTTCTGACGCTTACGGCGCCATCTACTGGTCAAACTTTCCTTAATTTTTTTGTTCCTTGACGTTTCCCCTTGCGCCAATAATATACAGCTCAAATTTGACGTCATTCTGAGCAGTGGTTCTCTTTGCACAGCGTGTTGAAACAGGAAATTTAATTGCGGACACCCTGTATAAAAAAGAAGAGAGGCCAGCTGCGAGTAGAAGTGGCGCTCTGAAGAGTCTGTATAATCTTAATTATCTATACAGACAGTTCATCCATCCAGAGAGGGAGAATCAAAAAAATGGTTCAAATGGCTCTGAGCACTATGGGACTTAACATCAATGGTCATCAGTCCCCTAGAACTTAGAACTACTTAAACCTTACTAACCTAAGGACATCACACAACACCCAGCCATCACGAGGCAGAGAAAATCCCTGACCCCGCCGGGAATCGAACCCGGGCGTGGGAAGCGAGAACGCTACCGCACGACCACGAGATGTGGGCAGGGAGAATCACAACGATTTTTGCCTGTTATCGACACTGATACCGGCAGGATATCGGCCCTGGGAATTTCAAGACTTTCGAGAATATTTTAAGTTTGAAGTCGGATAACAAATGCCAGAAGATATTTTTTTCATGTGATCTAATTAAAAAAATTAACAATTTTCTGGCTTTTTTCCTTTACTTGCAGTGTAAAACCGTGCTTCTTCTAAATTTCATGATTCTGCGTCAGCTGGAAGGACCCTATGAGTTTTAATGAGTGTTTCCGAGTAGCAAAATATATGAAATAAATGACTGTTACTTTTGATTGCATTGACAGTAGCCTATCTTTTCTACAACACTAAGTTGTCGTAGAACATATTATGTGACATAAATTTCAACTTGATATGTCTACCCGTTCTTGAGAAAAATAGATCTTAACAGACGGACGGAAGGTCAGATAATAAATGGCCAAACAAAATACGTTTTCATGTGATATAGCTAAAAACTAACAATTTCGGTTATCTCCCTTGTAATTATATTGTGAAGCCTTTCTTCTTCCCAAATTTCATGAGTCCAGGACAACGGGAAGTATCCTAAAGATTTGGATGGATAAGCTTTCGAGTATCAAAATGTGTGACATAAATGGATGTATTTTTTATTTCATTGACTTAGACGCTTCATTTATTTACACCACCAAGGGACGGTACACCTTAGTGTGTGACGTAAATTTCTACTTGCTACGGCTAACCGTTCTTGAGAAAAAGGGTTTTATAGCAGTCGGACAGACAGACAGACAACAAACTGATCCTGCAAGGATTCCGTTTTACCGACCGAGGTACGGCACCTTTAAAAAATTCTAATCTTAGCTGCCGATGACAGTGGCGACGGCGACGGCGAAGGCTTTAGCGGCAGCACCTCGCCGAAAAGGCGACAGGGCAATTATTTTTTATGTGTCGTATACTGCATCAGTTATCACAAATCAAGGTAAGAAAAAGTACAGTTTCTTACTTTGGAACTTGATCAGTGTAGATCAAATAACACGGAAATAACACGGCACAAACCAAAAAATGAAAGTGTAACACGGAAATTAACGCCGGCATTTTGAACACACGAGGTTCAAAATGGATGTTTCAATGTAGCATAACTAGTAATGCCATTATTAAGTGCGGTTACCTTGACTAGAATGCAGCATGTATGCTGCTGTTACCGATGCTGACCACGAGGTCTAAGTGGAGAGAACGCTGGAATCGCTTGCAGAAGATGATCGTGTGAAGCCGTATTAAACTCTGGTGTATAAATTAAGATTAATAACAGCTAATCAAATCAGTTAATTGTTAACGACAAATAACTGAGAACGCTACTTCTTTCTCGAGTGTCTTTGGCAATTTAGCCATCTGCCCATCGGCTGACCGCTACAGTTCTTGAGCGTTTGCCGACACGGTAACTTTTATGTAAACTTCTACACCTTTCAGAATGCGTGCATTTATCTGACACCAAACACCATAAAACCCTTACAGGAACTCCGAAGTTCGGGCTTGTGTTCGGGCAGGAATAAGAAGCTACTGAGGACAGATGGAACTATGTCAGCAAACCGTCTAAGGTTCACTGGAATAACTGAATAACGAAGGTTCGTTTTAGCATAAATGCCATTCGAGTTTGGAAACACGTTGCGCTATTAGACAGTTTAGGACACCGCCTGCTCTATTGGACTCTGCGTTAATTACTTCAGAGAATTAAACGAAGCCCAAAAAATTGCTCTTGAAATTGCTTGACGCCGGGCACCTGTGCAATGAAAAACTGTTTTGCTAAAGTCTGAGGAACAGTAATTACTGTGGAGGAATAGATGTTGACGGAATGAAGCGATTGGTGAACACAAGTATACGCCGCCTACAGATAAAAGAACCGCCTGCAAGACTGTAACATAGATACTGTCATGCATGTGCGTGTGCCTTCCAGTTTGAACTAATTTGCCTAGTTTCTGATTGAATGAGCACTGAGTAAAATATACGGTGAAATAATATGATTGAAATTCCGAGTTTAATGATGATGAAGTACAAAGGCAGATGAATAATCTAAAACATCTACATAAGTCAAAGGAGAATAAATAATACGACAAATAAAAATGAATTAGTGTTAAGCAGGGTATAGGAATAGGCCGCAAAAAGTAGCCACTGTTGTTTACGTTGGGCGTCGAAGAAGCAGTGAATCAAGTGCATGACAGGAATTAAAGAGCCATGGTGGCAGATGTCAACGCTAAGTTGGGCATCCGACATTGTAGAGAATTTGAGTTAAGGAAGAATAAAAGCCGATGAGTGTTATGGGAAGAAGAATAACTATTTGCTAAACATCGAAATAAGGGAAGGAACTGAAGAACAACTAGTGGAAGGATAACGCTGTCTAAGAAGTAAAATTAACCAACATAGACTAAACAACAGATATGTGATAGATCTTGGCGCAAAGTAAGAAAAGTTTTCTTGTTCGAAGTGTGTACGTGGATATCAGACATTTACGAAGGGCTGTCAAATCAAGATACCCACCACAGTGGGACCACGAAATAGTTTCATTCAAAAGTAATCAGCACACTCGTTTGACATTTATCCGCAGGTAGACGAGGAGATCAGTTCCTGTTTCGTAGAGAGTGGTCGGCCACTAACGGATTCACAATCGCACCCAGCCTTGCACTTGCTTGTCCAACTGTAAACGACGTCGACACATGTTTTTTCTTCAGGTCGCCAAAGATACGAAAATCTCACGGTGAAAGATCCGGGCTGTGTGGAGGATGCTGCAAATCGCTGATGCGTAGTCTTCGTCCGACTGCCAGTGTGGGGGTGGGAGTTAACCTGCAGTAGAATGATTCCGTCCGACAGCATTCCCGGGCGTTTTGATTTTATGGCGCATCGAAGTTGCTGCAAAGTATCTTCATAGTGCCGTAAACTGACTGTGATTCCACGCTCGAGAAAATCGACGAGCCGAGCACTGCTTCAGTTGAAGGAGGTCGCAATGACATTGCGTTCTGCCGCCACTTCGATCCCGAGGGCAAACGGCAAAGCCAACAGTGGAAAAATCTCACATCTCCTCCGCCAAAGAAATCCAAAGCTGTTCCCACAAGTTCCGGTAAGTTGCACGTTAACGTCCGCCCCCAAGACTGTCAATCGGATGAAGACTACGCTGCAGCGACGTGGTTGGGAAACAATACAAACATTCTCCACACGGCCCGGATCGTTCACCGCGTGAGTTTTACGTTTTGGCGACCTGAACAAAGACATGCGTGGACGTGGGTTTCAGTCGGACGGGAAATGCAAGAGAGGGTGCGCTTGTGGACCTGTCAGCGGCCGATAGCGTTCTACGAAACAGGAGTTGATGCGTGTGGTGATTACTTTTGAACGGAACCATTCCGTGGTCCAGTTTTGGCGAATGTTCTGTTTTCATTTGCCTATCCCTTACACATGGAATTACGGAACCTGTTTTAGAAACTGCAGCTGTGGAGCACAGTATCGTTTGGAAGTGATGCTTGAGAAACAGAAGCCGAAGCACTGAAACGTATCAGTGCAGAAAGTTGTCGAAAATTAAGTGGTCAGAGAAAACATAAAACAAGGAGGTAACTGAAACAATAGTTGAGGTTGGATGTCCATGGAGAATCCTTACCAGAAAATGGGAGAAGTTAGTGCTACATACATCCAGGAATAAATAGTTAACGTGATAGCAATAAGCAATGACTAGATCGTTCTGTGCATATTACCAATGATGTTAGACATAGCAGGTATACAGAGAAGAAGTACTACCATGTGAGAGTGGGGTAGTCATGAAACCAGTCGACTAATGTAAACAACCGCTGCAGTAATATACAAGAGGTGGCACCATTGTTGCGTAATACACGAAGCCATGTATTTGAACAATGGTTGACGCAAAATTTGGTGATGGATTCCCAATCAAATTTAATAGAATAAATAGGCGAGAAGATGACTCGATCAGCGATCAATAACTGGAAATAACAGCAACCGTCAAATACCTAGAGACATCCATTTCGGTCAGTTTAATGTGGAAAGACCACTTACAAGCGGATACTGTACTGAAAATAAAAGGAAAAATCCTTAAACAAAGTCGTAAGTAATAATGTCTCCTCAACAGAGGTCACTTACGAAACTTTTCCGATCACTTCTGAGTTTTGTTGGTCACACTGGGATGCTTACCAAATTGGACTAAGTAAGGTAGATACAGGGAAGATCCAAAGAAGAACTGCGCATTCTGTCGTTGATTTATTTAGTCATTGTGAGCGTGCCACAACCCGCCTGAACAGCCGTGCGCTTTAGCACGCCACTTTCGAGATTCGGGAAGGCCTGCCGGCCCCAGAACGTCAGACGGAGTCCCGGCCAGCCTGGACGTGGCTTTTAGGCGGTTTCCCACATCCAATTAGATGAATACCGGACTGGTACCCACGTCTTGTATCTGTTACGTGATTTTCAAACGTTTAGAAAACGTTTTGACAGTTTCACATGGAGAACACCAGACGCAAATAGACGGAGTGTACAATTTCTGTCCCGGGGAAGAGGGACGATTTGAAGGGCAATCGGTCACCCTCTACTGCTAACATTGCCAAATTCAGGTTAACACGCCGACTGCGTGAAGATGCGGGATAAAGACAGCAGAAAGAAGAAAAAGGGTCGTGAGAGTGTCACAGAAATGTCAGGAGAAAAACCCTACAGTGAAATAAGCTGCTAGAAAGAGGTTGTATGTCACAGAAAAGTTTACTCATAAAATTTTGAGCGTAGCTGTTCCAAGACGAGGCAAGAAAGAAATTGCTTCCTCCTACACACACCTCGTGTAAAGAAAATGACAGTGAAATTGGATAAAGTCTGCCTTTTGCAGAGGAAAGCTAGCAGACTTTCTTCTCATGCACCACCCGCGAACGAAATAAGGAGGATATAAATTAAACCGGTAACTCCGTGCTTCCGACATAACTTCGGCCGCGCTCCGAGGAAGTGTTTTGAGCCCTTGGTGTTTGAGTGAGACAAAATTAATCAGTCTTTCTGCATGTGATTGCAGTTATCTATAATTAAGTACTGTCTGAATAAAGCCAAACAAACATTAAGTCATATAATGATAAGATTTCAAAGTGGCACGCATTAGCAGCTCGCTTTAAATGTTTAGAAATATAAAACTGTTCCCCTTACGAAAAGCAGGAACATAGTATCGTATTACTACAACATCATCAATGGAATCAATCAACTTTCAAAAATACCTGGATGTAAAGATTTCTACAGGAATGTAATGGAGGCTCAGTGTAAGATGACAGTCCATTGATAGGATAGTGGGGAAATGTAACCCATTCTAGAATGTTACTCAAGTGTATGGGGCCTATAACATGAGGTAGCATACGTATACAGAGAAGGGTGGCGCGAATTGACACTGGTTTATTCGACATACAAGAGAGCGTGATGGGAATTCTGAAGAACCTCAACTCGCAGACGGTTGAAAATAGATGCCAATTATCCCTACTTAGAAAATTTCAATAATCAGTATTATGTGATGAATCTAAGATAGTATTACTGGCTGTTACGTATCGATACCGTAGAGACCGCGAAGATTAGGCTAATTACGGCACGCACAGAGACATTCAAGCACTCATTCTGCCATGCTGCAACTGCAGATGAAACGAGAAAAAGCCTAATATGTGGTACAATGGGAAGTACGCTCTGCCACGCACTTCACAGTGGTGTGCGTAGTACAAAGGATAAAAACAAATTTCATTGACAAAATCTGAGATTTTTCAGGGATTTTGTGAGTAGTTTGGTATAATGAACCTGTGGTCACTGATGTCTCGTTACATAGGAATTGCATTTCGTTCGATTTATTCATTTTTTTTCTTTATCTTTGGATCTGTATCGGACTGAAAAAAAACCCAAAAAAGGGCAATTGTCAAGTGTGTGTATTGTTTGGAAGCAAACTTGTTCCATCCACTCGTGACTCTTGCTGCTGACAACGATCAGGATGCCTTACCCTCCCCGCCTTCAAGGTTTCATCCAGTAGTGCTCGGTTCTGTTTCGCGATTGTTTTTCCAGCAGTGTCAGTTCTACGTTAACAGTGATACACAGCAGTATGGATAGATTTACTGATCAAGAGTTAGCAGATATGCGCTTCGTGTATAGGTTCATTGAATGCAATGGACGCTATGTTGACATCGCTGTACTTTTGCACCTGAGGGTTGTCGCATTGTTCTGTGTTTTGCACATTTTTAATGATTGCATGTAAAAAGGATTTTTCCTGTTGTAAAGATATTTCTGGAGACACAAAGGCAACTGGGGCAACAAGCCGAAACAATTACAGTATTACTCTGTAATGAGCCACCAGAGACCACATGTCGCATGTAATACAATACTCAGAAAATACGGCTAAATAACATTTGAACTTTTGTCGATGGAATTCAGGTTCACCTTGAAGATGTAGGAAGAAGGAAAGGAGGAAGAAAGAACGGAAAGAAAGGAAGAAAGCTTAGAGTTTAACGTTCCGTGTGCAGCGTAGAGTAGAGTACATTCAGCCATACGCCGCACGGTGGCTTGGTTACTAGGAAATAGAGATGGCTCTCAAATGGCTCTGCGCACTATGGGTCTTAACATCTGAGGTCAACAGTCCCCTAAAACTTAGAACTACGTAAACCTAAGGAACCTAAGGACATCACACACATCCACGCCCGAGGAAGGATTCGAACCTGCGACAGCAGCAGTCGCGCGGTTCTGGACTGAAGCGCCGAGAACCGCTCAATCACCGCGGCCGGCGAAATGGAGATGAGCGGTTAAAAATTGTAAAGAAAACACAACAAAGTGCAAAATGAAGCAAATTTCATGGTAAGCATATTGGCTATATTTGAGAAATCAAGATTGTGAAATAAATGGAACATTTAATAACATCCATCTACTATCTTTATGGCACGTTTATTTTGTAAGATACGTGTCGAAGTTATAACTTTGTCACCTCCGTTTTCTGTTGTTACGTACGGAGGTTCATTGCCACGTGAGCGCGCCACAAAGTCATAATGTTACAGAACATTTTTAACTGCAGTTTACAAAATTTTGGTGGAATATACGCAGAAGTACAGAAGACTATATTTCAATATTTGTTGAATAATCGACTTATAGTACAAGTGTTGACAAAAATGTACATGTATTCTCCTCTACACCCGTACGTATTTCACGACAATTTCATAAACTGTTATTAGGAATTTTCTGTACTGTAACTGTAACAATTACGCTTTGTGGTGGGTCGACAAAGCAATGAAGCTCTCTACATGTATATTACTAAACGGTTGACCCGGGGCACGATGCTCGGTCCCAGTTGCTGGTTCCTGTCTAACGGCTGTAGAGTTACCAAAATTTTGATTTTCGATATTCAATACACTTGTTAACCGAATTCAAAAATTTAAAATGCTATCATAATTTACTCATTGAGAGGTGCAATCTTAACGTTCAACACAATAAGTCAAATATTACAGTTACAAACTGTCTGCATGTTTTGAGACACCGTAACTCATCGCTTTCAAATTAAACAGAATATATTCATCCAGTATTTCAGAATGAGAGAACTTGACTGCTTCGAACAAACTTAACGTATAATTTCAAAATTTTTGTCACTGACAACCCTCCCGCCCCCCTCCCCACTCGCCGCTCTCCCCACAAAATAAAAATAGGAAAAACGTTCACCGCTTACTACTTTTTCGCCGTTTATGCAGTAAAAATTTCAGCATCAGGCATGACGTTTTAATTTATTATTTCTTTTCTACTCACCCTATTCGCAACACATGTTGCAGACAGTATCCACATGTAGCACTGAACGTACCTACAAAATTATGCGGTTGTACGAGGCGTTGTCCGGAAGGTCTGACGTTTTATACATTGGAGTTCAATTCTTTAGAGAATTGAGGTTAGGGGTTTATCGGTGACAACAAAAACCGCTGATAATAAAGCTGTGGCTTCGAAGTGCGCACTGGCATAATAAAATGCTATAAAGGCAGCAGAAGAAATTTATTAGGAAGCTTTCCGTCTTTACTGCAGCTGTAAAGAGCGTCTCAGAAGTGCGGTAGCGCCGCGAGGCAGGCGTACTCACGCGGCAGCTTGGGCGGCCGGTAGCGCGTGCAGTGCAGCCACTGGAAGTCCGGCTGGTGCGTGGGCGGCGTGGGCTGGCGGCTGCCCGCCTGGGGGTGCGACTGGGAGTCCTCCCGCAGACCCAAGATGCGGTCGACGCTGAAGTCGGTGAAGCGCGCCTGCGGCTGCTCGCTGCCGCGCCCGCTCGACATGTCTGCGCAGTCTGCAACCCCGCGGCCCGCCGCCGGGGGTACAACCTGCTGGCTCCTCCCACTGCCGGGTGAGGGAGGGGGTGGGGGAGGGCCGCCTCTCCACTGGTTGGTGCTCCGCGCACCCCGCGGGGCAGCAACCCTTCGAGTCTCAGGCCCTCGCCCACAGCCGCCGACCGGTTTCGTTGCAGCTGATGACGCTACGTTAGCGATGTAACTGAGGCGGGCGGTTTCGTCGGAATCCGATTCGGTGTCGCAGGCTGCGCAATTGATTTGTCGGAGACAGAGATTGTATTTACGTAACTATCATTTCGGAATAACAACAGCACAGTGTAAAATTGTTAGTTTATTCAGTAATTTTTATTTTCGTATTGACCGAAGCGGCAAGTAACAACTTCAATCCTCTTCCCTCTTTTTTTTCAGTACTCTTTCAATTTCTCTTCATTTTGTCGTTTCCTATCTTGTGTCCATCGCCGCGCATTATTAGCCGAGCGGTCTCAGGCGCTGCAGTCATGGACTGTGCGGCTGGTCCCGGCGGAGGCTCGAGTCCTCCCTCGGGCATTGGTGTGTGTGTTTGTCCTTACGATAATTTAGGTTAAGTAGTGTGTAAGCTTAGGGACTGATGACCTTAGCAGTTAAGTCCCATAAGATTTCACACACATTTGTGTCCATCATGTTTACGATTTCTTATTTCTTCCGCCTCGAAAGCCTCCTAAATTTAGTATCTTATTATTAAAAAAGTGTCTTTCCCGCTACTTCCGATTCTTTGCCATTACTTCTGTACATTTTGATTTTTTTCTGCTTTTCCAATCATCTGTAGTTTGCTTTGCATCCATTATTTTTCTGTTAATATGCCTTTCAACTATCTCTATTTTATCCGACTTATCATTCGTAGTTAAGTATTCCGTCTATATAAACAGTATGGTCGATATTTATTTATTGATTTACGCAACAAAATTACTTTTATCATAAATAACTTGTGTGATTTGACTATAAAAGCCTGTAACTATTTAAAAAATAAAACACTGGACCAGTTACGTTTCGGACACAGTGCAGGTTATGTCCCGCTTAGCCGGCCGGAGTGGCCCAGCGGTTCTAGGCGCTACAGTCTGGAACCGCGTGACTGCTACGGTCGCAGGTTCGAATCCTGCCTCGGGCATCGATGTGTGTGATGTCCTTAGGTTAGTTAGGTTTAAGTAGTTCTAAGTTCTAGGGGACTGATGACCTCACAAGGTAAGTCCCATCGTGCTCAGAGCCATTTGAACCATTTTTTTGTCCCTCTTAGTCACGGGGAGGAAGGGACTTGCTTTTAGGTCGGGGTACAGTGAAAACATCTTGGTCTAGTTACTCTGGGCGAACTACAGCCGTATGTGTGCACGTCTGCAATACTTACAAATCATGGCAATGAAGATGAGTCATATTGTCAGTAAAATTTCAGCTATCTTGATGATGTAGGGTGATATTAATTTAGCAAACCTTTACATATAAACAGTAATAGGATAATAATTGAGCCTTCGCTGCAACAAGCTATTGCGGAACCTGGGAATTTATTTGTCGTGAAATATGAGAGTGATTAACTAAGAATTTCATTCAAAATCTAACCAACTATAAAGTGATAATTTTATGCAATTCATATTCTACAGCGAACTTAATAAACTATGTTTTATTGGAGCTACTTGACACCAATATACGATCTTTACGTAGACTAACAGACGGTCTTAAAAAAGTCGATCGTACATCCAGTACTACAGCCGCAAGCTGACAAGCAAGCAGTAGTTTAGACTGCCTTGTCGCAAATGTGTAGCTCGGACCTGACACCCCTGTTTAAACTTACTGTTGCTTGCTTGCTTGCGAGCGACAGATTTTTGTAATTCCATCGCCCGTCTTTTTATCAGTCCAAGTACGAACGCACATCGGTGCAAAGTAATTACAACCAGGTATAGTTAATAAAGTGCAGTTTAAAATATAATCTGTATAAAATTATTAAATTATTACAGTTGGCGTGAGTTTAAATGACAGCTATACGACAATCAATGGTTAAGTCTGAACGCCAACTGTTTATTAATCAAACACGTTCGTATTTCGAGGCAAATAAATAACTGGATTTGGCAATCGATAGTTGCAACCAGTAAGGGACGGCTCAAAGGCTGGTCTAGTATTCCATGTTTCAATCATTATTGACGCAGCTGCGGGCTTTCGAAAAATGTCGTTTATGATGCACGAAATCAAGATACGATCGTATTGTAGTCTGCAAGCTGCCGAGCGAGCAGCCGCGTTCCCACACTGTGTACCCAGCTACGTCACAAGGAGCTCTTCTCCATGTTCACAAAATTATACCGATCCTTCCGCAACGAACTCTGGGAGTGATTATTTTCACTAAATACCTCACTCTGTTCAGAGTCAGAAGGAAGTAAGTAATACATCGAACGTAGAGAAAATCAACGAACAGAATTTACGCAAATCACCACACGCTGCACCTTACTGTTAGACGGTAATTTGATTCGTATTCCTTTGCGGCAGCTCTTGCGTTCCTCCGATAACGGCCACTTCCCTCTTCACATTAGCTGCTAGCTTTTCGATTTACAGATAGACTACGAAAAATATAGTGAAAATATGTGTATTGAAAAGAAAAAGAAATGCCGACAACTTAACTGATGGTTTGACTTAACAAACTGCATTAAACGTTGAAACCCGACACCCACCACGAAACTGATTAGAAGGCTTTTACGCATCAGCATGTCAATGTCTTTTGATTTTGTGAAGTTGCCTTTCTTTCTAGTTCCCTCAGTTATTCATATCTAGCAGTGTGCAAAGATATTAATTGTTCTTCTAATGAGATGATTGTACCTCCCTGTTTTGAATAGATTTTCTCCCGAAATGAACACAACGAGATTATCAGACAAATCAGAGCTCATACCTAGGCTCCCGACAGTCGTCCTGCCAAGCATCATTCGGGAATGGAACGGTGAATCCCGTAGTAATATAGTACGCGTCACTTTCGAACTGACGTTAGCCTGAAACAGGATTCTGAGTAGACGAAAAAACACTCATCACTTAACTGAAATGACGCAAATGCACGTAAACAAGTTAGAGTATTGACTTCTGGTACTGTCTATGATATACTATTTACTAGTATGACTATTTACACGAACTGAAGCAGTCTGTATTAATGAGAGACTGCAAAGACAGTGCCTGTGCTCCAAGTAATAGGCAATATAACGGTTATCTGCCAACTTGTTTCAGTCTACACTGACAATATAATTAATATGTCACGCTATATTTCCTTCGATTTATGCACGCAAAGTGAAGCAATATAACTGATTTTTGACTAATGTGACCAGTTCAGCAGGATCCTGTAATCTGCTGCCATGCAGTTAATGTGTCTAATGTGGACAAATAACAAAAACCATGGAGTATCTCAGCTACATATTTTGTAATCTCCACCGAGACAGTGTAAGCATGCACTGTCAATAAAACGACGCGCAAATTTTGTTTCGCCCTCTCTGAAAGATACTGCTGCCTGTGCCCTTTCAAGAAAGATCTATGCCCTCGAAGAGGTGATTAATGTTATATTGTGCCCAGAGTGAAGCGTGTAAATGATAGAGGTACGGAAATACCCTCTGCCACACACCGTAAAGTGGCCTCCAGAGTATAGATGTAGATGTGTATACAAGGTGGACCACACTGTATACACGTCTACATCTATACTCCGGAGGCCACTTTACGGTGTGTGGCAGATGGTATTTCCGTACCTCTATCATTTGCATCCTTCACGCTGTGCACAATATAACATTAATCACCTCTTCGAGGGCATAGATCTTTCTTGAAAGGGCACAGGCAGCAATATCTTTCAGAGAGGGCGAAACAAAATTTGTGCGTCGTTTTATTGACAGTGCATTGATAGTGACCGGGCCAAATATTTCACGAAATAAGCATCAAACGAAAAAACTACAAATAACGAAACTCGTCTAGCTTGAAGGGGCAAACCAGATGGCGCTATGGTTGGCCCGCTAGATGGCGCTGTCATAGGTCAAACGGATAGCAACTGCTTTTTTTAAAACTAGGAACCCCCATTTTTATTACATATTCGTGTAGTATGTAAATAATATGAATGTTTTAGGTGGACCACATTTTTCGCTTTGTGATAGATGGCGCTGTAATAGTCACAAACGTATAAGTACGTGGTATCACGTAACATTCCGCCGGTGCGGACGGTATTTGCATCGTGATACATTACCCGTGTTAAAATGGACCGTTTACCAATTGCGGGAAAGGTTGATATCCTGTTCATGTATGGTTATTGTGATCAAAATGTACAACGGGCGTGTGCTATGTATGTTGCTCGGTATCCTGGACGACATCATCCAACTGTCCGGACCGTTCGCCGGATCGTTACGTTATTTAAGGAAACAGGAAGTGTTCAGCCACATATGAAACCTCAACCACGACCTGCAACAAATGATGATGCCCAGGTAGGTGTTTTAGCTGCTGTCGCGGCTATTCCTCACATCACTAGCAGACAAATTCCGCGAGAATCGGGAATCTCAAAAACGTCGGTGTTGAGAGTGCTACATCAACATCAATTGCACCCGTACCATATTACTATGCACTATGCATGGCGACGACTTTGAATGTCGTGTACAGTTCTACCACTGGGCACAAGAGAAATTACGGGTGATGACAGATTTTTTGCACGCGTCCTATTTAGCGACGAAGCGTCATTCACCAACATCGGTGACGTAAACCGGCATAATAAGCACTATTGGGCAACGGAAAATCCATGATGGCTGCGGCAAGTGGAACGTCAGCGACCCTGGCGGGATAGTGTATGGTGAGGCATTATGGGAGAAACGATAATTGGCCCCCATTTTATCGATGGCAATCTAAATGGTGCAATGTATGCTGATTTTCTTCGTAATGTTCTACAGATGTTACTACAAGATGTTTCAGTGCATGACAGAATGGCGATGCACTTCCAACATGATGGATGTCTGGCACATAGCTCGCGTGCGGTTAAAGCGGTATTGAATAGCATACTTCATGACAGGTGGATAGGTGGCCCGCACGTTCACCGGATCTGACGTCTCCAGATTTATTTCTGTGGGGAAAGTTGAAGGATATTTGCTGTCGTGATCTACCGACAACGCCTGACAACTTGGGTCAGCGCATTGTGCAAACATTACGGAAGGCGAAGTACTCGCTGTTGAGAGGAATGTCGTTACACGCATTGCCAAATGCATTGAGTTTGACGGACATTATTTTGAGCATTTACTGCATTAATGTAGTATTTACAGGTAATCACGCTGTAACAGAATGCGTTCTCAGAACTGATAAGTTCACAAAGGTACATGTATCACATTGGAACAACCGAAATAAAATGTTCAAACGTACCTACGTTCTGTGTTTTAATTTGAAAAACCTACCTGTTACCAACTGTTCGTCTAAAATTGTGAGCCATATTTTTGTGACTATTACAGCGCCATCTATCACAAAGCGAAAAAACTGGTCCAACTAAAACATTCATATTTCTTTACGTACTACATGAATGTGTAATAAAAAATGGGGGTTCCTATTTTTTTAAAAACGCAGTTGATATCCGTTTGACCTATGGCAGCGCCATCTAGCGGGCCAACCATAGTGCCATCTGGTTTCTCCCTTCAAGCTAGACAAGTTTCGTTCTTTGTAGTTTTTTCGTTTGACGCTTATTTCGTGAGATATTTGGCCCGGTCACGATCAATGGACCACCCTGTATATATGTAAGTATTGCATTACTTGCTATTTTTGTCGGCTTCACTGAAGTAATTCTATACCACACTCCCTTAGGCTTCAGTGTGATTTTTTTTAATCAGGAGCGGCTGATAAACGCAGAATGCTTCACACGTGGAGTAGCTGAGCAGCGCATGAAACACTGTGCTTGAAAACCGTCTTCGAACAATGTTGGGACCTCCAGCCGTCGGCTTTCAGCGACGTCTTCAGTTCGCACATTCCCAGTAATCTTCTCTGTTACACTTCTCAATATGTTCTCATAATCTCCATCTCTGCAGCTGAAATTTGAGCAGTAGGTGGTACCAAAGTGGCACAACGAATTTTTTGTTACAAATCGATTACTTCAAGGCCAATTCTGAGGCGGACGCATGCAATCCGCTGACCCCGACAGCCATTTACGACCTCGGCGGCGAGAGCTCGTTGGAGGGCAGGGAGGAGGTCTGTTGTGTTTTCTGGTGAAAGCTGGTTCTGCCTCGTTGCCGATGATGACCGTGTCTTGGTTAGGAGGCCAGTTGGGGGGCCTGCAGCCAGCCTGCCTGCGTGCTAGAGACTGGACCTACACCTGGAATTAGCGTCTGGGTGCGATTCCGTATGATAACAGCAGCACTCCCGTGGATATCTCACGCACCCTGACTGCAAATTTGTACGTCACTCTGGTGAATCGATCTGTTTTGCTGCCATTCATGAACAGTATTTCAAGAGGTGTTTTTCAACAGGACAACGCTTGTCCACATATCTCTGCTATAGCGCCACATGCTCTGCAGGGTATTGACATGTTACCTGGACCTGTTTGATCACCAGATCTGCCTCCAGTCGAGCACATATGGAATATCACCGAACAACTCCATCGTCAACCACAAGCGGCGTTAACCGTCCCTGTATTGGCGGACCAAGTGCAACAGGCATGGAACTTCTACAGACAGACATCCGGCACCTGTACAACGCAATGCATGCACATTTGCGTGAATGCATTCAACGTTCTGGCAATTACACCGATTATTAATGCATCAGCATTTCACATTTGCAATGGCTAATGTCGCGCTTACATTAACCTGTGATGTTGGAATGTTAATCACTTAAGTACGTCAGCTAGACAAATGTAGTACTGAAATTCCATTGAGCCTGCTCTTCATTAATAGTTTGTTGGTGTTGAGATTTTTTTTTTTTTTTTTACGCCGGTGTATAAGAGGCAATTTGATTCCTTTGTGGTGGGCCGACGCAGCTCGGTAAATAGCAATGACCCCCCTTGACCCGGAGTACATGGTTGGCAAAGCTGTTGCTGCTGTTTGATGTTTTGGTTTTTGAAGTTTAAAGTTCAGACTTCGAAGTTTCATTTCAGGTTACACCTTTGTTCAAAAATGGTTCAAATGGCTCTAAGCACTACGGGACTTAAAACCTGAGGTCATCAGTCCCCTAGACTTAGCACTGCTTAAACCTAACTAACCTAAGGACATCACACACATCCATGCCCGAGTCAGGATTCGAACCTGCGACCGTAGCGGTTGCGCGGTTCCAGACTGTAGCGCCTAGAACCGGCTAAACACCTTTGTCAAAACTATCGGAGATGGAGATACAATTTGAATCGGGGGGGGGGGGGGGGGGTCCGACTTTTTGGGGTCACAAACGATGTTCCAGTGCATTCCACGGTGTACTAACGATCGCTTTGCAAGACGATCTTCCAAACGAAAACTTTTAGAAACGTGCCAGTCGGCAAGCAGCCATACACCACCCGTAAAACGTCTTAGAAAGGACAGCTGCTGCTCGGAAAACATTGCGCTTTGTTTTTCTCATGGCAACAACTGACAGAAAGAAAGAGAAAGCACACTAAGTTCACATAGTCTGAGCTGGCTTGGCTTTGTAGAATGTAGTGTAACTATGAGGTATTGGTTGTACACCAAAAATTATCGTGTTAGTGTGAAGATGTTTTCACTGAAGCATCGGGGTAAAGTGATCCTAACAGTCATAGGAGTTCGTGCAATGAATGGAGGCCTTTTGACACGTCTTTACTGACTTCCTTCTGACGAGTTTACACATAGCTGCTTTGTTGACCTAACATAGCTTTGAAGAGTGTGTTTGACGTCCATCTGTTGACATTGTGTGTTTTGCGAAGAATTTTGCTTTGTGGACCTTGCATCTGAAACGGTCGCGTGTTGCCAGAAAATCGATGACAGGATTATCTTTCTGTGGGATACATTAGTGGAAAACAGTGTACCCTTGAGCGTGACCGTATTAATTCACTTACGACAAATGAACCTTCTGTATAACACAAGGCCTAAATAAACGCGAAATCGTTCCGTTCCGTCGTTTCGACCGTCAACCGGAGACTGATGATCTCCTTAGCTACATATTTCACTTGAAGAACAGGCAAAAGCACACCGTCTACGATGGATCACGGCATGATGTATTGTGATTCACTATTGCACAAATCGGCTCTCCACACGAGGCAGTATCTAACATTTAAGAGTATGTGTTACGCCACTCGCCGACGATAGAAATGAAGCAGTCCCCATATGCCGATCCATCATGCGGCTACGAGTATAAATCGATAGAATGAAGGAAGGAAATTTATATATTAACATCGTATAAGTAATTAGAGACGAAGCAGTAACTCCGTTGGGGAGAAGGATATTGAAGCGATTTGACTGCTGCTTTTTGAAGGAACATCCCAGCATTGGGCTCAACAGATTAACGAAATCCGTCAAAAGGATGATAGTTTAGAACCAGTCCTCATGTGCAGACAATACAGTTGTTTTGACATAACGTCCGAGACATTACGACTAAATGAATAGGATTTATTAGCCTGCCGCTGTGGCCGAGCGTTTCTAGGCGCTTCAGTCCGGAACCGCGCTGCTGCTACAGTCGCAGGTTCGAATCCTGCCTCGGGCATGGATGTGTGTGATATCGTTAGGTTAGTTAGGTTTAAATAATTCTAAGTTCTAGGGCACTGATGACCTCAGATGTTAAGTCCCATAGTGCTCAGAGCCTTTTGAACCATTTTAAGGATTTATTAGAAAGTTTCGATGTTGCCTCGGTCTTCGGTACGGTCCGTCTCATCTGTACGTCGCCACACATCGACAGCAAGTTTAAAGCAGATGTAACAGTGTTTTTCCATCATACCCTGCCCTCAACTTAATTTGATTCAACGCTGAATATTTTGGACAAACTGACGGTGTCGCCCTGTGCAGTGTCCTCTCCACTCTGGTAGCATGTTTTATAGAAGGCTAAAGGAGAGGGCACTCGCGTCGCCGGAACTTAAACCACAACTTTTCTAGCAATCTCCAGATGGCCTTTTCGTAGTGGTGAGTCCAAGATGAAGAACTGTTACGATTTTTGCAACTTTCACAAGAATATCTCATTTACGATTGTACCGGAAAAATTTGAATGTATCGCTTTTTAATAGACACCTAAATTAGCCGGAAAGTAAATGAGTCGTTAGGGCATCTGGGTGTACGCTACATCTACATCAACACACTGCAAGCCTCCTTTTGGTGTGTGGCTGAAGATACTTCTGGAACCATTATCTGCTTCCCCCTTTGCTGCTGATTCGTAAATCATGCATGGGAAGAATGGCGGTGAACTTCCGTGTGAGCTCTGTTTTCATCTACATCTACACGATTACTATGCAATTCACACTAAAGTGCCGGATTTTCTAGTTGTGGCCATTTCGCGAAACGTATGTGGGAGGAAGTAACATGCTGTCGACTCTTCGCGGAACGTGCTGTTACGGAATTTCAAGAGTAAAACTCTCCGACAAGCACAACTCGCCTTCGTAGCGTCTGACACTGGGGCTTGTTCAGCATCTCCGCTACGCTCTCGCGTCGACTAAACGATTCTATGACGAAACCCGCCACCCTTCCTTGGATCTTCTCTGTTTCTTTTCTTAATCAAGTCTGGTAAGGGTTCCGAAGTAATGAGCCACACATCTACTCAAGAAGTGGGTGGAACAAGTATTTTGTAAGCCACCTCTTTCGTGGATAACGATGCTTAAGATGCTTCCAATGAATTTCAGATTGGTATCCGCTTTTCCTACAGTATGTTTTATGTGGTCATTCAGTAATTTGTCGCCAATAGCGTAACAGTAAAGTAGAAGATTTCTGCGCCTATTTGTGCACAATTGTTACATTTATTTAAGTGCAATCCCTGCACTAATCACCGATTCAGTACACTCTTCTGGCGTTGCTACCTTCTTATAGACAACCATATCGTCTGAGAACAGCCTTACAGAGTTTCTGACGTTATCCACTGCATCATTTATATACACTGTAAATAGTAACTGTCATATCATACTTCCTTGCGGCACTCCTAACTTTACCTATACGTCTGTCGACTTTGTTCCGTTATGAGCGACGTGTTGAGTTCCATCTGCAAGGAAGTCCTGAATCCAGTCACAAATCTGGTCATATACTCGATAAGCTCGTATTTTGTCAGCTAGTGAGGAACTGCATCAGAGGCCTTCCTGACGTCGAGGAATACGGCGTCAACCTGGGCACCGACGTCTACGACCCTTTGGATCTCATGAACGAACAGAGGGAGCTGAGTTTCGCAAGATCTCTCTTTTTGCGCAGTGAGTGTTGATTTTTTATGGCGTGCATTTGCGTACTTAACGTCATAATACGTGAAAATGAAATATGTTCCTTGATTCTACAACAGAGTGACCTGAGCGAAGTAATTACGTGCCTCTGTCTTCCGACCCTTCTTGAAGATGGGAATTACCTGCAGTTTCTTTCGGTCGCTAGGTACCCTTCGTTGCATCAGCGACCCACAATAAACTACTGCTAGAAGGACAGTAAGTTCTTTCGTATAATCAACATGTCTCTCCACTATTAACGACCGTAACTGCCCTGCTATTCCGCAATCGGTTATCTCAATTAAGATTGAAGTAAAGTGGAGGTGAGCGTTCAAGGTACTCGAAGATATCCCTTAATTGGATCCAGTTTTACAAATCCACAACCAAAAATACGAGACTGAATTCCAAAAAGCTGCAAGCAAAGAAAGTTTTGAAGTTGTGTTATTATGAAAATCTCCCGATGTTAGGAAGTTACATCCAATCTCTTACATGGGCAAAGGAATAATCCTCGATGAGGAAATCACACTAGCTTCAAAATATTTCTGAAGAAAGCTTTCAAGTACAAAGATTGTGATCCTGTCGAAGGATCAGGCTAACGATACATAGTATAATGTTTCCTGAGAAGGTGATAACCACGAGGATCGCAGGACTACTAGAAAGGTACCAAATTTGTGCAGTCCTGGACAGGTGAGTATATCTACTCACCGTCGGAGTCGGATGATCGTCAGGACGGCCGAATGTGGGATCTGGATGGGGGATTTAAAGATTTTCGTACTGACGAGACAAGGTGCATACCAGAGAAGATTAATATTGCAGAATACCGTAATTTTTTGTGTTCATGCAGAAAATATGTTCACAGAGAAGAAACGTGTTGCTTGTACTGTGCTTTGTTTTCTATCGTACATTATTAGAGTTTGTGACTGGAAAAGTAATCAATAGCTTACGTGAAATTCGGAACCGGTTTTTTCTTACATTATTTATCTTGTTTGTAGTTATTAACTCTACCAGATTATGGAGGTGTAACCCTCAGAAACGAGTAAAATAGTAACAAATAGTCACTGGTTAAAGTAATTTGTAGTTTTAATTGATATTTATAACGGTCATTGTCAAGAGCAGCCTAAAATTTTCACCTTTGAAGCAAAAGGGTAAGCAAAAGTTTTTCTGTCACTGAAACATTAAAAAGGTCACCCACCATCTTGCAAACTATCTTTTAATTTCCTTAAGCGTTATTCAAATCGTCAGCTGCTGGAAGAGGTTAAGAGGTTTTTAATGATATCACCGAAACGGTGCAAAATAATTTTTATGTATTTAAACGATGTGATTGGCTCCAGGAGTTAACTGTTAATCGGGAGATTGAATGCTGTCGGGTTTTTTTCTTTGTTATGAATAGTATCTTAAATTCAACCTCATATAGCCGGCCGGAGTGGCCGTGCGGTTCTAGGCGCTACAGCATGGAACCGAGCTACCGCTACGGTCGCAGGTTCGAATCCTGCCTTGGGCATGGATGTGTGTGATGTCCTTGGGTTAGTTAGGTTTAATTAGTTCTAAGTTCTAGGCGACTGATGACCTCAGAAGTTCAGTCGCATAGTGCTCAGAGCCATTTGAACCATTTTCAACTTCATATAAAGAGGCTTTCCGTTCGATTTACCAAGCAAAAATATTGTCCCAGTACTTCTGCATTTCATTATATTTTCCTGTAGACGTAAGTATAGCCAACTAACAGTCCGAGTATGTTTTTGTCCCTAGCTGATAAAGCGCTTATGAATAATGAGAATAGTAGTGGTACTACGACCGCTTCTCTGCGCCATACCTTTCGCAGTCCAGAACGCCAAAAAGAGTTTACCGTATGATGACACCTCGTCTATCAGTCGAGAATCTAGTACACCCATTGGAAATATAGAAAGACGGAATTTTCTTAACCATCTGCATGTTCTATTTACAACGTACGATGTGTAAAAAGAGGGATCCGTGTTTCATATTGGTGTTTTTCTTGAGAAACCGTGTTGATTCAACGCGAAATTTTAGAGAAATTCCGCCAGGTCCTGGTGTATTGTTCGGCTAGCACAGCAGTAGTCTCCTCGTATGTGGATATGTGTTTAAATGTGGAGCTTAATATTTCGGCTTTCGGTTTGTTGACGGTTCAATACCAGATAGATTCAGGTAGACTGGATCAAAACTTCGCAGGACTTTCTGATAAATCTTCCTCCATGATCTGAATTGGAAAGCATTGTAGGCTTCACGCACAGCCCCTCCTACGAATGTACGAGACGACATTAAGTTCTCTCTACTGGTCTGCCTACATTCTCGTTTGTAGTTGGAGTTTAATAGTCTCTGTGTTGGCAACAGTTTACTAGCTTAGTGTTTGCCGTCTTTAATTGCTTTATTTAGAAAGAATATATCTAGTGCGCGATTCCTTTACGTTTCTTAGATTTTATCTAAGAGCCCTCAATTTCAGCATTGCAGCCGCATGTAATTGACTTGTCAACGTTATTTTGCTTGACAAGCAAGCAGCCATCTTCCATTGAGATCTGCAACTAGAGATAGCTGGTGTTTGTATATTATCTAGGTAGAGCGTAATGTTCGAGATCGACCATGTTGAGTCAAATGCCATGCTAAGCTGCTAGTGGAGCAGAGGGAATCACAGTTGGGAATATTTCCGAGGGGATTTCCAATTTTGGCATTTGCCTTACAAGCAAGAGAACACTCCCGCAAACCACAGTAAGAACTGGTAGACGGGCAATATTTTAAATTTAATTCTGGGAAAATATGTGTCAGGCAGAAAATGAAAGTGTCATGTACAAGGTGTCCCAGAAATGTTACTGCAAACGTCGAGGGGTGGAGAGGGTGTCTTGAGGACCAAATCGAAGATGGGAACCCGTGTCCTGAAACGTCATCCAACGACCCTACGGAGAGTCGAAGTTATAGGCACTAGCGTCTGCCACTAGATCATCCCTTCGGCAGCAAACGTGACTTTGTACTCTTAACGTACTGTAGACGGAACTTTTACAGTGTTCAGAATGAGATTTTCACTCTGCAGCGGATCTGACCGAGATTCGAACTCGGGACTTTTGTCTTTTGCGGTCAAGTACTGTACCATCTGAGCTACCCAAGCACGAGTTGCGACCCGTTCTCACAGCTTCAGTTCTGCCAGTACATCGCCTCTTACCTTCTGTACTTCTCAGAAACTCTCCTGCAAACCATGCAGAACTAGCACTCTCCGGCTGTGGCTAAGCCAAGTCTCCGCCGTATTCTTTCTTTCCATGAGTCTTAGAAGTTTTGTGTGTGTGGTTCGGGCAATATAGGCTTCAGTTTCCCCCAGTGCAGCTCATCCTTTATCGAGCTGAGAACAGCGGAGTTCTCACACTCTTCCTTTTTTCTTTCTTTTTTGCTCTTGTGGTTAGCCACATTTACTCCTCACTGTAGCTTTGAAAGTCTGAGCAGTATCATTTTCCTTGAGAGGTGGCATGAGCCCCCTCTCATATTTCTATCTTACTCTGAGTAATTCGATTTTCCTCTCTGATTGCATGTGGTGAAAAGTTGCTATTCCTTCACATGCGGACTTCCCACGCAGCGTCTCTCGTCACCCAGGTGGTCTGGTGACAGGCGAGTTCTGCTGAGCTTGAAAGGGTTAAGCCGACGGGTGTGAGGGAGTCGAGTGGATGCTTTCCAGACGCCGACATTGTCATAAGTGCGGGGACGACACTCCCATAGGGGCCTGAAGGGGCGGCTGGGTTAGAGATTCCGTTACTTCACAGGAGCTTAGTGAAAACACCTTCTTGCGGGCTACCAGCGAGGCGTGGGAATGACTTGTGTTCCCTGGCAGTCTTGACGGCAAAATTCCCGCGTTTTCTGCAAAATCATAACTGTGATTTGCTTGCTCAGAGGATTGCTCCGTGACGTAGCAAAATTGGCGCAGAAATAGACGCCAAGTATCTCCATTGGTGCAATAGTAGTGCTTCGGCAATAGAGTGGAATTTTCCTCCGGTTTTCGAGTTGCTAATTGGAACGTTTAACCACGGCCACTGTCGTGGGGGCGGGAATGTTCTGTGTTCGGTTTGTACGGGTGCTCTTGAGGGAGTCGGCTCTCGCCTTTCGGTCGGAGTAGGTTACAAGACTGAGCTCTCGCTGCTCTGGACAGCCTGCCTTCCGTTGGCTGTCTAATATACTTTTATTTGATTGTAACTGTTTGACGAAGTTGCTGAAGTTTCTACTTCAATGTAACTTTCTGAGTACAGTTGGCAATTGAGCGTTCTGCGTACAAGCGGCCTATGTTGTCTGTCTCGCAGTTTTGGATAAAGTTGACTGTATCAGAGTTACTGTGTGACTTCGCTTGTTCAAATCAATCGCTGTACCGTCAGTGATTGTGTGGCGGGCCTTCTTCGTCTCCCTCAAAGGCGCATTTGTATTGCTAGGAAGTCTTTTGTCTGGAACTACCAGACCAGGATAATTTGTTGCGGGTTATACTCACGACATTATCATCACCACGACGGGACGTCGAAGCAACCAGCCATCGCCTCCGGTACGCCAGATCGTGTTCTTGCAGTTAAGAAGACAGCTTGGGAATGTATGTCCAGAGCACCGGCAGATTAGGGATTTTGCTAGGTGATAATCAGAGCTTAGCAGAGCGCGCCTGTTCGTCTTTTCTAACTTTGTTCTGTCTTGGGTGTTCATTGTCTGAGTTCTCACTACTGTAGCAGCAACTAATGTTGGGTTGGCTGTGTGTTTCTCTTAAGATTTGAGTTGCAAGGAATTGGCTCCACATACCACTTCGTCATAAATGTCAAATCTAATTTATGGACAACTTCACCTTCACAGCATTTATTTGAGTATCCAGTTTGATCCAATTTGATGTATTGTAAATGTTTCATGTGTTCTTTTTATTATTTTGGGTTTAGTCATAATAAATCAAATTGTTATTTTGGACAGAACTTTCATTCTGTTAATCGGTAGAGCAACCCTTTCATTTCTCACTACGTTAATGAAACTTTCCTTTATATAATTAATTTCTATCAATTTAAATTATTGCAGGTGCCAAACTCTTTTCTAGTCCACTTGCAGGGTCGATTACAGTCAGTTCGCGTTTCTTCTTAATCCATGTGCAACAGCAAAAGTCGGAGTTAGAATAGGGTGGGGGGGGGGGGGGCTTAGAGCATCATTTACATATGAAGATTCTAGAAGAATTTAGTGTTAAATACACTGCTAGCCCCGGCACCTCGCATCCTTTATTACAGATTGTAGGTTTTCCAACTTTTTTGCAAAGTTCTAGCGACCGAAAGGCATTCGTATTTTAAGAGTAGTGGCAGCTAAATGGCTGTAAATGCATACCCGTATACGTGGGTTCTCGGTAGCTCAGTGATCATACTTGCACTGAAACGGACGTTAACAGAGAGAAGGCCGAAATACTGAATTCGGTTTCCTGTAACTGTTTCAACGCTGAATATCGTAATACAATTCTCCATTTCAATCATCGCACGAACGTCTTAATGACAAAATAACAAAAAGAAATGGCGAAACTTTCAAGAAAAATTCCTCATACTTAGAGGAAGAAAATATGTAATATGCACGTGGGTCCCGAAACGCTTTATTTCAATGTCAGAAGTCAATTTCTACACATGGTACGGCACAGCATGTTGTCAGTAGCACTCCCCAGGCAGTTACGTGGCCAGCATTACTTGTTGCAGCTAACTGTATTACGACAACACTAGGGTTGTCGCCAGCTGCACGAAGTTATTCCTCCCTCCAGTCGCAAGTACTACGCTTCAACGTCTCGTGCTTCATAAGTCGACGATTAATTGCTTCAAACATCCTCCTGTCGGGGCATCGTCTTTCTGGAAGTCGTTGAGCGCCACGGCCATTATCATCTGCTACACCGTAAAGCAAATCGTCATCTGCCAACCCCGCATTTGAGTACACTTCCATAGGGCTGTATCGGAAACCAAGTCTTTTACGAACACTAAACATTTGACGCTAGGTGCTTGATGCTAATAGAGCAATGAAGTTGGTCACATGTCAACACCAAGCAATGAAGTTAGTCACATGTCAACAGTATCTTCGCTCAGTTGCAACAACAAACATTGGCAATAAACCTACAAATTACAACTCAGTATACATTCTAACCAAATGTTACCGAGAGGGTGCTTGAACATTTCTTGTAAGAAAACTTTTCACGTTTCTGTTTCCATGGGTTTCTCATGGGCAACGTCATTATGAACAAGAAAGAGAAAATGAGCTTTAACATGGAAATAAAGCTTTTCTGGATCCATGTCCTTACAACACATTTTATTCTTCTTTGTGTGAGGAATGGTTCCCGAAAGTTTGGACGTACCTTCTTGTTACAATCTGTATTCTTTATTATTCCTAAGTGAATCGCTCAGACCTCCAGGGGGCTCGCCGCTCTTTGACGAGTTTGTGCTTGGCTACCGCGGGGCCCCAGCCTTTGCAGCGCTTTTCTCTTCCGTGCTGTACGTCTATCCTCTTGCTATTCTTTCTCCTCCATTCGGGAACATGTCTGGAATTTTTTGGAACTGTGTTCTGCATGTTCAATAGCCGACACCAGGTCGTCTCTCCACTGTTTCTAGTTTCTTTCTTTTTTTCTTTCTTCGTCCGCCTGTCCCTATACTTCCTCCGCTTGGGCGTTTGAGGTTCCTCTTTTTCTTCATCTTCCCTGTGCACTCCTGAAGGTCGGCTCATGCGTCTAAAGCGTAACAGGTGACTGGGTAACGCGTGATTCTCAGCCCCGGGTCGACAGGTAGGGTTCGTACGTATCCCCTGGTACAGGCCAGGCCCAGGGAGCGGTGATTGCATGAACTGCTACATTCGTAAATTGCCGAATCGTCACTCTGTCAGGTATTCGGGAGATTTGACCTGAGGTGTGAACAATCATTTAAGGCGAGTGTGCCCACTCACCCCCGCCCCTGCCTCCCTCTGATCGGGTGGCCCCAGTCGGAAGGAGCACGCCATCGGAGACGCTGGCAATCATAGGGGATTTTCTCGCAATGAGCCAATCATCTTCTACACAGTGAACGTCTACTAAACGTAAACGGAATGAAACTCACGATTCAAAGACTCTCCCAGCTGCACCTCGTGGTTCCATGTACTGAAGACGGTCAATCCTTTGCTACAGGAAATCCGTTCATTATTCAGAAAGGTGTTGATGCAATTGCCGGCTCTTTGAAATCCTGCTCTCGTTTACGCAATGGCACTTTGTTTTTGGAGACTCCTTCCGATTCTCAAGCACAACAATTGCTTGCAGATTCGCTCCTCTATCGCCGTCTTGTTCATATTGAGGCCCATCGAATGCCAAATTCGTATCGTGGTGCGCGATGGTCTGACTGAGACAGTAATCCAAACGTACCTCTCTGATAAGGATGTCGTTGCTGTCCATCGAGTGATGAAAAAGATAGATGCATCCTTAGTGCTCACACACTGTTTTTCTCGCTTTTGATAGAATGGTGCATTCGCCAAAGATCGAAGCAGGCTATGAAGTTATCACTGTCTGACAGTACATTCCTAACCTGATGCGCTGCTACCAGTGTCATCGTTACAACCACACTCGAATGTCCTGTCGACATCCGGCCAAATGTGTAACCTGTGGTAGGGATCCTCACAAGGGTAATTGTCCGCCTCCTTCTCCCCATTGTATCAATTGCATTGGCGACCACGTAGCCTCCTCCCTAGATTGCCCCATGTTCCATGTATCTCGATGCGCGAGCCGTTCAGGAGATTTGAGTGAAGGGAAAGTGCTGTATCTGATCGCTCGCAAGTTGTTGGATAGTTGGAAACACTCTACCGTCCGGCACTTTCAGTAATGTTCTTCCTACATCTCGCTTAATGAAAGACATGGCCACGCAGACATGCGACATCAAATTCAGCATCACAGTTGTAAATTCGCCTAGTACTACAGTACCATCCTCGTCTCTTTCTTCAGCTGTGCAACAAGCCACCAAACTTTCGCCTCACGGGGCCAAGACATATGCTACACAACTGGCAGGCTGGAAAGAACAGAAGGAATACTCCCATGAAGATTTCTTATGTCTTTCCAGCCAACAGAGTCTTCCTCTGCCTACCGAAAGTGTTCCAAGAAATCAAACAGAGGCAAATGGTCTTCTCCTTCGCCGACTCAGAGAATCTGTTCAACGGTGTCGCCACCTAATACCCTCACCTGGCCGACCCCCGTAACGCCAGCACACTACCAACCGTTTTTCTTCCCTGGACTCTGCAGACCAACAGAGTGACAACACCGACACCTCTGTCGATCTTATAGAACAGGATCCTCCAGCCTCTGCACTCTGTAACAGCGAGTCTTCGAAGGCTGGCATTCGGCAGCCGCCGAGGTGAAACCCTTTCATTTTTTCCCTCCTCCCCTTTCCTCGTCATGACTGTCTTCCAATGGAATGTTCGGCGGCGTTCGATCCAACAGACAGGATCTGCTCTTGGAATTGCAGTGTGCTCTGTTTCTGGAAAACAAAATTGTGTTCTCACGACAGCTTCGAGCTCTCGCATCTCTTTCCGGTCCTCTTTGGTGTTTCCCTCGAGGACGGCATTCTATCTCATGGGGGAGTAATGCTGCTCACCTAGGATGACATTTATAGTCAAACCATCTCCCTGACTATCAGGCTTCAAGCTGTTGCAGTCCACATTTTCCTTCCTCACTTCACCTTTTCGCCGCAAGACCGCTACGGTCGCAGGTTCGAATCCTGCCTCGGGCATGGATGTTTGTGATGTCCTTAGGTTAGTTAGGTTTAACTAGTTCTAAGTTCTAGGGGACTAATGACCTCAGCAGTTGAGTCCCATAGTGCTCAGAGCCATTTGAACCATTTTTTTTTTCACCTTTTCGCTTTGTATTGTTTACATTCCTCTGTCATTCGGTGTCATCAGGGCAGACTTCCTCCAGCTCATTGGGCAACTCCCTCATCCCTTTCTACTGTTTGATGACTTTAATGTGTACCATCAACTTTGGGGCTCTCCCAGAACCTGTCAGAGAGGTGCCCTCTTGGCTGACCTTCCCAAACACCTTAACCTCATCTGCATTAAAACAGGAGCACCCACATTCCTTTCAGACTCCACGCACACCTATTCCCATTTGGACCTATCTTTCTGCGCTGTCCAGCTTGCCCATTGTCTCGAGTCGTCCGTTCTCTCTCACTCTAGCGGCCATTTTCCGTGTACTATCAGTCTGCTGCCTTGTACCCCATCTACGTACTCGCCTAAATGACAGCTTTCTAAGGCCGGCTGGAGGCTTTACTCCACAGTTGCAATGACCAGGAAGACTATCTTACAAACGTTCCATTCCTCGCACTTCATCCTCACCGTGCTTGCTCTGTCGCCAAAAGTTTCTCGTACTTTGCACGGAACTTCGCGATATTACCTCTGTGTACACTGATGGCTGTTGGACTGACCGTCATGTCGGGTGTGCCTTCATCATTGGCACTGACGTTTTTCGGTATCGGTTTCTGGAACACTCCTCGGTATTTACAGCAGAGCCCTTCTTCCTGTACCAGGCCACGCAGTACATCCGACACTACAGGCTTTTCAGTTGTGTCGTCTGCTCCGACTCTCTCAGTGTCCTTCAGAGCCTCTGTGTGCTGTAAACCGTCCTTCACATAGTGCAACGGCTGCAGGGAAGCTGTCACTTGCTCACTCTTTTTACTGTTCGCCATTTCCTGACGGAATGCCCTTTTTTAACCACTTACGTTCTCATTTATGTTTGCCGTCTGAGTTATCGGCCGTTTTAGTGAACGACGCAAGGGCTGTCGACCGTGTTTTACTTTTTATCCGTCATAACATTATGGCGGAGGACATTTAATCTTTCGTTCAGGACATCCGTTTCTCTATGGCGTATTCTGTGGACCTTTCTCCAAGTCACTGTTTTTAGCTGTCTTTCCTTTCGTCGACTTTGTTTAACGTGTGGTCGTTCCTAACTCCTTTTTGTCTTCGTGTTCTACTGCTCTGACATGGGCGCGTATAGCCCTAGTTGTTTTTGCGCCTTGAAACAAAAAAAAAAAGCAAAACAAATCGCTCAGAGTCTTCGTAGTTGTAGAGTGTATTCAGATGAGACATGGCGAGACTCATTTCAATTGAAGCATCTAGCTAGTGTTCTAGCTGTACATTGGTGAGGAAGTATATGACAACAACCATGTTGTAAATAGAATTGGAAGGAGAATCAGCAATGGTCGTATTTTTTGTTTTATTATCCGCAAAATCGGATGAAACAAAAAAATACGACCAATGTTGATTCTCCTTCCAATTCTGTCCATTATTTGGTCGTGGTGCACAGAACACTCCATGGAGTCGCCAGTCATGTTGTACATGTTTTAAATTATTATGGAGGTGAAATTTTATATTTGACTATCGCTTTTCGGCTATATTTTAATGTGGCCCTGCCACAACATGTAATCCAGATGTCTATAGTTCCTTGTGAAGAAGATATTTTTACAAACGTTAAAACAATGGTAAAGGGGCTTTAATAAATCTTCCAGTGGGCAGCTGAATGGTTGTTTACGATTTCTACAAGAAGATTACAGATTTTTATGTAAAAATCAGGCTGCCGAAGGCGATTCTTTTATGGAAATCGTCTATGATAATTCCTTACGCACAATGACGTGGTGAGAACTTAAACAACTACTATGTAGAATTGTCCACGATACTCCTGCTAACAATGGAATCCTGTTCTACTCTTCTTGTAGAAATATCTGGCTCGAAATTTATAGCAGCAAGAGTATCTTTCCTGCTGTCGTCTTTACAGCTCTTCAGACTTGCTTGCTACCGTTGGGGGTCGTTGTACCTAGCCGCTATAGTGAATCCCTACCTCCACGTGCTGAAAAACAGGTCGTCACCTGTGTGGACAATCTTGATATCTCTCTGCATAAACCCACTCTACCTGTAGATCATTTTGGCGACATCGTCTGAGCACGAACAGTGCATCAAATTCCTCTTGTTTAGGATATGTCGTTACTCAGTAAATAACAAAAACTCAGGAGCACCAAAAAAACCTGTGACAATGTACTGATGTAACGCCTTTTGTTAGCAGCGAGAAATGACACTGTCAGTGAGGAAATGCGAGCTTATCTGGTGTCAAAACTAACCGCTTCGGTTTAGTGGCGTGTCGTAGCGCGTTGCCAGGAAGAGTGTTTAGGAATATATCTCCGAAAAGGCGCCAAATAGAAAATAATCTTTCTAGGCAAAAAAAATGTTCAGTTTCGACAGCTTTTTCGACAGTACTAATTTATCCAATGTTCCCGTTTAAAATTTTGAAAATCAGTACGTTTTCCTCATTCTGCAATTGCTTTCAAGCAAAGTAAGCTTCACTATCTATTCGCCTTAATCGATTTGTCTAATCAGTATTGTACCCGAAAACGACCAGATGTTCTGTTTCCGAGATTGGGTAGGTGTAAGCCTCCAGCTTCTACAAAATGAGCTCTGATTTCGTGAGATATAAGGTGGACGAAGTGATATCTTCCTCTGCTCATATTGAAAAGCACACTGTAGAAATGTTTTGAAGCAGAATGCCGGTCTTGTATCGTCTGCTTTTATGGTGAGCATATGTGTGACATTGATGAAACAACCCTGCGACGAAACAGTCAGATTTTGAGACTTTTCTACCTCCTGCGGTAATGCTACCTTAGATAAGTTCGTACCGACTAAGGTCCAAAGCGAGGGGAAAGATCCACCGTGGTATAACAATCATGTACGAAAGGTACTACGGAAACAAAGAAAGCTTCATCATAGGTTTAAGAGTAGTCGAATCATAGCTGATAAGGAAAAGCTGAACGAAGCGAAAAAGAGCGTAAAGAGAGCAATGAGAGAAGCATTCAACGAATTCGAACATAAAACATTGGCAAACAATCTAAACAAGAACCCTAAAAAGTTTTGGTCATATGTAAAATCGGTAAGCGGATCTAAATCCCCTATTCAGTCACTCGTTGACCACGATGGCACCGAAACAGAGGACGACCGAAGAAAGGCAGAAATACTGAATTCAGTGTTCCGAAACTGTTTCACTGCGGAAAATCGTAACACGGTCCCTGACTTCAGCCGTCGCACGGACGCCAAAATGGAAAATATTGAAATAAACGATATCGGAATTGAAAAACAACTGCTATCACTTAGTAGCGGAAAAGCATCCGGACCAGACGAGATACCCTTAAGATTCTACAGTGATTATGCTAAAGAACTTGCCCCCTTTCTATCAGCAATTTATCGTAGATCGCTGGAAGAACGTAAAGTACCTAGCGACTGGAAGAAAGCGCAGGTCGTTCCCATTTTCAAGAAGGGTCATAAATCAGATGCGAATAATTATAGGCCTATTTCGCTTACGTCAATCTGTTGTAGAATAATGGAACATGTTTTGTGTTCTCGTATTATGACGTTCTTAGATAATACAAATCTCCTTCATCATAACCAACATGGATTCCGCAAACAGAGATCATGTGAAACTCAGCTCGCCCTATTTGCCCAAGAAATTCACAGTGCCGTAGACACTGGCGAGCAGATTGATGCCGTATTCCTGGACTTCAGGAAGGCATTTGATACGGTTCCGCACTTACGTTTAGTGAAAAAAATACGAGCTTACGGAATATCGGACCAGGTTTGTGATTGGATTCAGGATTTCCTAGAAGAAAGAACACAACATGTCATTCTTAACGGTTCAAAATCTGCAGATGTAGAGGTAATTTCGGGAGTACCGCAGGGAAGCGTGATAGGACCTTTATTGTTTACAATATACATAAATGACTTAGTTGACAACATCGGTAGCTCCGTGAGGCTATTTGCAGATGACACGGTTGTCTACAAGAAAGTAGCAACATCAGAAGACTCGTACGTACTCCAGGAGGACCTGCAGAGGATTAATGCATGGTGCGACAGCTGGCAGCTTTCCCTAAACGTAGATAAATGTAATATAATGCGCATACATAGGGGCAGAAATCCATTCCAGTACGATTATGCCATAGGTGGTAAATCATTGGAAGCGGTAACGACCGTAAAATACTTAGGAGTTACTATCCGGAGCGATCTGAAGTGGAATGATCACATAAAACAAATAGTGGGAAAAGCAGGCGCCAGGTTGAGATTCATAGGAAGAATTCTAAGAAAATGTGACTCATCGACGAAAGAAGTAGCTTACAAAACGCTTGTTCGTCCGATTCTTGAGTATTGCTCATCAGTATGGGACCCTTACCAGGTTGGATTAATAGAAGAGATAGACATGATCCAGCGAAAAGCAGCGCGATTCGTCATGGGGACATTTAGTCAGCGCGAGAGCGTTACGGAGATGCTGAACAAGCTCCAGTGGCGGACACTTCAAGAAAGGCGTTACGCATGAAACACGTATGTAACGCAGCAGCGATGGCGAGGCATTGTAGCATCTGTGACCAGAGAGTATGCGCTTGACCGCGCGAGTGTTGCGAGCGGTTCTCAGTCAGTAGTAGTCTTTGCGAGTTAGTTGTCGCTATGCAGAGTAGCAGTCAGTCAGTCGTTGCGAGTCTGTAGCTCTGTCTAGTTGAGAGCAGTACTCAGTCTGTAGTCGTCATGCAGAGCGGTCGGTCAGTAGTAGCAGCCCAGTGCGGTTGTGTGATGTAGGCGGTCGGCAACAATGGTCAAGATGAGGAATAAGGTATACTGTTAATTAATATAATCATTAGATAATGAAAAATTTTATTTATTGTAATTATTCTCCAACAAGTCTCCCAATAATAATTTTTTATTTCAAAAGCATTTTCTCAAAAGTTTAATTTTTTTTGAACTAAAGATCTCGTTGCACTTCCCATTTCATTCCACTTCTTTTTGAAGAAAAATTTCACTAGAATTACAAAAAAAAGGAGAATATTATTATTTGCAATGTAGTTCCTCCAAGTGGTGCGCAACAACAAGAGCAGATATGTGACATCCATTTATTCTGAGGTAAGACTTTAATTCTGATTGTTTTTACACAGGGCCAAAAACCGATATTTCGGTTTAATTGAATTTTCTTGTCACTGAATGGACTTTAATTTTTTGAAGGATTTATAATTGAGTCAGATTGCGAATTTCACATTTTTGTTGCCATTGTCAGTACATTTCATTGTGGGCAGGTTACGCATAGAGCCATGTCCATCAGCATTTCTAATTAGTATCGTTATTTTTCTTTTAAAATTTTTGTGGGGAGGTTACACTTGGCCCCCATTTCTATTAAGTATTGCTATATTTTCTTATAAAAAAAAATTGCGGTGGGGAGGTTACACTTGGCGACACCCAGTCCAGGATCGTATTTCGTTGAGAGTCTTTTGAGCGACAGTCAGATATCTGCTCTTATTTGCTTAGATAATTAGGATTTGGCGCAACGCTTTTAATAATATTGTGACTTTCTTTCTACAGGTCAACGGCAATTTGCTGCTTTGTTGTATTTGTGTGTTGCTTTTGCATTGTGCTCATTTGTTTTGTGAAAAATTTTGACTATTGTAAAAATGCCGCGAAAGACTGTGAATAGTGTATCGCGAAGTATTGTGAATGAAATTACCGACTTAAACAACGTGACCGATAGTAATTGTGATACGCAACGTAATGATGACAATCCTGCGTTCACTAACAATCAGTGCATTCCAACCACTAATGATGACTTTCACCTTAATGATGAACAAACGAACTCAATTGTCTCGTCTGTTAACTTGACGACAATTGATGACGCGGGACGCTCTATTGCAATGAGCGCTGCCGAGCTTAACACACCCGATTTGGAAAACTCAAGTGACGAACAGACAAATTTGTCTAATGAAAATGAACAGATCACACAAAGTAGGACGGATTTATTTAATTCCGAAACAATGACTGATAGTGTACATTCGACTGACAAACTTTTTTCTAAATCTCAGAATAACCAAATGGTTACAGTAAGCGAGAAAGTTCCAGATGCTCTATTGAACAGCACAGAGAATAGAAATGCTAATTTTGAATCGGATTCAATTATGGCATTTTTGCGGCAAAATTTCAAACAGTTTAATGAAAGATTTGATAAAAATGACGAAAAACAAGATAAAAATGATGAAAATTTCAGACAACTTAGGGAAGATAACAAACAACAGAATGAAAACCTCAAGCAACTTAGTGAACAGGTCAGACAACAAAATGAAAAATTTGACGACAATTCGAGGCAGCTTAGTGAACAAATTAGAGCGGTTGCCGCGCAGTGCCATGACACTAAGGAACAGTTGCGCGTGGAAATTGAGGCTTGTTCACAAAAAAATAGCGAAGAAATAAAGTCGGTTGCGCAAGAATTAAGGGAAATGCAAACAGCCGCGACAGATACACTCAGAGACGAAATTAGCGGAGTCGCCAAACAGTGCTCTGAAAAAGCTACACAATTACGGGACGAGCTTAGAGCAATGACGGTAGAACTTTCGCGCACTATGGACGCAAAGATAGACGCGAAATTCGAACAGCAGAACACTCAGATTAACGAGCGCTTTAATCAGCACATACAGAACAGTGATACGCGTTTCCGCAGATTTATTCAGGATCAAAACAAAGTAAAACGACAAGTCATGGAAACAATCACTGCACAAAGACAAGAGGACAAACGTAAAATATTCGCGAAAGCGAAGACGTATGTAGACAATAATATTACTACAGTGTCCGACAAAATTAATACCATAGAACAATTGAACGCGGAATTACGGGATGAAATTTCTGACCTGAAATCAAAAACAGATACACACACAGTAAATATTCAAACAGTGACAGATAGATTCGAACAATTAGATCTAACACAGGATTGTGATGTTATCAAAGGTGATGTTAAAAAACTGAGCGAAACTACGCGCAAGTTGCAAAAACAGATTAATGCGTCTGATTCTAAAACCGATGATCAGGTTAAAATGCTGTCTGAAAAATGTGATGAATTGGCCAGCCGTATTGATGTCATCGAAAATACTAATGACAATAAATCAGACGATACTGCACCGGTTTCATTTATCCAAACGCCTGAATTTCAAAATTTACAGCAGACAATTAATGAAATCGATTCATCTAACAACACGTTACGTCGGAAGTTATCAAATTTACAACAAGAAGTAACAGAAATGAAAAACACTTCTGTTAATAATACACAACAGACGCCACTTTATGAACATGTGTCAGACTCACGCAGCGCATATAATTTGGGTAATCTGCAGAGAGTACGGGACTTAGATTCCGAACAACCACAGTTCAATAGATACTCTTACGATCCTGAACCTGTTCCATCACACAGAGATGATAATTTCGACTACAAACATTTTCTGTCAGTAAGAAAGTTCAAAATATTTAAAAACGATAGAACGCAGATTCACCCACTGGATTGGATTCAACAGTTTAGCTTTGCTCTTCCACCGACTTGGCCTGTAACACATAAACTTGAATTTATTTGCAGTTTTTTGGAAGGCGAACCGGCAACTCGTATGAGACCGATCGCGAGACAGTGTTACTCGGTAGAGGAATTTCAGAATGCTTTTCTGTCAGCGTACTGGTCGAAGACGACACAGCGCGGAATTAAAGATCAACTAATTAGTTTGCCAAACTATGAAAACTCAAATTTTCCCAGTGTAACGCAATTTTTTGAGCACATGGTACAACAAAACCAGTACCTAAGTGAACCGTACAGTGAATCCGCACTTATACAACTATGCATCTCTAAATTACCACGGTCATTACGAGTGTCACTTCTAACGGGCCAGCAAAAAGAAAACATTTCAGCATTCAGAGATCTTTTACAGCTCTTGGAGGTACAGCAATCCGATTATTCTTTTGTAAACAAAAACTTTTCGAGTAACAACCAAGGTCAACAACAGTACTACAATTATGATCAGGGACGTAATTCCAATCGGAAAGATAACAGACGTTTTAGGAACGACAACTACCAAAACTTTAATAACAGGCAAAATTCTAATTATCAATACCGTCAAAATTTTCAGCAACAGGAACAACACTTTAGTAACAATAGAGGTGTTTCACAACAAGAACATCAAAACCAGCCGGTTGACATACCTAACCAACAATGGAATACGCAAGGTCAACCAGGCTTTAATGTTTCGCCGCGTGGACGTATAGCCCCTGGTCCAATAAATAGTAACGTACGTCAGCAAGGAAACAACTACGTACAAAGAAGACAGTATTTCAATTCCTATCGTAATGCACCGTATAGGAATGACTATTACGACAGACGTAAAAATAATGAGGACAATTTTCAGCGAACATCTAACAACAGTCGGTCATACCAACAGCAAAATCATACGCAAGAACATATTGTCATGAATGAACCCGACAGTAGGTACCATCCAGAGCGTAACACGTCTGGAAGAAGTAATAGGACAGTTCAAATAGTCGAAATGCCACAGAATCCTCCTAATAATAATAACACGTCAGATAGAATCTGACTAGATAATGTACAGGACGCATCTTCCAATAATACAAGCACTACCTTAGACACGCAAAATGTTGTTCACGAAAATGTAATTACTTTTGACGACATCAGAGACACTCTTTTACAGGAAAGACCAGTTATTCAGAAAACCATTTCACATCCTGTTATCGAAATTAAAATTGGTTCATCGAAATTTTCAGCAGTAATCGATTCCGGATCACCTATATCAGTAATCAATGAGGAGACTTTCAACGAGTGCAACAAAGAGAATACCTATCCGACATTACCTTTAGGCAAAACAAAAGTGAAAGGAGCAGTATCGAGTAAAGGTGTAGACGTTAAATTACAGACGCATTTATCATTTTGTATTGGAGGTCATACTTTCCACTCTAATTTTTGGATTGTTCCTTTATTGACAACAGACATTATTTTAGGCACGAATTTTCTGGTACAACACGACGCAGTCATTGATTTTCAGAATTCTTATTTAATGTTAAAGGATGAAAATGTACAACTTGCTTTAGAATTTCAGCACTCATTATCTGCGGAAGAACAAACAATCAACCGCACAGAGGTCATTTCCGCAACACGTGACATAGACTGTAATCCCACATTGTTAACGGATACGTACGTACACAACTATAATACTCCAGACGAAATGGACTACGACGTAATACAAATGATTTCCGATAAAGTTAAAGAGAGTAGTGCAATTACAGACGACGAACGAACGCAATTACACAAAATTCTTTTACAGCAAGCTCCGGTTTTTGACAACATTCCTGGTACTATGTCCGGCTTTATGTATGAATTTCAAGTCAAACCGCATGACACATTTAAAGCAAAGCATTATCCTATTCCATACATTCACAGAGAACAGGTTAAAAAAGAATTGCAGGATATGCTCGACCAAGGAATTATAGAACCAGCAGTTAGTCCGTACATAAACCCGCTACATATTGTTAAGAAAAAAGATGGCTCACTTCGCCTTGTACTTGATTCACGTCACATTAATGACATTATTATTAATGAAACAGATCGACCACAGACATTAGAGGAACTTTTACAGAAATTTCACGGTACAGCTATTTATTCCACATTAGATTTGAAATCGGGATTTTGGCAAATTCAACTTCATCCGAATTGTAGAAAATATACAGCTTTTCTCTGTTTCGGCGATTGTTATCAATTTTGCAAACTACCGTTCGGCTTAACTATTTCTTCTGCAGCTTTTATTCGCGGTTTGAACACAATACTTCCGACAGAACTTAAGGACAGAATTACGACGTACGTAGACGATATTCTTATCGGAGAAGCTAGCTGGTATGAACACAATCTGATTCTTGAACAACTGCTGCAAACTTTTCATGCACAAGGACTTACAGTTAACCTCAGTAAATCGCATTTTGGCAAAACTTCCATAAAATTTCTTGGACACGTAATTTCAGCAGAAGGCATTGCGCCTGATCCAGAAAAACTTCAAGCTCTACGTGACATTACTGTTCCTACAACGAAGAAGCAATTACGCAGTTTTTTGGGCTTAATTAACTTTTTTCGTAAATTTATTCATCACTCTGCTTTAGACACACCCAGATTATGCCATTTAACAGGTAAAAACAGTATTTGGTCTTGGGATAAGCAAGCACACTCTGAATTCATGAACCTGAAACATGCTCTGTTGAATGCTCCACTGTTATCGCACCCCGATCTTACTAGAAATTTTTCCATTGCTACCGACAGTTCCAACACCGCTTTAGGCGTACATATTTTCCAGGAAATAGAAGAAGATGGTTCAACAGTTATTAAAAACATCGCATTTGCAAGTCGCATTTTGTCACCTGCTGAACGAAATTATTCCGTCACAGAACTTGAAACATTATGTGTTGTATGGGCTTTCACGAGATTTAGGCACTTTCTTTACGGCAGACATACCACCGTCTACACAGACCATAGAGCGATACAATTTTTACTTTCAGCTAAATTCACTCACGACAGGTTAAGCAGATGGAAACTATATTTACAGGAATTTAATTTTACAATAGTTCACATTCCCGGTACGCAAAATGTTATAGCAGACGCACTATCGCGTTCTCTCAGCAACAATCAGCAAGACGTAGCAACCAACTTCTGCAAAACAAATTTCAGTGTCATGTACATTCAGCAAGTTGCATTTGAAAACTTTATTTCATCGTCATTACAGGACATAGCGCAAGAACAAAACAAAGACAATGTGTGGAAAGAAATTAAACAGCTTTGGCAAGATAAGAATAATGTTACGATCAGGAACCACTACACTGTACGTAATGACATTCTGTTTCGCCGCTCTCATCCTGACAGCAACAATTGGTTATTATGCATTCCTGACGAACTGGTTAACAAACTAATTTGGTACACTCATTTAAGTTACGCACATTACGGAGCACGAAAATGTTTTCTTATACTGAGACAGAACTGTTATTTTACCAACATGGAAAAACGTATACGACGAGTTTTAGCGTCTTGTAAAATTTGCCAGAAAGCTAAATCAGACACCACTTCACATATTCCTCCTTTATATCCCATTATACCTGTGAAATTAAGACACATGGCCGCAGTAGATATTTTTGGTCCGATTCCGAGAACTAACAGAGGTTTTTGCTACATTTTTGTCGCTGTTGAGCTCACTTCAAAATTTGTTACTTTCACTCCGTTACGCAAAGCTACTGCTAAAACTGTTTCGAAAGCATTTGTAAAACATTTTCTATTTCATGTAGGGCATGTAATGAAAGTAATTTCTGATAATGGATCTCAATTTCGTAGTAGTGTATGGACACGCATGTTACGAGCTAGAAACATTTCTCCGATCTATATATCCAAGTACCACGCTTCTTCGAACCCTTGTGAAAGATTAATGAAGGAAATTGGTAAGCTGTGCAGAATATACTGCCACAAAAGACATATTGATTGGGATACACACATACTCTCATTCCAAGATGTAATTAATTCCATTCCAAATGAATCCACTATGCTATCTCCGACTGTTATACTGAAAAACGTTGAACCACCGAACAAAATTAAAGAATTAATAGAATTCCCCAAAAATCGTCGCCTACGACACTACGAAATAATTGACATTGCGCTGAACAACATCAAACGTGCCGCAGAGCGCCGGAGAAGACAGCAAAAACAGGTTTGTACACGCCGCGACTTTCACGTTGGACAGAAGATATTAGTACGTACACACTATTTATCCAGCAAATTAAAAGGTAAGTGCAGTAAATTTGAACTTCTATACGCAGGTCCGTATCGGATTCGCAGTATCCCTCACCCCAATGTTGTACACGTCGAAACTTTGAGAACCAGAAAATCGAAAGGCAATCACCATATCTCAAACATTAAACCGTTTATTGAGTGAAACCACTGTATGATTCAACACACTATGATGCCATTTACTAATGCAATTAATTCACCTGACTAATTATTGATGATTATCGTATTTTTTTTCTTGGCAAGTGCCCGGCAAGGTAAGGTTAGCAGGTCGCTTTTCTTGTCGTTACACATCAGACCGTGCACATTTTCCATTTTTTTTGTGTATAAGACTGTACTCCAGTTTTGTTTGTATGCACTATGGAATAGTTAAGATATAACACACACCAGTCGACTTTGACATTTTTTTTTTTTGCCTTATGACATCTCAACATCGTGACTGTTTCACATTTTTTTTTTGCTACTGCATTGTATTATTCTGTGTACATTTTTTCGCATCCGAACACTGTCAATGTCTTGGACATATTACGTTTTCTGTCATGTTATGCTGTATGGTTAATTGTGTCACCATAAACCAGTCATTATTTAGTGGGTATAGGATTTAAATGCAAGACATTAATCTTTGTTCATCAATTTCAGAAAGGAATGATGATTCTAAGAAATAAATTTAACATAAATGGGAATTTCACCTGCGGAATAAACGAAAGGAGATGCAATAACTTTATGAGGAAGAGTAAAGGGATCAGGATTAACAAGCATTAACAAGACTATACTATACTCATCACAGAATAGCAGTCTTAACTAATTTTTTCTTTCAGAATACAAGGTGATTGATGCAGGCTGTCAGAGAGAACTACACATCTTATTTTTAGTGATGAAATATGCTAGAGATAAGGAATAGTTGTATAATGAGTAATGAAGTGATTTTTTGCAGATGATAATGAATACTGATGAATAATGATGAGGGAAATGGTATTATGAATAATGAAGTTTTTCTTTACAGGTGATGATGATAATGAAGTTATGATGATATGGATAATGAAGTTTTTTTTACAGATGAGGATAATGTTGAAGTAATGTATTTATGCTATGTAGTTATTTAAGTATTTGTTGCAGTTTGCTTTGACAGCAGGTGTTACATTGCATAGTAGGATGATGGAAAGTTTTGGAAAGGACAGCTATGGAACACATTTTATACACATTTCACTACTTGTTAATTCGAAGTTCACTACTTTTCAGCATAGTGTGCGTTTCTTCTTTCAGGTCAATAATCCGTTTTTGTATTTTTCCAGGAGAAGTTTTTCATGACACTTACTAAACCTGTTACTTATTATACCTGTTCTAGTACTTGCATTTTTATATTTTTTACCCATTTGTGTTTATCATTTATAAATGTGATCACATGTACTGCCTTGTTACATAATCTTGCTACAGCTGACTCATGACGAATGACGTTACCTATCCTCATTTGCAGCAATAGGTCAAAAGCAAAAAGTATTATGCCTCAGCAATTAATTATCGATCCCAACGCAATGCATTGCTACCAAAAAAATGTATTACCAGTCCCACATAATGTCACTAGTTTATGATAATTCTGAATAATACTGATCAACTCTGAATAGCATGTCACTCGAGTAATGACCTCTTAATGAGACTATATTCAAAATAATGCTTTGTCACTAGCTAATAACTGCCACTGTTTATTGTAATGCCTGTGATTACTAATGATTTGACTGTAATTAACTGATTTTTAATAATGACTTTGTAATGATCTGAATAATACTGAATGATGAACTATGTTTTATTCTATTCAATACTTGATGGCCACTGAGTGCCAATAATTAATGTCAATCAACGAAATTGTTATTAATTATGCCATTAATTAACTCTTGTTTTCAATGTTCATACTTTGTAATTGAAAAAAAAAGTGATTGTTTAATAATGCTTTGTAATTAGGAAAAGACTAATGATTCTTAATAGATTGGAATGACACATAATTAATTAACTATGGTACTGTTTAATAATGCTTTGTAATTAATTAAGGCTAATAATTCTTAGTATATTGAAATGACAAATGATTAATTAATTAACTGTAATTAGACAAATGATTAATTAACGACAAATGATTAATTAACTGTAATTATACAAATGATTAATTAACTGTAATTAGACAAATGATTAATTAAAGACAAATGATTAATTAACTGTAATTAGGAAAAGGTTAATGATTCTTAATTATACTCTGTAACTGAAAAGAATGCGATTATTTCATAATATTTTGTAACCAGGAAAAGAATGCTACTGATTCTATGTAAAACAATTAATGAACATTTTTCTGTAATACTACATACTTGGTACAGAAATGTTCAATAACTGGGCTATGAATGCCACGAACTATCAATGAAGACTGTAATTGTCAATATTATGTGACTTGATGTCCTTCACCTCATAAGCTGACTACCCTGAATTACTGCAATGTCCATTTGTCCTGTTTATCCCAGTGATCATGGAGCACTATATTTGGTTTTGCACTAATTCTACGTTGGTGTGCCTTGTAAGAGTGTGGTGTTGACACGACATGCTGTCCACCACCATGAGCGATGAAGACATTATTATGGTCCCACTGTTTGGTGTACCTAATGTACTGCCAAAATGAAAACATGGAACATTACTACGACAGTTCAGTGTCTTGGCTACACTGATAAATTCTGATGGGAAAAGAACTTCAAGTTGTGTCACTTGGTGTTGTACTACTGTGGAAAGATATGGACTTTCAGAGCAGCTGTGTGCAATCTAAAGTGCTACAACCATGATGCAATCCTTCCCTTTCCTATCCTGATTCTTGTCACATAAAAAAAAAAATTTTTTTTTTGGTAACATCATTTATGTTCATAGGTTATACATTTTTCGATTCGCTAAACTCCAGTGTGAGTACACTTATGTCACTGGTCGACATGATGTTTGCCATTATGTTTATTTGTTGTGAAAATACTAAAGACATTTTTCAGTGCATGTGCACTTTGGACATGAATTTTTTTTTGCCATTATGTTTATTTGTTGTGAAAATACTAAAGACATTTTTCAGTGCATGTGCACTTTGGACATGAATTTTTTTTTTTTTTTTTGCCATTATGTTTATTTGTTGTGAAAATGCTAAAGACATTTTTCAGTGCATGTACACTTGTCAACATAATATTTTTTTTTGCCAGTCTGTTTATTTGTTCTGAATATGCTAAAGAATTTTTTCAGTGCCTGTGCACTTTGTTATCTGTCAAATAATTTGTATATACTTTTCTGATTTGCTACTATGTTTTGTACTCACATTTTGTCTTTGTCTGATATATTTTGTACTTAGTGCGTGTGCACAACATTTACTTTATGTACTACATCTAATTATTCTTGCCAGTCTGTTTATTTGTTCTGCATATGCTAAAGAATTTTCAGTGCCTGTGCACTTTATCTGTCAAAAATTTGTATATACTTTTCTGATTTGCTACTATGTTTTGTACTCACATTTTGTCTTTGTCTGATATATTTTGTACTTAGTGCGTGTGCACAACATTTACTTTATGTACTACATCTAATTATTCTTGCCAGTCTGTTTATTTGTTCTGCATATGCTAAAGAATTTTTTCAGTGCCTGTGCACTTTATCTGTCAAAAAGTTTGTATATACTTTTCTGATTTGCTACTATGTTTTGTACTCACATTTTGTCTTTGTCTGATATATTTTGTACTTAGTGCGTGTGCACAACATTTACTTTATGTACTACATCTAATTATTCTTGCCAGTCTGCTTATTTGTTCTGCATATGCTAAAGAATTTTCAGTGCCTGTGCACTTTATCTGTCAAAAAGTTTGTATATACTTTTTTCTGATTTGCTACTATGTTTAGTATTCACATTTTGTCCTTGTCTGATATATTTTGTACTTAGTGCGTGTGCACAACATTTAAATATTCTGTAAGTTGTAGGATTTTGTTAATTAAAGAAAAATTTTGCCGCGCTTGGCAAGTCCAAATGACTCACCATCGCTGCCAAATTTTTGCCCCCCGAGTGGAGGGTTATGAAACACGTATGTAACGCAGCAGCGATGGCGAGGCATTGTAGCATCTGTGACCAGAGAGTATGCGCTTGACCGCGCGAGTGTTGCGAGCGGTTCTCAGTCAGTAGTAGTCTTTGCGAGTTAGTTGTCGCTATGCAGAGTAGCAGTCAGTCAGTCGTTGCGAGTCTGTAGCTCTGTCTAGTTGAGAGCAGTACTCAGTCTGTAGTCGTCATGCAGAGCGGTCGGTCAGTAGTAGCAGCCCAGTGCGGTTGTGTGATGTAGGCGGTCGGCAACAATGGTCAAGATGAGGAATAAGGTATACTGTTAATTAATATAATCATTAGATAATGAAAAATTTTATTTATTGTAATTATTCTCCAACAAGTCTCCCAATAATAATTTTTTATTTCAAAAGCATTTTCTCAAAAGTTTAATTTTTTTTGAACTAAAGATCTCGTTGCACTTCCCATTTCATTCCACTTCTTTTTGAAGAAAAATTTCACTAGAATTACAAAAAAAAGGAGAATATTATTATTTGCAATGTAGTTCCTCCAAGTGGTGCGCAACAACAAGAGCAGATATGTGACATCCATTTATTCTGAGGTAAGACTTTAATTCTGATTGTTTTTACACAGGGCCAAAAACCGATATTTCGGTTTAATTGAATTTTCTTGTCACTGAATGGACTTTAATTTTTTGAAGGATTTATAATTGAGTCAGATTGCGAATTTCACATTTTTGTTGCCATTGTCAGTACATTTCATTGTGGGCAGGTTACGCATAGAGCCATGTCCATCAGCATTTCTAATTAGTATCGTTATTTTTCTTTTAAAATTTTTGTGGGGAGGTTACACTTGGCCCCCATTTCTATTAAGTATTGCTATATTTTCTTATAAAAAAAAATTGCGGTGGGGAGGTTACACGCAATACGGAGAGGTTTATTATCGAAATTACGAGAGAGCACATTCCGGGAAGAGATGGGCAACATATTACTACCGCCCACATATATCTCGCGTAATGATCACAACGAAAAGATCCGAGAAATTAGAGCAAATACGGAGACTTACAAGCAGTCGTTCTTCCCACGCACAATTCGTGAATGGAACAGGGAAGGGGGGATCAGATAGTGGTACAATAAGTACCCTCCGCCACACACCGTAAGGTGGCTCGCGGAGTATAGATGTAGATGTAGATGTAAGGGTCACAGACTGGTTAGCAATACTGAAGAATCGGTCGAGCGAGGGCCCTGTAAGAGTATTTCTTCTCGTTAGGACCCTTCCAATGAACGTCAGTGCGACATCTGATTTTCCTACATCTGGTTTTAAGTGGTGGTATCTTCTCAACTGCATCTAACAACCAATAGTTTTGCAGGCGCCCTGAACTAAGGCGTATTCAATTAACATGCTTAAACTCCCAGTATTCTAAACCAAAGTATTGCTTATTTCAGCAACAGGCATTAAGGAGATGAATGTAAACTAATAGCAGTAATAAAGAGAAATAACCCGATAGTATTCAAGTAGAAGATGGTGGTGAACAGCTTGGGCACATCGCATCGTATAATTATTTAGAAGTAATACTAATTAGCGACATGAATGGGACGAATGCATAAAATTGGTATTACGGAAGGTAAATGGAAGATCATATTTTTTAGAAGGATTCTGGGAAAGTGTCTTGCATGTGTAAGGAAATCACATGTGTGACATTACCACGGCCAGTTCTAGAATACTGTTCCAGGGTTTAGTTCACAGCAGACATCAGAGCATTCCGCGACGCACTGCTAGCATTATAACAGGTCAGTATAAGCCGTAAGAAAGTATGATAGAAGTCGAAGGGGAACGCAAATGAATGTGTCTGGAAGACACGCTACTCATTTCTGGGCAAAATCCTGCAGTATTCATCCCGTGATGTTGCAGTCTAGGAAGACTGCGCGTCCACACCGGTGCTATGACGGTATATCTCGCGCAACGATAATGAGAAGCGTAAGAAAAGAGAGATCGGGACTTAACATCTGAGGTCATCAGTCCCCTAGACTTAGAAATACTTAAACCTAACTAACCTAAGGACACCACACACATCCATGCCCGAGACAGGATTCGAACCTGCGACCGTAGCTTCCACTCAGTACCGTTTTTTTTTGTCATCAGTCTTCCAACTGGTTTGATGTGGCCCGCCACGAATTCCTGTCTTGTGTGAACTTTTTCAGTAAGACTTGCACCCTATACTGCCCTCTCCAGCAGTGTGCAAGTTATTCTCTGTTATCTTAACAGATGTCCTATCATCTCACTCAATATGCGAACGGAATGAGAAAGGAAATCGCTAACACTGGGAGGGAGCACCCTCCGCCATGCATTGTACAGTGGGTTGCAGAGTACATGTGAAGATGAAGATATTACTTTAGCGTTACATGAATGAACAGGCAACTCAGGAACGAAAAATGATTTAACTCACCAAAAATGCGTTCGAGTCCTGCTGTGTCTCGTACAGAACTAAGTCAGCAATTCATTACTAGTTTTTATTTCTTTATCATGTTCCAGGGGAACATGTGAGCCAAAGCCACTTCGGTATGGAACGAGTCACTCCATAGTTGACAGAATGCATATTAAAAGGTCATAGATAAAATTTCAATGCTTTAAATAGTTTCTAGAAGGAAACTGTCTATCGAAATCTGACAGAAAACCCGAAGAGATTCTGGTCGTAAGTAAAGTACACCAGCGGCAGGGCGCAATCAATACGTCCACTGCGCCATAACAATGGTGATGTTACTGACGAGAGTGCCACTAATGCAGAGTTAAGGTTTTCCGAAATTCCTTTACAAAAGAAGACGAAGTAAATATTCCAAAATTCGAGCAAAAACTACTGCCAACAAGAGTAACTTAGAAGCAGATATCCTCAGTGTAGCGAAGCAATTTGAAACCCTTAATAGAGCCAAGGCCTCCGGTCCAGATTGCAGAAGATTCAGGTTCCTTTCAGACTATGCTTATACAATAGTTCCACACTTAACAATCACATACAACCGCTCGCTCGTAGAAAAAGAATGAAACAGTAGAGAAGCGCCTAGAGAATGGTTCGATAAACCCTCTACCAGACACTTCACTGTAAATTGCAAAGTAGATTAAGAAAGAACTAATAAAACACGAAAAACCAGACTATTCGAATAAACGACACATTACAGAGAAAAGCCATCAGCTATTGGGAGAATAGAGAATAAAAGGTGTGTGTCAGTAGGAAACCTTTCAAATTGGTTTTAAATACCTCGTACTTGAGGCTAATTACTTAATGTTTTTTTTAGTTCTACTGCAACTCTGCAAGCCGTCAGGAATTATTTCGGTGTAGTGGTTAATGAACTGTTACGCAAGAGCATATCGTTTTTGCGTCTAGTGATCACTGAATGAGTGTTGCAGTTATTTCTAAATGAGACAGTTTTGTGAACAACAAAGCCCACGATAGAACATATATACAAGGACGGCAAAGTAAGGGTTTGAGACGCTTATAGAAAGGCGTACACGTAGTTCGCGAACTGACACAACAGTGACCAACTCTTTCTGGGCTGAGAATACTCGAGGCGAATGCACAGAATTGGTGCAAAATACACCACCATACGAGATTACAGAGCGAAAATAAGAAAAGTAAACAAGTTCCCGCATTTCAGCGTCAGAGATAATGCAGATTGTTCTCATAGTGAAGATAGCAGCGTTCAGTTCCTTCACAAAATGTTGAACGTGATGCTTCCGAGATAGTGTTCCATCTAATTTCAGTCCTAAGAATTTGAAATGGTTCACTTCACTGACTATTAGACCGCTTTCGAACAGTAAAATTTCGGTTTCGCAAGAGTTCTTGTCAGAAACTGTATACATTGCGTTTTGTTACAATTAACGTTAATCTGTTCTCTGAAAGCCGCGTACTGATACTGCTGACTGTCCTATTAGCCACATCATGTATATTAAATCTATCTCGGTCATACTAACACTTCTGGCATGTGCAAAGAGAATAATTTTCGTGTCATCTGTCATGTTCAGTGGCATATCAATGATAGACAGGATAAACAAACCGACAAACTGCAGGGACGGATTTCTGACTGGAAACCGATGAAGATGCATCCGGAAATTTTGGAAATTTGTGGTAAGGTCTTATGGAACCAAACTGCTAAGCCTGTACACTAGTTAATCTAACTTAAACTAACTTACGCTATGGACAACACCCACCCATGCCCGAGGGAGGACTCGAACCTCCGATGGGGGGAGCCGAGCGGACCGTGACAAGGCGCTTCAGACGGCGCGGCTACACCGGGCGGCATGTATCCGGAAATGGATAGTATGCATACAACGACAACGAATCGTCCCGGTACACAGTACACCGCATCCACATCACAATTGATTTCAAAGTGGCCTCCACGGGATTGCAGGTGATAGGGATAGGAGCGGTTGTCATGCAGGACACACGTAATCGCACTTTGGCTTACATCATCTTGGCAGGCCACTTGCCTGGAGCTCGTACTAAAGTTCGACTCAATAGCCTGTAGAACCCGGCTCTCTAAATCTGGTGTAAGCACAGTCCGGTGCTTCCCTGCACGTTCGTCTGTCTGATAGGAACCGTGATCACACAACCGCCCAAAAAGAGCTTGAAACGGTTTCTGTGAGGGTACTTGTTTTGGCACAGGCGTGTTGCCTCTCGACCGTTTCCATCCGCTTGGCCGTGCACAGACACCACCTCGGCTTGTTCCCGACGTGAATATGGGACCATTCTGGTGCTTACAGTACCCTGTGTCAACCACACAGCCTGCAACACACAAGTAACACCTGGCACGTAGTCAGCGCCATCTACCGTGGCAACGATGCATTTCCCGACACACACATGATCATTGGACCTTTTTGCCTCCACTTTCAATCTGGAATACGTTCCTGCAATTTGTCGATTTTATTAATGGTCATCATGTACATTAAGGAAAGCAATGGGCCCCGAGTACAACCACGTGGCACACCCCCGCCTCTCCCCCTGCTCCTCCTGCTTTACATGGCCCGCAACTGATTCAAACGTCGTTACTCTTTGCTGACTGTGGAAAGAACTTACCGTTTCTAACGCCATTTTGTAGCAATAAGGGATTATCTCCATTCTGGAAAGACATGGTCGTTGCGCAAGGATTTCCTGCGTGACGCCACTGGTAGGGGAGGCTACCCGGATTCACGATCTGATTGTCCTGTGAAGTGGCGTGGCTGGAAATATCCGGTATTGGACGAGACTCGCAGATGCGCCGCGGCCGTCATGATGGCAGTCCCGCGGCTTGGCTGCCCCTCCTGGGCCCGTGACTTATTCACGACGCAGGAGCGACTCGGGGCGTGGCCTACGCACCCCTGCAAGCAGTATCAGTATCAGTGCGGCGTACAATAATAGTGTGGTGTGCACGCAGGGGGAGGGGCCACGCTTGCTGGTCGCCGGTCGCTGCACCACATGGCAGCGGGCTCTCTACTTCATTCCGCTTTTGTAATTCAAATGGCCCAGCAGCCTGATGGGAGTCCCGCGGCTACCTCCGCATACAACAATAAGCTCTGTCTAGAGCTGCAGCTAATACGCCAATACAGTCAGCCCCGACTGCGTGTCTCGCAAGACTAATTTTTACGAGCAGGCTCGACGAAATGACATACTGAGCTGTTACAACTCTATGAAGACTTGCTTGTGTCATGACAAGGCTTACAACACAATTAAGGCAAGTATGGTTTTTGTAGTTCCGCCTTTGCATAACGCAAAAAGTTTTTATTTGCCTTTTTTTGGCTTGGTAATATTTCCGTTTTGCTGCTAGGGAAGTACAAAGACAGAAGTCTACTGGATATTTAAAGACGGCTTGCAATGACCACACAAACTTCTTAAATCAGAGTAAGTTATTAACAAACAATAACATTAATATTGAAACAAGAAACAAATTGAAGACTTTTATTTGCAACATTTTACGGCATGGCTTTGAATTATGGACTCTGGGGGATAGGGAAAGCAAAAAATAGAAAAAGAAACGAAAGTAGAAGGAACAGAGACGTGGACATTCAGAAGAGCCACCAGAATATCGCCGGCCGGAGTGGCCATGTTTTAACTCATGTTTTAACAAGCCGTTCTAGACTTTCGTTGAATTAGGAGACAGGTGCAGCTGGCGTGTAAGACCCGGCGAGACTAGATACGTTTCCTTATTTCCCTGTGGGCACAATGATTTTTGTGATTCATGTTATTGGGAGTGATTACGTAGGTCTCACATTCATTGAGGATAAGTAGCAGATGCCGCAAGACAAGTGTTACACCATGAAAAAAGAAATGCTGTCAGTCCTGGAGCAGTATTAAGCCTATGGTGGACTGCCAGTTGAAGTTAACTTATTGTAATGGGGCTGCATAGGAAAGGATCAACTGAAATTTTTCAGGTTTCACAGATGATGATGTGGCTGCGTCTGAAAAGTCTTCCCATCCATCCTGTAAGTATATTTTCGATTTTTTGAGCGTATTTTCTCTTTCTTAGTCTCTTGTCTCTTGACTGCCCGCTATTTGTTCACCACGTTAACACCTAGCTTCTGTAAGACACAGGACAACTTCCAGAAGTCAGTTTTGCAACTATTTCACTAATCACGTAGTTCGTGTTTTAGGTACATTTCCCCGAGTGGTGTCCTCTTAAAGCTGACCTTACACCAATGGGCCGAGTGCATTACGGGTGTCACCACATCGCAAGTTGTCCATTGCGAAGACGATAAACAGCTTTCCTTCGAACGATTTGCGGTAGGGGTGGCGAAATTGTCATTTCTGTATCCGAGTCGAACAGCTTTTCCAGGCAGCGTTGTGATCACTGCTGCATTTACGTGGAACAGCTATTTGGCTGAGAGGAGACAAGCTTGCTGCCAAAGTGATCAGCTAGAAACAATGAGCTGGTACCGTAGAGTCTTTCAGTACTTCCCAATCACACATTTGAGCGCGATGGAGGGATGAACATGTCGGCAGCTGAGCTTCTTCGATAAAGTGAAGCTAATGCAGTACGGGAAAGGTAGCTTAAAAAAGCTAAGTTTTAGTCTTCTATTAACGTTGTAGGGTGATAATTAGGGCGACTCCAAATTAAGTAAGGTGGCGGGAGTGCGACAGTAGAAGTATTTCAGCCCATACGTCATCTGATATAACTCATCTCCGTAGGCAGTAAAGTGACGCGATTGTAAATCAGCGTCCTGATAATTTTATACGTGCAGCCGTAGGCTTGATTGGTGATCGCAGCGTACACAGTATCTTTAATTGCAGATATCTCGGATGAAAACGGTGGTGCCATTCTTCCCATAAATCCAGTCTTCTCGAATTATATCTCGAGAATTTAAGCTGAGAGTTGGGCCTGAACAATCTCTCTGCAGTCGTCAGAATCGACTGAGGAATGCTATCCGTTGCATGGAGCAGGCCATCTGTTTGACTATGCGTCCCACTGAAGAATTTCACTCCCAGTCATAATCTCGCAGATTCAGTTGACCTCGGGTAGCCTGATATATTAATGCTAAAGCAGGCTTGCAGCTGTTGTCAATCAGATCTTGACTGTTTTTCTAGCTCGAAGGAATGTCACTACACTAATGTGGTCTGAAATTGGCTGATGACTTGTAGCAAGTTGTCTGAGCGTATGCAGGCACCCTTGGATACACATACGAAGAGCGCGTTAGAAGTATAGCAACTTGGACATAATTTCGTGTAAGATGAAGCAAAGTGACTGTGCGTTAATGTGAGACACCAAACTGAAATAGTCGATTTCACAGAAATTTGGCTAAGTTTTTGATGCGAGGAACAAAGCAAGAATATAATAGCTAATTTTACCAGTAAAAATGTGTGTTCTCACCGCGGAAACAGAGGTAGAACATCAATTTTGTTAACACGTAGGTGTAAAGCTGCACGGAATAGTAAAAATGTTTTTTTAAGAATAGCAGAGCTGCCAAAATTGTAAGTCCCCTGGATATGAAGGGGCTGTCTCAAAAAAACAAACACAACATGTCTATAAAGACATTTTTGCCTATCGAAATCGCATGGAGAGGTGGTTTTTTTGAGACAGCACAGTTCCTTATTGATGTAGGATGGAAGTAGAGTGCTAAGATAAAGGAATTGCTACTTCATCCAGATACCATATTGAGAAATTTAAAGAAAATCGCCTATCTTCCGCGTGAAACTCCGGCACGAGAGGCGACTAATGCAACGAATCAGTGCTACAGACTTTAGTTGTATTACAATTTCATAGTTATCGGCATTTTTATTGCTGACTACAGAATGTAAATTACGAGGTCCGACAAAATTTTGGTATCCAAGGATGCGGACCTAGAAAACAGACTTGCGGATGGGATAAGGATAGCATTTTTTTTTTTTTTTAATCTGTGCAGACCTGTGCCGTTGGGCAGACGATTATAGGTTTGGGATAATTCGAGGAAGTGAAAACCATGGCTATCCGTGTAAGTGTTGGTATTATCTCTGGTAGTTATGGTGTTCTGCAGTTACGTGGGCTCCTACCCTGCCGTCTACTCCGGCACCACAACTGGGATTCGGTTGCTGGTCGTGATTGTCGGGCACCAAAACTAATTCTTCTTGTAAAGAGATTTTGTTAATAACAATTCTTGAGCCCTTCTCGTTCTATAAAAACTGTATGCATGATCGATCTGTGGCAAAATTTCTCAACTGCAGTTGATACTTTTAATAGAAGAAGTGCTACAAAACTGAAGTGGATGGGAACCAGCAAATTCAGAACACCTGGCTGGACATTTGCGTTATTTGCTGCTACATCCGAAGCGGAAGCAACCGAAGCACTACCACACGCTTGAATTCACTAACATTTTGTCACTTGTAGGTGATTTTAATTCTATTTGAAACCTGTTCTTGCCAACGTTACAAACGTTAAAGAAACACCAGAACACCTGACATGACTCTCATTATTTGCTGATATATCCGAAGCGGAGGAAGTTGAAGCACTGTTTTATAGCGGGGGTGTATCGTGACACCTAGCGTAGAATTCTGTGAATAATAACATAAGCTGGATGATCCTGACGATCGAATGTCAACAAACATGTCTAAAGTTCAATAATAAGCGTTTTTTTTATCTTGCACCGCCACAGGCGCCCTCGAGAGAGCAAGAAGGATCACGTACTCTGCTCCCCTCCCTCCTGAAATCTGGAGTACAGAATTTTCATTAGTTACAGAGCTGTCAAACACTTCCGGAACTGGAGTCCCGTGATTCCGCTAAACCCCTACGTTCCGCCAATTGTTCTTGTGACCTATCACGTCTCGATCTGACTAACTCACTCATATAAAAAAGTGACAAGTTTATAGCCTTGCGCCAACCCCCTCCTTCCCCTTCCTCCCGAGCCATCTGCTCTGCATAAATTTCTGCTCAGGGCCATGTGCTCCACTTTCTTGGTGGATCGTTTGGTGCTGGCCAAAGACGCGTCCGATTGTGCAACCGATTTAATTTTGTCAATAGTTGTGCTTTTATCTACATTTCGGATGACTCCTTGAGTGTGTGATATATGCGCAGGAATACAGGTATCTAAAATATTGCAATAACATTATTCGTGAATAACGACTTTCAGTCGCAAAATAGTTCCCTTATAATCATAGAGCGAAATTTCTCGAAGTTCTTTCCCTTTGGTTTCACGAACGTCTAAATGGCCTGGTGTCCGTGACTACACGTGCTTCTGAAACGCTTTTACATGATCATTTTTCGCTACGTCATTAAATACACAGGTCGCCATCACATTCCGGCTACTGGGAAACTATTCATGAGTCCTCTCTTACCTTTGAGCTTCTTGATTTTGCTGTGTGTTGCTCAGTAACATCCTCATTCAATTGTTTTCGGCATTTGTCTTCTTGTGCGACTAGCGCATAAGGGGTAGTCAAATGAAACCGAGACGGATGTAAAAAAAGTAAATAAACTGTTCGCTATTTCAAAAGCAATCGCCGTAGCATTTATCCCACTGTCAACAAGACGGTCAATGTCTCCATGCAAAAATGTTTGTGGTTACCTACGGAACCATTACCATACCCAAGCGTGCACCTCTTTGTCCGAAGCAAATTGACGACCTCTTTTTCCAGTGCCCAAAAATCTCTTGGGGAGAGATCGGGACTGCATGGAGGATGTGTAAGGGCTCCCCAACGAAAACTTTTGCAGCATAGCCGAAACAACCTTGCCAACTTGTGAGTCCGGCCACACATCCTCCATACAGTCCCGATCTCTCTCTATGCGATTTTCATATTTTCGGAGTCATGATAAAAGATGTTCAAGGCCGTCAATTTGCTTCAGACGAAGAAATGATCACATGGGTACAATTACGATTCCGTGTGCAACCGCAAATAGTTTTCCATGAAGGGATTGACCGTCCTGTGTTAACAGTTATGGCGATTATTTTTGTCCATCTGTCTCGTTTTCAACTGTTCCTTATAGTATTATGTGCTGTGACACTGCTTTATCCATGCACTCTAGTTGGTTGACACCCTGGTGGATTTCGTCTAATTCATCTGTTAAAGCGTTTTGAAGACGTGCTGTCGATGTCTGCTGCGGTAATGTATATGGGTTCGCAAAGGACTGGAACCCCTGTTCAGTGTCCGCCCATCTCACAGATTCCTCCAGTCATACTGAGTAGCTGAAGGAACAAGGACAGTAGTTTAACGGCGTAGCATGCTGCTTTCTTTTTCCTCCCGACTGACGCTCAAATAATTCAAGGCGATTAGATCACCGAACCTCAGTAGCAATTCCGAGAGAACTGCCGTTGCTACACGGCCGTGTAGACGTGTTAGACTAATACTCTGAAAGAAAAATCTCGACCTAGTTTTCACTGTAGTCGCTGTTCTTTTACTTCCAATACGTAAGTCAAGTAACGAATGGGCGTGCTGTTGTGCCTGGAATTCTTTGCTCGTCCCGAATAAGCAATTCTTATTGCAGATTGTCTAAGGAAAGTGCTAAAGACTCGCTGAAATCAGGCTGACACGTTTTGTTTGGGCTACAATATGTGCGTAATGCGGCCATCGCCGGTCGTCGCTGTTAGGTATTAAAAACTTGGATAACGTTCCAGCCGCGATCTTAGCTGCTCAGGTGACGTTTTTATTTTATAGGCCGCGTCTTCTCGGAACGCTTCGGAGACGCCGGTCGCTTGTATTGTTTCTGTGGCGCACAATATGGGCATTCACGAGACGGCGTCGCTGCATTATTAGCTTCTACACATCACACCATTGTTCCTTCTGGTGCTGAGGTATCAGACCGCAACACGAAATCAAGTATCCTTTATTAGGGACTATGGCACAATACTTGTCTCGCTCTGAATGGACAATGTCTATGAGCTTAAATTTATCTTTTTCCTTGGTGTTTGTCTCTGCAGCTCGGTGTAATAGATCAATTACAGCGCATCGATTATCTTAGCTTCGTGAGGCTCCAAAGCAGCTATCAGAACGGACTTGTCAATATTAATCGGTAAGGCATCCAAACAATCTGGTACACGATTTAATCTGCTTTCTTCTAGTTCTTTTAAGCTCATTGTAGATTGTACAGGCTTATTACACAATATTCCCAATACGGTGAGTGCTCGGAGAGCTACCAGCGGAAATACGAGATATCCACTCACTACCGGACATGGAAGTTCTTAAATAAGTTTGGTGCTAATGAAATTTATCATTTTAACTTATAGTTTAGATCGCATAGTTATGTACAATGAGTGCTGTAAACCTACGAAATGTGCTGATTTTGAAACATCTAGTAGTTCTTAACAACCCGCAAAAATTCTTTATTTTCTGCAACTAACATTCATTATCTTTTGTAAAATAGTTCTCCATGAAAATAGGCAACTAAATTCATTTTATGTTCGTAACAAAACGTAATTAAATCAATGAATGAGGTATTTTGCTGCTGTCGTTATTAATTTGTACAGTTGATCTTCAATCGCCGCTATTATCAGAACTGTTGTATAAATGAATTTACGACTTAACATGTGATTAATATCGAGGAAGAAGCACTTTTAATTGTTCTTTCTATAATGTACTCAACTGAAATAGATCAGAATGCTACGAAGGATTACCTACTTTTCTTTGTGATTCATAGCACGAAAAAAACAATGAATGAATGCAGCGAGAAATCAAGGTTCATAGAGACAACCAAGGAGGCTGGTAAAGTACCTCATACACCAGACCGTTTTGGCGAGTCAGCTGCCAGCGCGAAGTTTTACTGGAAAAGACAATAAATCCCTCCGTGTAGAACTGCAGATGGCCTATGATTTGAGTGGCGGCTTATTTCTCTTTTGCCATACAGTGGCCCTCTTAATCTGTTGCGTATTCTTCGAAAGTTGTAAAAATTGTGATCTAAAATGAAAGTACTGTAACCTCAGAAGATATTTCTCTGAAATTAAAGATTCATCTATTAAGCAGTGTCCTTTTTTGTACTAGTTGTTGTTACTCGTTATAGTGCGATGTGCAACCTGTTCTTTGCGTACGCAAGTTTTCATTTAGTTCCAGGTGAAACGCGCTAGTTTCCGGTAGATATACACACTTCAAAAAAAGTTTTGCATCACCTCGGTTCCGCGAGTGCAGGACCCTGTACAGAAAATTGGAATGGAGATCAACAAAAACATCATTTCCACCCTTTTAATTGCTCATGAAAACCACAGATGCATGTTGTACCACCATACAGCGAGACCTCTAGAGGTGGTGGTCCAGATTGCTGTACACACCGGTACCTCTAATACTCAGTAGCACGTCCTCTTGCATTGATAAATGCTTGCTGTCGTCATGGCATACTATCCACAAGTTCATCAAGGCACTGTTGGTCCAGAAGTTCCCACTCTTCAACGGCGATTCAGCGTACATCCCTCAGAGTGGTTGGTGAGACACGTCGTCCATAAACAGCCCTTTTCAATCTACCCCAGGCATGTCTGATAGGGTTCATGTCTGGAGAACATGCTGGCCACTCTAGTCGAGCGATGTCGTTATCTTGAAGTCATACGCAAAATGTGCACGAGGGGGGCGCGAATTGTCGTCCATGAAGACGAATGCCTCGCCATTATGCTGCCGATATGGTTGCACTATCGGTTGGAGGATGTCATTCACGTATCGCGCAGCCGTTCCGGCGCCTTCCATGATCACCAGCGGCGTATGTCGGCCCTACATAATGCCCCCCCCCCCCCCAAAAAAAATCAGGGAACCTCCACCTTGCTGCACTCGCTGGACAGTGTGTCTAAGGCGTTCAATCTGATCGTGTTGCCTCCAAACACGTCTCCGACGATTGCCTGGTTGAAGGCATATGCAGCACTCATCGGCGAAGAATACCTAATGCCAATACTGTACGGTCCATTCGGCATGTTGTTGGGCCCATCTGTACCGCGCTGCATGGTGTCATGGTTGCAATGATGGGCATCAAAAATGTCTCTGAGCACTATGGGACTTAACATCTGAGGTCATCAGTCCCCTATAACTTAGAACTACTTAAACCTAACTAACCTAAGGACATCCTACACATCCAAGCCCAAAGCAGGATTCGAACCTGCGACCGAAGCGATCGCGCAGTTCCAGACTGAAGCGCCTAGAACCGCTCGGCCACACCGGCCGGCTTGATGGACATAGCCATGGACGTCGGTAGTGAAGTTGCGCATCATGCAGCCTACTGCGCACAGTTTGAGTCGTAACACGACGACCTGTGGCTGCACGAAAAGTATTATTCATTATGGTGGCGTTGCTGTCACCTCCAACACCTCCGAGCCATAATCCGTAGGTGTCGGTTATCCACTGCAGTAGTAGCCCTTGGGGGGCCTGAGTGAAGCATGTTATCGACAGTTCCTGTCTCTCTGTATCTCCTCCATGCCAGAACAACATCGCTTTGGTTCACTGCGAGACACCTGGACACTTCCCTTGTTGTGAGCCCTTCCTGGCACAAAGTAACAATGCGGACGCTATCGAACCGCGGTATTGACCGTCTAGGCATGGTTGAACTACAGACACACGCCTCCAAATTTGGTTGCTGGCTGAGTGGCAGTTCGATTGGGACACTGTACTTCGTTCATCATAAGAGTAAACCTGATGTAAACAAATATAAACGCGATGATTTGTCAGCGGCCGCAGCAAATGTACACTGAGTTGTTACCCTCTTGGAAGTGGACCCATTGTATGAGGAGATGCCTTATTGTTATGTTACGGTAAACGAAATCTTAACCATGCTTTAGTTATGTAGTTGTTATTTCAAAAATCATGTACAGTCACAGTCTGTACAGTTGTGCTCTGATTGTCACGCTGTTTATACGCAGTGAGAAAATGGCTTCTCCTTAGTGAAACACGCCCGTGGAACACCGTTAAAGGTGGCGAGAAAGGGGTTCTTCTGAACGTTTATCATAAATTTACAGAAAAAAATCAGCTCTGAATTTTTCCAAGTAATTATATATACTTCAGTTGTTCGAAAACGAAATGCATAGAGTTGGTTACCTTGCGGTATGGTAAAACGGTGCAATCTTTGGAACGATGGTTCAAATCTCTCCGTGGTCTTCGTTTTTTCGTTCGGTTTGGAATACCTACATCTTTTAAATGTAAAATTCATCAAATATATGCTAATCAGGACATATCTAATCATCATTTTAATGAAAAGTGCACGTAATCTTATTCTTCATTACATATTGCACGCAAAATTTCAGTTTACATTGCAAATATAAATTCTTGATTATCGATATTTTATAAGATTATTAACAAAGATTGTTCAAATTAAGAAAACATAATACATCAAATTTTAGGATAAAAATGAAAAATCGAATAGTCTTTATCTGGACTATGACCATAGTTTTGCACAACAGAAGTGGTCTTACATGAGCCAGAGTGATAAGGGTCGCGGAAACATGGAAAACAGTAGTTTTCGCGGCACCGAGCACGCTACACAAATTCTGCATTTTTACAGTTGTCACTGTACTACTGCAGTATGAACCCAAAAGAATTGATCTGGAGCCAAATTATGGGAGAGAAATAAGGCACTTAAGTCGCCAGAAGTACTGCAACTAATGCATGAAGCTCTGTCACACGTCACTGCCGAGGGTTGGCAGGATACAGAACGGCACGTGATAAAAGAAGGAGAAAATATGACGCCTTGATCTCTGAATTCCACTGATAGATTCGTAATCAGTATAGCAGATAATAGTTCCAGTGCTGAAATGTATTTGCGGAATTCGGCTATGGAAGGAGTTCAGATACGGCTGACTGTAAGTAATACTTTCAGTGATTTCAATATTTAACTATACGGTGAAATCCTTGCAATAAGCTTTTGCGTTACACGTATCTCGCGCAGAACAACTGCGCTACGTGTAAGTTAGGAATTTTCTTCATTATTGTTTTTAATTATAATATTATGCTAGTTAAAGACGAGAGCATGTTAAGCTTTTCATCTGATCTCCTAAAGAGCACGCGGTATTCCTCGAGTTTTTCCGAATATTATTTCATTCTCTTTAAAAATTAATCGGCATCGAAGCTATATTGTTTCTCTGCTCGCCTCTTTTTTACGTCGTATCTGCAACTTCTCACATCACTGCAGGTTAGTTGCAGCAGTACGTACTTAAGGTGGCGTAGCTACTATTCGTCAGATTACAAGTTACATCTACAAATATCGTATCGCTATCTCGCAATCATCTGAAGACAACTTAATATTGACAGGTTCTTGTACGCTAGCACGTTGTGAATGTGGGCATTATTTCTATAATGTTATTCTTCTTTAATGTTATTTTTACAAGTACATTCTGAAATCAGTCGCAACCCTCTGTTCTCTAAAAACATTTAATTAGCGTATCGTCAGTTTCTTTATAAACATTGTCACATGGATTCGAAATATTCTACACGTATTCGAGAGATGTGAGCCTATAATAGAATGAAAGTTCAAACATTTAAAACTTTTATTTCGCTTAATTTTTTTCACTAGAGATCATCGTTACCTCCGCAGAATATAATGATACGCTCTCTGAAACGTAATATCCTTTCAAATTATATGCAAATCGTGTTTAAATATCAACATTCACTTCACTGAACTGTTTAGAATGCTATAACTAAATAATATGCCAGTATTTCATTCTCATCTTTAATATGTATTTTCGAAAATGGCTTTACTTTTTTTTAGCATCAGTTCTTCCAAGATTCTCTCACGAAATTTTCACAATAAATCGGAACACCAAAATCTTCGAATTAATTCCATAAACTTCACAAACGTTTCATTTGGACACAATGCACAAGCGTCGTGTAACATAATAACTGTTAATAACAAGATCAAATTACAACTCTTGATCTTTCAAGATCTCCAAACCGATTGAAACTTTTTTGGGTACAAATTATATCTTTCTTTCTTTTTACGTTGCTTTTAAATAGGCATAGCAAGAACTTGGCGATCTTGGCATCCTCTTCATCCCTGTGGCCGTCGAGTTGGAAGACGAGTATGTCCTGTGGCGTTAACTGCTCTCTCGGATGTGAAGACTGCCGTCTCTGCCAATTTCTGACTGCGCCGTTCATGAAACAAAATAAAACCCGCTTTTTGGTTACATGCGAACAATATCTAATTAAAAGTCACAGTTTGATTAAAGTATGAATTCGGCTTATCACATATCACTGCCTCCAAAAATGGTTCAAATGGCTCTGAGCACTATGGGACTCAACTGCTGTGGTCATAAGTCCCCTAGAACTTAGAACTACTTAAACCTAACTAACCTAAGCACATCACACACATCCATGCCCGAGGCAGGATTCGAACCTGCGACCGTCGCGGTCGTGCGGTTCCAGACTGTAGCGCCTTAACCGCTCGGCCACTTCGGCCGGCTCACTGCCTCCGGAAGACCAGTAAAGATACGATTGAATATTTCATATCACTACAACACACAAGGCGAAACATAGGGAAAATACAAACGTAAACGTAATGTCTAATACAGCAGAAGACACATTCAAATCCTCTGATCCTTAGAATAGTTTTAACTTTGCAATGCGAGCGTCACAAAGCAATGTACTACAAACAATTATCCAAGCTGTAAAAGAATAATAGAATGAGCCTGAATAATCAAATATCAGTCCTGGGTGTAGTAATCAAAAAACATCAGCAGAAGCCGACACTCCATATTAATTCTACAGACTCAGTGGCAAGAAGGCAGTACTCAGATTGAGAGGTGGCATGCCTTTACTATGCACACAGTGACTTGCCCCCTCTCATACTTATATCTTACTCTGAGTAATTCGATTTGGGGAAGTATAACCGAGCTGGTCATTACAAGGCTAGTATTGAAAACTCAAAAGATATGAATATTTTCTCTCTAATTGCATGTGGTGAGAAGTTGCTATTCCTTCACATGCGGGTTGCCCATGCAGCGTCTCTCGTCACTCGGATGGTCCGGTCACAGGCGGGCTCTGCTGGTCTTGAAAGGGTTAAGCTGACGGGTGTGAGGGAGCCGAGTGGATGCTGTTCAGACGCCGACATTGTCATAAGAGTGGGGGCGACACGCCCACAGGGGCCTGAAGGAGCGGCTGGGGTTAGAGATTCCGTTACTTCGCAGAAACTTAGTGAAAACACTTTCTGACGGGCTACGAGCGAGGCGTGGGAATGACTTGTGTTCCCTGGCAGTCTTGACGGCAAAATTCCCGCGTTTTCGGCAAAATCATAACTGTGATTTGCTTGCTCAGGGGATTGCTCCGTGACGTAGCAAAATTGGCGCAGAAATAGACGCCAAGTATCTCCATTGGTGCAATAGTAGTGCTTCGGCAATAGAGTGGAATTTTCCGCCGGTTTTCGAGTTGCTGATTGGCCCGTTTTAACCACGGCCACTGTCGAGGGGGCGAATATGTTCTGTGTTCGGCTTGTACGGGTGCTCTTGAGGGAGTCGGCTCTCGCTTTTCGGTCGGAGTAGGTTACAAGACTGAGCTCTCGCTGCTCTGGACAGCCTGCCTTCCGTTGGCTGTCTAATATACTTTCATTTAATTGTAACTGTTTGACGAAGTTGCTGAAGTTTCGACTTCAACGTAACTTTTCGAGTACAGTTGGCAATTGAGCGTGAAGTGGCCTATGTTGTCCGTCTTGAACAGTTTTGGATAAAGTTGACTGTATCAGAGTTACTGTGTGACTTCGCTTGTTCAAATCAATCACTGTACTGTCAGTGATTGTGTTGCGAGCCTTATTCGTCTCCCTCGGAGACGGATTTGTATTTGCTAGGAAGTCTTTAGTCTGGAACAACCAGACCAGGATAATTTGTTGCGGGCTATACTCGCGACATTATCATTACCACGATGGGACGTCGAAACAACCAGCCATCGCCTCCGGTACGCCAGATCGTGTTCTTGCAGTTAAGAAGACAGCTTGGGAATGTACGTCCAGAGCAGATTAGGGATTTTGCTATGTGATAATCAGAGCTTAGCAGAGCGCGCCTGTTCGTCTTTTCTAACTTTGTTCTGTCTTGAGTGTTCATTGTCTGAGTTCTCACTACTGTAGCAGCAACTAATGTTGGGTTGTCTGTGTGTTTCTCTTAAGATTTGAGTTGCAAGGAATTGGCTCCACATACCACTTCGTCATAAATGTTAAATCTAATTTATGGACAACTTCACCTTCACAGCATTTATTTGAGTATCCAGTTTGATCCAATTTGATGTATTGTAAATGTTTCATGTGTTTTTTTATTATTTTGGGTTTAGTCATAATAAATCAAATTGTTATTTTGGACAGAACTTTCATTCCGTAGATCGGTAGAGCAACCCTTTGATTTCTCACTACTTTAATAAAACTTTCCTATATCAGATTAATTTCTATCAAATTAAATTATTGCAGGTGCCAAACTCTTTTCTACTCCACTTGCAGGGTCGATTACAGTCAGTTCGCATTTCCTCTTAATCCATGTGCAACAGCAAAAGTCGGAGTTAGAAAAGGGGGGGGGCCTTAGAGCATCATTTCCATTCAAAGATTCTGGAAGAATTTAGTGTTAAATACACTGCTTGCCCCAGCCCCTCGCAAGATAATGAAACACATTGACCCAGGTTGCGCACTGCTAACCACAGGGTACAATAAATCACTTTAACGACTCAGCCATTGCCAACAGTATAAAACAGGTTAAGGATTCGTTGAGTATAATTTTCGCTAAATACAGATTCTTAGGTTTTAACACACTGGCGGCTACAGTGGCTTTGCCGTTATGGAAATACGGTCACTTGCAGAATTTAAACTGAAGACCCAGGTAGACACAGTTGTCGAACAAGAAAGATTAGCACTGAACACAAGCGGTACAACCTCTTTTAATAGTCGTGGCCAGTCACACACTACCCCCTGTTAGCACCGCCTTCCCTGGATCTATGAAGCTAAATACCGTCCCCTGGCCCAGGAAGGAATCGATACCCCGTGTTGGTAGCAAGCGCAGATGCCAGACCCCATGAGCCTGCCTTGGTACATGAACTTCCTGCTCCGCCACATCCAAATGACTGACCTCTCAGATAGTCGCGAGTTGTGATGTCTTCACGCCGGCCGTCTGCATACTCCCACATCTTCGCTGAGCCTCCCTGACTCCTGGTAACAGCAGCTGCCCAGTCGCATAAACAAGACTATACAGTGCCCACACGAGACCTGGCACAGCATGCGTGTCCAGCGGCTGGATCCAATCTGATGCTGCCTTCACTCGCCGCTGACTCTCTTTCCTGTCACTCCACGTCACTTTTAGCCTCACATTGTCGCTGCAGTTGGCACACTATGCGATTGTACCTAACGGTTACTGCTGCTGAGTAGTTGCTCTTCCAAACAGCATCCCATACGAGCAAACCAGTTGCGACTTTGCCTGATATTGGTCGTGCATGGCTCTGTTTAAAAAGAATAGCTCGATGTAGCCATAGTGTCGAGCCGTGCATGTCTGCTTTCATGCCCCGCTGCTAACTCGCTGAAAATAGTAACCTGTAGGTGTGAACCTTCAGTCAAATATCTTTTCGTAGGCTAGAATTGCGAATTAATAAAATACACAAAAATACAAAATAAGAGATAAATGTTTAATTTAAGAACAAGGATTCTATTCTAACTACTGTAATCATTGATGTAGACGATAGAGAATTTGTTGAATAATGTTTAATCAAAAAAGGACATCTCAGATAAACGGGAAGTAATCCTACGCTATTCAGTTAAAACACAGACAGAAAATACCTTTACCAAATGCAATGAAGTTAAGTTGAGAGCATACGAGAATGGTAGCAAAACCCCAAACTAAGTAGTATCGAAAACTCGCGAACACAAGTCCAATTCGTAATCACAGTAGATGAAAGTTTCACCGGATCAAAATATACTCATGCTCATAAATTAAGGAGAATTGCGGAATGTGGTGCCACACAACGTGGCACTACACAAAAAGGGCGATAATAGCGTAGGCATATAGGGAAGACACACGACACAGATCTGTAAGTCCACGGTATTGGTGATAAGTCGAGAAAACCGTCCCGAAACACATGTGCTACAAAAGGCCACTTTCCTGCGCATGTACCCCGACATCAACATGGGATACGATCACCATGCACACGTACACAGGCCGCACAACGGGTTGGCATACTCTGGATCAGTGGTCGAGCAACTGCTGGGGTATAGCCTCCCATTCTTGCACCTGTGCCTGTCGGAGCTCCTGAAGTGTCCTAGCGGTTTGAAGACGAACAGCGATACGTCGAACGAGAGCATCCCAGACGTGCTCGATGGGGTTTAGGTCTGGTGAACAGGCAGGCCACTCCATTCGCCTGATATCTTCTGTTTCAAGGTACTCCTCCACGATGGCAGCTCGGTGGGGCCGTGCGCTATCATCCATCAGGGGGAAGGTGGGACCCACTGCACCCCTGAAAAGGCGGACATACTGGTGCAAAATGACGTCCCGATACACCTGACCTGTTACAGTTCCTCTGCAGGGGTGTACGTGCACCAATCATAATCCCACCTCACACCATCAAACCACGACCTCCATACAGGTCTCTTTCAAGGACGTTAAGGGGTTGATACCTGGTTCCTGGTTCACGCCAGATGAAAATCCGGCGAGAATCACTGTTCAGACTATACCTGGACTCGTCCGTGAACATAACCTGGGACCACTGTTCCAAAGACCATGTACTGTGTTCTTGACACCAGGCTTTACGGTCTCTTCTGTAACCAGGGGTCAGTGGAATGCACCTTTCCGGTCTCCAGGCAAATAAACCATGACTGTTGAGTCGTCTGTAGACTGTGTGTCTGGAGACAACTGTTCCAGGGGCTGCGGTAAGATCCCGAGCAAGGCTGCCTGCGTTACTCCGTGGCCGTCTGCGGGCAGTGATGGTGAGATATCTGTCTTCTTGTGGCGTTATACACTGTGGGCGTCCCGTAATGTAGCGCCTGGACACGTGTCCTGTCTGCTGGAATCGTTGCCATAATCTTGAGATCACACTGTGTGGCACACGGAGGGCCCGTGCTACGACCTGCTGTGTTTGACCAGCCTCCAGTCGCCCTAGTATTCTACTCCTCATAACGTCATCAATATGTGTTCTTTGAGCCATTTTCAACACACAGTCATCATTAGCACGTCCGAAAACGTCTGCACACTTACTCGCTGCACCGTACTCTCACATGCACCAACACACCTCTGCGTATGTGGACTGCTGCCAGCGCCACCGTGCGACGACCGTAGGTCAGATGCACCGTATGGTCATACCCGGAGGTGATTTAAACCCGCAAACCGCCCACCAGAGCCTTGTTCCACCATGTTTCAGCTTTATCCTTAATTTATGAGCATGAGTGTAGTTCAGACTTCAACAGAATGATTCACAAATTAATACACAGGATAAGAAGAATAGTAACTCATACTCTGTCTATTCTCAGATCTGTAAATCAAGCGGCGAAAGTTAGAATCCTACTCCGGAGTACATTCAGGCCTATCGAAACGTAAAGTCCCTTCAAAACTTAAGAGTATTGTAGCGGTCGTTCACTGCCGAGAAACAATCGCCTGAATGAATGAATTACGCGCGTTATTCTAGACAGCTCTGACTTCTTCCAGGACTCGACACAGTGTGTAGTCAAGAGTTGAACTCTCATAGTGACCGCTCACCGCCTAGAACGTATTAGCCACATTACCGAATAAAGCTTTATATCGCAGGCAGGTCTGTCTTCTCCAACGAACGTAAAAGTGTCGAGAATCGCTCCCTTGAGCTCTTCGCTCGAGTTGTCCCAGTCTCCGCTTGACTCCCGTAGTGTTCCACTACTGTCTGCTTCTCTATTAGCTGAAGGCCATCCCAAAATACATCGTCCTTAAGATCTACAGACATAATTTAATTCCAGTTGACCACTTTCCGGACCAAACAAATAAATGGTTCAAAAGGCTCTAAGAACTATGGGACTTAACATCTGAGGTCATCAGTCCCCTAGACTTAGAACTACTTAAACCTAACTAACCTAAGGACATCACACACATCCATGCCCGAGGCAGGATTCGAACCTGCGACCGTAGCAGCAGCGCGGTTCCCGACTGAAGCGGCTAGAACGGCTCGGCCACAGCGGCCGACACCAAACTAATATATTACAACAATATTTAAGTAAAGAAACGTCATAAACATTCGGTTACACTCAGATAATTTACAATAAATATAAGAAATAATTGTTTCATAAATAAATAAGCCAGCATTCAGCTGACGGTAAATGACAACAGATTCAGTATTGTTTAAACAGTTATTTATGCCTTCTTTACAGAAGCATCTTTTGGTTCTCTTTCCAGTTGTGGTGTCTACTAGCACATACGATTGACCTCTTTTAAATCAGCACAGTTTTGTAATAGCACTTGCAATCAACATTTAAATAAAGTTACTGGCAAAATAGTAAACTGTTCATTAAATAAAAACGTAAGTGTGGAAAAATGTGAGGTACTGATGCTGTGTTCATTTGCTGTGTAATTGTGGCGGATACAATTTTCTGATAAACATTTGCATAATGAAACAGTCGTCGTAAATCGACAGATAAAACAGTTCAGATCGTAGCTTTCAGGGTTGATAACTATAGTGCAACACTGCCATCTGAGGTAACGTTTGTTGAAATCGCATGAAGCGACTAAAAGTTGTTAATTCAGAGACTCATTGTGAAAATGCTTACTCATTGTGAGATATTAACTTTTGTAGTGTTAAAGGTATTGAGATACCGTTGTCTCATTGGATGTGCCTTTTTTTTTTTTTTTTTTTTTTTTTTTTTTTTTTTTTTTTTTTTTTTTTTTGAGGTCGCAGACATCTTCACATCTGCATTAATATTTGATTTGAGTTATTGTCGACTCTCGATAAGCTGTAATTTAGCCATCTTTAAAATTGTCTAACACCCCGCCATTCTTTGGACCATCACCTGCTCAAAGATCATGCGACTAACGGCCGTCCAAATTTCCAGCCTCGGGATTTTCGACGATGCAGCTAGTCTTTGTACCTTAACTCGCCCGTACCGGCCGCCTAGCCAGAAGCCGGAACTGCCGCGCCGCGCCCTGAGACCAGGGTCCGCTATTGTTTATCCGTACAACAAGTTGGTCTCACCTCATACAATACTGGGCGGATGATTAGCTCGCCTAAACAGGCGTAACGTTAGACACCTCCACTTAATGCGACATATTAGCTCGCTAACTTGGCGCATTAATTGACACCATATTCGGCGTACATAAAATAATAGTGTAAGTGCCTCGGTGGTGGTGTATGCGACAGCATGTACAGTCGTGGACAAAACGAGCGAGACCCCTCGCCTTTTTGTTATGCTGACCCGCACAGCTTTAAAGTCTGCTACAGAGCATAACAGGCAAGGAGACGAAGTGCTACCAACATACTATGCACAGGCGTGAAATTGATAAACTATCTGAACTATGTCAGACTGTTTTCAATCATGTGTAAGACTATATTAATGCTGATTAGTGTGCTAAACACAACACGTAATAATAAGATATAAATGAAAGAAGAAACGATAATTAGTATGAACTGCACTAATAAAAATTAATTTCAGCTTATCGAGATAGCATAACTGTTTTAGTAATACAAAGTACCCCAGATCGTTACGAAGTAGCAAAATAATATGCGCATTCGGCCGCGAAACGGTCTGTGTCAACGTTCAGACCAGTCATACTGGATTATCGTTGCTGACCTACCATGAAAGGGTGCAAATTTAGCAGTGCGTGAAGATTCATAATTCAGTTAAAAATCATTCTTGCCACACTTAAGTGAATTCATATTGACTTCCACAGGGCGCCGGTACAGAATGAAGGTAGCAATAAAAAAATTGGGGGCGCGATAATTTCTTAAAATTGCTTTACTGATAGTCTATCTGCATCCATCGAGATTAGAACCGAAAATAAACCTGACCTCCCTTGCAGTAGCGTACGTCTTTCACTACGCTAGCAGATCTGTTATCGTTATTATATTTATTATTATATTAGGTGTCTGTGATGCATGAGGGTGGGGATAACGGTAAATTATATTTGGGGAACTGCAGCAGGGGAGGGAGTCTCTGTAACAAAGCATACTCCCCCTCTCGTGGTGGCCGAGCGGTTCAGGCGCTACAGTCTGGAACCGCGCGACCGCTACCGTCGCAGGTTCGAATCCTGCCTCGGGCATGGATGTGTGTGATGTCCTTAGGTTAGTTAGGTTTAAGTAGTTCTAAGTTCTACGGGACTGAAGACCTCAGAAGTTACGTCCCATAGTGCTCAGAGACATTTGAGCCATTTGAACCATATTCCCCCTCTCCTAAATCTGAACTGTACATCCGCTCCTGTTTCCGACTGATTTTAATTTAATTTGTGACAACTAACAACTATCGAAATATAGAAGGCGGAAGGGATGGAATTTTGCATATGTCTTGGTCTTTTTTTTCTCCCTAGAACTGGCTCATACTGTCACAAGTTTCATCACAATAGATGAACCTAGCGGCATTAGGCGAGTAGTTTACTGCTGACGTGTTAGTGTGCCTCTCGGAAGATAAAAAGGCGGAAGTTCTGCGCATCCTCACTGAAAACGAGAAATGATTTCTACACTGGAAGCATCCTATACTAACATGCGTGAGCTCAAATGGTTCCTACTTTGACGGACGCCACCACTGACGATACATATTTTATAAATGCTCTGATCTGTAGATCAGTCTCATTTTATGTGTCATCAGTGCACGAGATCATCTAGCTGAGCACGAGAGCATGACTGCAGTCAACTTTTCGCCCACCGAGTTCATCGACCTTGATGAAATTTCCACAGGATAAGGATACAGTTCCAGGTCGAAGTACAGTCGCACTCTAATACACTACGACAAGCTGTTCTTGAGGAATGCGAGCAGTAGTATACCTTTTGCTTCCTAGCAGTACGTTGTCAGCCCCTGAGTTCAATCCCTGGTACTGCCAAAGATTTATTTTCTTGGTAGAAGCCTGGAGCGGCGGGCATCCCTCGCGTAAGGTCAGTTAAAGAGCTGACCGAGGGTGGAATAGTAACGAATTCACTATCGAATGCTGTCATTGACAACAGGGTGATATTATGTCCGTCCAGTCGACAGGCCAATATCCTGTAAGACAACAGCGCAATGGATATTAGTTGAGATAAACCAGACTACAGTTACAAGAGCAGAAGGACTCGAAAGAGAAGTAGTAATTGAAAAAGGAGGTAGGCAGTGTTGTAGCCCAGCCCCGATGTTATTCAATCTTCACTTTGGGCAAACAGTAAACCAAATCAAGCAGACATTTGTTAAGAGGTTCAAAGGTCAGGAAAGAGAAATAAAAACTCTGATGTTTGTCGCTGACATTGTAATTCTATCAGACAGTAAAGGACTTGGAACAGGATTTGAACGGAATGGATAGTTTTTTGAAAAGAAGTTGCAAGATTATCAGCGATGAAAGCAAATGTGGTCGAATTAAATCAGACGATGTTGAGTGAACTGGATTAGGAAGTCAGACGCTGTAAGTAGTTGCTGAGTTTTGCAGTTTAGGCAGCAAAACCACTGGCTATGGTGGAAGTATAAACAGAGTGCGATTTGGAGGGGGGGGGGGAGTGGGGGGATTTCCCTCCCTCTGCATCAGACCATCCCCTCCTCTGGTTTTAGTTTATGCATCCCAACCTGAGATGTTTATTTTCCACGCACTGGAGCAAAACTTTACATATAATTTAAATTTGTGGAGCCGAACACTGAAAGTTTTTAATACTGTCTTACTATTAACACTATTAATATGTTTGCTTATTAATTTTGAAAAAGTGTTATGTAGTAGTTAAGCATTTCAAAACATTTAGAACTAACTCATCATTCTCACGTTGTCATTGTTGCTTTCGTCTAAGGTGCGTCATCCGTTTAGTTGCGAGGGAAGCAGTGTGGTAGTCATACCGCAGCAGTCGTACCGCAGAGTTGGGTGAGCTGGGGGCTGAAATTCCCACCCCGGACCCTGACACAGGGTGGTGACCGGCCCGGTACCTGTGCGAACACTTACCGTTGGGCCACCTTTTGGCAACGGTATGGCGCGGACTAACGCACCCGGGGCGAAAGCACAAAGTAGTGCGAAGTGAGCAACGGTACCTACCAGACGGGATCGGACAGTCTGACTTCGCTAGTCGAGAACCACGTGGGTGGAGCTTAACACAGGTTCCCCAGCATCGCGTACTCCAAATTAATTGGTGCCGTTCGTTCGTTGCCTCGCGTCCGCCAAACACACGGCGACCTTCACACGTTCCCGCTTCAGTAGCTTCATTAGTGAGTTGAATGCGTCCGGGCCTGTAAGAACTACGGAATTTCAGGATGTCATTCAAACAAAGCAAAATTTCTGATTTCCTTAAGAGCAGTGCATTACCTGATACGTGTACAAACTCTGACAGTCAGGATACTAACAGTGGTGCTAAAAGAGTTAAAATAGACAGCAAATGTAAAATAGAAAACGGTAATGATGGTGCTAATACAGGGGAAGAGACTGAATCTCCGGTAACTGAAAACTGTGACACGTCTCAAGGTAGGAATGGGAGTAACAGTACTCTTGAGATTATAGTAGGAAATTGTGTTGCCTTATAACGTTTTCAAAACTGGCAAAACACTAAGCAGTAGCTGTCCGTAAATGACAAAAACTTAGTAATATGCACAGTGTGTTCACAAGTTCGTGAACTTAAGGTGGAAAACAGTGAACGTGTGCGTATCGATAACGCGTTTTTAGCTGGTGTTTCTGCTAATAACGCCAAAAAACTAAATGATAAAATCGGGGATCATGCAAAGTGCAAATCACACATGAAGTGCGTAGAAATAATGAGTGTAAAAGAAAAGAAAAGTTTAGAAAAATGCGTGAGTGAAAGTGAAAAGTTGTGGGGAAAGCAGCATCAAGAAAAAGTAATCGCAACTGCTTGTTGTTCAGATCTGCATATGTAACAGCTAAACAGAAATTATCATTCAAATCGTATCCTGCAGTAATCGAACTACAAAAGCTTAATGGTTTATCAGTCGATAATATGCTTCATTCTGACCATGCATGCCGAAATTTCATTATGTTTGTGGGAGAAGAAATGAAAAAGAATCTTGCTCACTTCCTTGTAGAATCGGGTACAAACTTTAGTATCATGATGGACGAAAGTACAGCGGTTTCCAATAAAACTTGTTTAGTAATATATTTACGTTTGTCCTTTGAGGGAGTTGGTTCAGATAGCTCTGAGCTCTATGGGACTTAACATCTGAGGTCATCATTCTCCTAGAACTTAGAACTACTTAAACCTATCTAACCTAAAGACATCACACACATCCATGCCCGAGGCAGGATTCGAATCTGCGATCGTAACGGTCGCGCGGCACCAAACTGAAGCGCCTATAACCGCTCGGGCACAGCGGCCAGCTTTAGGGAGTTGCTTGCAATTATTTTTTTTTTTACATTTTTGAATTAGAAAGTGGGACAGGAGAATGCATTTTCAGCACACTGTTAGCAGCTCTTGAAAAGTATGGCATTACAAATGAAGTACTAAAAAACCACCTTGTAGGTATCGCAACAGATGGTGCCTCAACAATGCTTGCACCTTACAAAGGCGTAGCCGCTCTACTGCGTAGTCATTTACATAAGGATTTTACTGTCGTTCTTTGTATGAACCACAAAATGGAATTAGATGTCCACGATGTTATGAATGATGTAGTAGATATATACCATATACAGGTTTTTTTAGATTCCTTATATTCTGTGTTTTCTCGAAGTCCCAAAAATCATCGACTGCTACAAAGTGTTTCACAAGAATTATCCTCGCAGCTATTAAAACTAGGCCGTATTTTTCGCGTACGTTGAGTTGCTTCCTCATTTAATGCTATTCGAGTTCTTCTTGAAAGTCACAGTTCTCTTGTCCATCTTTTTGAAAAACTGAGACATGATGGTTCCCAATTAACTCAGGAGAGATCTAAATTTGAACGTTTACTAAAACATCTCACAAAGTGGTTGCTTGTAATGGAATTAGTTATGCTTTATGAGGCCCTAGAAGTTCTGCAAGTATTATCATTCTATATGCAGAACAGAATTTCTTCAGTCCTTAAAGCAAAACAGGAAACTGACGTGGCTATAAGAACTCTTGAAACACTGAAAACAAATGACTCGCCACGAATTAGAATGATAGTACAAGAGTTGGAGGAAAAGCGCACATTCAAAGGGGCATTAATTAAAGAACCATCTTGTGATGAATATAACAGATTTCAGACATTGCGGAAGAAATTTTTTCAATCTTTGGTAGACAACATGAAAATCCGCTTTGAGGACCTGGATTTCTTTTCGGATGCAGCCGTATTAAATTCAGATACACGGCCTTCAGATGGTTATGAACGTGTGTTTTATGGTGACATGTCAAATTCTCGCTTGTGTAATAAGGTGGAATTTAAATTACGTGAAAGCACGTGTGCGTCAGTAGTCAAAGATTTTCGAATCTATAAATAAAATCCTCAACACATGCCCAATTATGTGAAGGAACTTGTGAAAGCAGTTGAAGTTATACTTGTATCTACGGCTGAATGAGAACGTGGATTTAGTGCTATGAATTTAACACTTACACATTCCGACACTTTCAAATCTACTTTTCATTCCAATAAATGGACCTCCACAGCATTGCTTCGATGCAGAAAAATTTGCAGCAAGGTGGATCAAGTCTCAGCACCATAGCGCCCTTGACAAACCAACAGGCAAACCCTCGAATCTTTAGGAGCAGTCTCATTCATCTCGTCTCTTCAACTAAACTCTGTAAGTTAAAATGACAATTATGTACTGTAGTACTAGCTGAACCGGCCACTCTTTGCTGTGGATTTGTCATAATACGATGATTTAACAAATTAACATTCACTTATAATTTCAGAGTGTTAAAATTAAACACAAAACAACACAAAAATTTTAATTTTACATTTTATTCATCTCATATTTTAGTATAGTTTGAGTATCGTACATTACAGGAATCATTTAGAAAGTTGCTAGTTAGCAAAATATGAAGATTTATTAATTTTATGAATGAGGTAAATAAACTCGGCATTGCCCGGATGTCTCTACCTTCCCCTTATGCCCATCTCCTTCTTTTCCCAATCCCCATCTTCTCTTGCCCTTCTCTCTGCCCATCTGCTTCTCTCCTCTATCACCTCCTACCCCTTCCATCGCTCTCCCCTTCACTAAGGTCAATTTCTCTCCCCCTCTAAGTCAATCTCCTCCTCCCCTCTCTTTCTGTCCCTGTGACATCCAACATTTACATATTGAAAGCAGTAATTTGCATCTACAATTTCCATAAGGACAATGCTGAATGGTTTTTTGCAGTTGACGTATTCACTTCCAGTATTCGGAGAACACATAATTTGCACATGTTTGCCACATATGACTCATATGCAGTGAGTGAAATTCCACTTCACTTCGAAATTTCTTGCTACCTTCTGTCATTCTTCAGTATCCTTTGGAATCTGAAAAGTAAAACATACTCATTACTTTCCCTATTTTTTCAGACTGATGACACAGAGGACACAGTATCAAAAGATGGCGGCGATGTAGCTCTTGAAGAACATGTACCTCCCACATATGTCAAGCCTTGGGGGAGTATGAACAGCAAACTCCGAGCATCGAAACATTGGTTGCAAAACCTAGCTATGAAATTGTATATGTGGACAATAATAATTGTAACGAATTTGTTCAAACAGAAACAGAAGAGTTCGAATTAATTCGATTTTAGAAATAAGTATTTTTAACAGCTCTTTAATATCCATTTTAATTTGCTTAAAAATGCCAATAAAACATTACTTAAATGAAATCAGTATTGAATGTTGCGTGCTTAACTTTATGTAATTCTTCAACACCAATGAAATAGCTTCACATACTTCTGGCACTATGAGGGAAATAGCAGAATATGATACTTAAAATAAGTACATTAGTGACTTATATGAATCGCCAGTGGCTAAAAATCGTAATGTGATGGCCCATCGAATTCTTGGTGAAATTCTTCCTTGGCAGTTGTTATCTTTCTTTACAATAGGAGGTGTGGTTAACTGAAGTAAGTAATTAAAGTCTTCAGTCGACATTTTCGTAAAATTACTAAATAACGCACCGTCGTCTGCTTCTAGTTCCTAGGATACTATTTCGTGGACCTTCTTTAAATACTCTTCCACCATCGTTTTCTTTTCCTTTGGTTTTCATTTCCGTTGTTAGCTGCATGTGCATGTACCAAGTAGGCCGCCGATCACTTTATCATCCATTATACTGCAAGACCGACACACGTGCGGCACAAATTCTGTTGCTTTGGTGTAAATTAACCTGCCGCATGCAACATACGCCGCAAGATGTTGCCTGTTGTAGCATGCTACAAGACGACGCACGCCACATTTCCGTAGCATGCCACAATGTTGCAAGACGTCGCCCCAGCGAAAACGAGGCTTTAGAGCCAGGTCTGTATTGTATGGTGGATGTGATGTGTTGCGTACGAAACTAAAACCTGCAATCAGATCCAAACGCCGTGGAAAACTGTGAAGAGGTGTCATCCTGCAGCAAGATAACGCTCGCCCACATTCTGCCAAGCGGACAGCCGACGCAATAAAGGAGTTGAGATTCGAGGTGCTGGAACATCCACCAAGCGATTTTCACATGTTTGGACCCTTAACGGAAGCACTGCAGGGAAGAAGATTTGAAAGTGATGAAGACGTCATTGCTGCGGTGCAAAATTGGTTACAGATGCAACCGAAAAACGTATTTTCTGATGAAATAAAAAAAAACTCGTAAAACTTCGGGAAAACTGCATTGAAGTCCAGGGAGGTTACGTAGAAAAATAACGCATGTTTCAGTTTTCTATCATCAGAATAAGTAAAGCTTTACACTAATGTGCCTTTACTTTTTGAATTCCCCTCGTATACCTGTATGTAGATGATTTTGTAAATAAGCTTTACCTGTGATGTACTTTTAAAGGTATAACAATGGGATGGCTTTTCTGATAGTGCATACGCGTGAATAGTGAGTTTCGGCATTAACATCTATTTATAAATAACTGTTTAACCATGGGTAACGCCACGGTCCAAGCTAGTGACATATATAATTATACTAACCCCCAAGACATTCCCCCCCCCCCCCCTGGTAAAAGCACAAATCGCACACTGAGTACAAAGAATATAAAATTCAGACCGGCAATAGCAAGAAAAGTATTTCTGAAAAAGAAAAATTTAATGTTACCGAAATGTTAAGGCGTCTTCTGGAGAGTAGCCTTCTGCGGAAGTTAAATGTGGACGATAAAAAGTGCAGACAAGAAGAGAATAACTTTTGAAATTCGGTGCTAAGGAAGAATGCAGAAAATTAGATGGGTGTATCCAATTACTATTGAGGAAGTACTGAATCGAACTGGAGATAAAAAAAGTTAATGGCACAATGTAACTAAAAGAAGGGATCTGTTGATAGGACACACTCTGAGGCATCAAGGGATAATCAGTTGGCTCTGGAGGGAAGTGTGTATGTGTGTGTGGGGGGGGGGGGGGGGGGAAGCAGGAGGACGGGGGGGGGCATTTATACAATAAGCAGGTTCACACGGAGAAAGGTAGCACTAGTTATAGAACCGCATCAGACCAGCCTTCGGACTGAAGAACACAACAAACACTAAGTTCTGTTTAGTATGTTACAATATGACGATCTGTTTTAAAAACATATATTTGAATGTCGTATTGAGCAGGTCTTACATCTTAATATAAATTTGATGTTTATGTCACTCTCAGGGTGCACACCTTGAATATAAACTAATTAGCCACAATGTTGTGAGTAACTACCTAGAAGTCGGAATATCCACATTTGGCATGGATAATAGCGGTGACGCATCTTGACAAGGAAGCAATGAGGCCTTTGTAGGTCACTGGAGGTAGCTAGCACCACATCTGCACACACAAGTCACCTGATTCCCGTAAATTTCGGAGAGGAAATGTGCTCGGTCGGGTTCAGATCTGGTGAGTTGTGGGACCAGGAAATTAACTGGAACTCGCCACTGTGTTCCTCGGACCACTCGATCACACTCCTGGCCTTGTGACATGGCGCATTATCTTGTTGAAAAATCGATCGTCGTGAAGGGGTCTACGTGGTCTGCAACCAGTGTACGATACTAAAAAAATGGTTCAAATGGCTCTAAGCACTATGGAATCGCTGGGACCATAATTAACGCTGACAGGTACTGTGAGACTCTGAAAAAACTCAAAAGGGCAATTCAGAACCGGAGAAGAGAAATGTTGAGCAAGGGCGTACACATTCTCCATGACAACGCTCGCCCACACATCGCTCGGCAAACCGTTGCTCTCCTGCAACAGTTTCAAATAAATGGTTCAAATGGCTCTGAGCACTATGGGACTCAACTGCTGTGGTCATAAGTCCCCTAGAACTTAGAACTACTTAAACCTAACTAACCTAAGGACATCACACACATCCATGCCCGAGGCAGGATTCGAACCTGCGACCGTAGCGGTCGTGCGGTTCCAGACTGTAGCGCCTTTAACCGCTCGGCCACTCCGGCCGGCTGCAACAGTTTCAGTGGAACATAATCACCCACCCACCCTATAGTCCTGACTTGGCGCCCAGTGACCATCACCTGTTTCCTAGGTTAAAAGAACATTTGGCCGGAAAGCGATTCAGCTCCGATGACGAGGTGAAAGAAGAGGTTCATAACTTTCTGAACAGCATGGGGCGAGCTGGTATGACATGGGCATACAAAAACTGCCACAGCGTCTACAAAAATGCATCGGCAGAAATGGTGATTATGTCGAAAAATTGCTAAATGTTCAAGCTTTAAACTGATGTAAACTATTGTAGAAGTAAACAGGTCTATGTACTTACAAAAAAATAGGAGACTTTACTTTTGGGATTACCCTCGTACAGCGCGCCGTTCAAACATTGGCTCAAATGGCTCTGAGCACTATGGGACTCAACTGCTGAGGTCATTAGTCCCCTAGAACTTAGAACTAGTTAAACCTAACTAACCTAAGGACATCACAAATATCCATGCCCGAGGCAGGATTCGAACCTGCGACCGTAGCGGTCTTGCGGTTCCAGACTGCAGCGCCTTTAACCGCACGGCCACTTCGGCCGGCCGTTCAAACATTAACTAGTGAAAATTAGAATGTAAGACTCAACTGCGCAAAGAAAATATCACGAATAAAAGGTTTTAAGTAAACACTGAAACACACGTAAGACCATATTACAGGAAATTCCAACAAATAGCAAATTATCCAAGTTATTCATAGAACTAGCTAAAGGAGCAAAGAGGACATTTGATAACCCGTATTGCTAGCCAATGTGTTAACCATAAGAATAAACATGCATAACTAGTATTACTACTGCACACTTCGTATATTCTACACAGATTTTTCTTGTAATAAATATTTTTTTAGTGATACGTCCATTTTGCCACCTCATTGTGTGACGAACTTCAAAGCTAAATTCACACATGCGAGCGTACATAGACGTAGGACTATTTACAAGAAGAAAGATATATCGGACTAAGAAGCTGTACACAAAAGAAGTTATTTACACAGAAAGCGCTATAGTCACGCGCGAGGAAAGAACTATTTACAGAAAGGTTACGATTATACAAAAGTAATAAATAAGACAAATGTCAACGGGTAAGCTACAAAGAGAAACAGGCTAATGAATATAATAATGCTACTAAAATTAAGTGCGATTTATATTGCACTATCTACAGCTACTTACAAGAAGGAAGAACTACGCTTTTTACACTGAAACGCCAAAGAAACTGGTATAGACATGCGTATTCAAATACAGAGATATGTAAACAGGCAGAATAAGGCATTGTGGTCGGCAACGTCTATAAAAGACAACAGTGTCCGACGCAGCTCTTAGATTGGTTACTGCTGCTGCTATGGCAGATTATCAGGATTTAAGTCAGTTTGAACGTGGTGGTATAACCGGCGCACGAGCGATGGGACACAGCATCTCCGACGTATCGATGAAGTGGGGATTTTACCTACGACCATTTCACGAGTATACTGTGAATATCAGGAATCCGGTGAAGCATCAGATCTCCGACATCGCTACAGCCGGAAAAAGATCCTGCAAGAGCGAGACAAACGACGACTGAAGAGAATCGTCCAACCTGACAGAAGTGCAACCCTTCCGCAAATTGCCGCAGATTTCAGTGCTGGGCCGTCAATAAGTGTCAGCGTGCGAACCATTCAACGAAACATCATCGATATGGGCTTTCGGAGCCGAAGGTCCATTCGTGTACCCTTGATGACTGCATGACATAAAGCTTTACGCCTCACGTGCGCCCGTCAACAGTGACATTATATTGTTGATGAGTGGGAACGCGTTGCCTGGTCGGACGAGTCTCGTTTCAGACTGTATCGAGCGGATGGACATGTACGCTTATGGAGACAACCTCATGAATCCATGGACCCTGTATCTCAGCAGGGGACTGTTCAAGTTGGTGGAGGCTCTGTAATGGTGTGGGGCGTGTGCGGTTGGAGTGATATGGGACCCCTGATACGTCTGGATACCACTCTGTTAGGTGACACATACGTAAGCAACCTGTCTGATCACCTGAATCCATTCATGTGCATTGTGCATTCCAACGGACTTGGGCAATTCCAGCAGTACAACGCGACACCCCACACGTCCAGAATTGCTAACAAGGAAACCTCCCCATCGCACCCCCCTCAGATTTAGTTATAAGTTGGCACAGTGGATAGGCCTTGAAAAACTGAACACAGATCAATCGAGAAAACAGGAAGAAGTTGTGTGGAACTATGAAAAAATAAGCAAAATATACAAACTGATTAGTCCATGCGCAAGATAAGCACATCAAGGATAATGTGAGCTCAGGAGTGCCGTGGTCCCGTGGCTCGCGTGAGCAGCTGCGGAACGGGAGGTCCTTGGTTCAAGCCTTCTCTCGAGTGAAAAGTTTAATTTTTTATTTTCAGACAATTATTATCTGTCCGGCCGATGCGAGGTAACTCCGCCGTAGTATGTATCCACAGGAAAACCTAAATCGGGCAAGGTAGAAGAATCTTTTTACCCATTCGCCAAGTGTACAAGTTAGGTGGGTCGACAACATGTTCCTGTCATGTGACGCACATGCCGTCACCAGTGTCGTATAGAATATATCAGACGTGTTTTCCTGTGGAGGAATCGGTTGACCTATGACCCTGCGATCAAATGTTTTCGGTTCCAATTGGAGAGGCACGTCCTTTCGTCTACTAATCGCACGGTTTTGCGGTGCGGTCGCAAAACAAAGACACTACACTTATTACAGTGAACAGAGACGTCAATGAACGAACGGACACATCATAACTTTGCGAAAATAAATAAACTTTTCACCCGAGGGAAGGACTTGAACCAAGGACCTCTCGTTCCATCGCTGCTCACGCTAACCACGAGACCACGGCGCTCCTGAGCTCATACTATCCTTGATGTGCTTATCTTGCGCATGGACTAATCAGTTTGTATATTTTGCTTATTTTTTCATAGTTCCACACAACTTCTTCCTGTTTTCTCGATTGATCTGTGTTCAGTTTTTCAAGGCCTATCCACTGTGCCAACTTATAACTAAATCTGAGGGGGGTGCGATGGGGAGGTTTCCTTGTAAGGAGTGACTCCAGGAACACTCTTCTGAGTTTAAACACTTCCGCTGGCCACCAAACTCCCCAGACATGAACATTTATTGAGCATATCGGGGATGCTTTGCAACGTGCTGTTCAGAAGAGATCTCCACCCCCTCGTACTCTTACGGATTTATGGGCAGCCTTGCAAGGTTCATGGTGTCAGCTCCCTCCAGCACTGCTTCAGACATTAGTCGAGTCCATGTCACTTCGTGTTACGGCACTTCTGCGTGCTCGCGAGAGCCTTACATGATATTAGGTAGATGTACCAAATACGTTGATTCTGCAGCGTGTATGAAACTACAACCGATTAAGTAATAACAATTATACAATATATTATGCTATTCTATTGAAAACTACCTCTACATTAAAGTGAATACGATAAACTAACGAACTGCATAGGAGAGAATTAAGAAAAATTAAGAAGAAAATGAAATTAGACACATGTGATTAAAATGGCATAGACTTACATAGCTAGCAACCACAAGCCTGAAGATAAGTTAAGGTTCATTACAGCAAATAAGCGTTATTTACACAAACACACTGCAGTAGCCAAATCACTGTCAAAGAGCACATAAGGAAGAATGAAATATTCATACACATATACTCTGAGAGGTATGAAGGCGAAAAATTATTATAGAAAAATATTAAATGTACTTAGGTGTACTTTATATGGGCGTATGTGTGAAGTAAGTCTCTGGCTGTTGTACCGGCAGTTATGTCTGATTAAGAAGTTACACTACTGGCCAGACGCAAAATTTAGCCGACAGGAAGAAGATGCTGTGATATGCAAATGATTAGCTTTTCAGAGCATTAACACAACTTGGGCGCCGGTGGCGACACCTACAACGTGCTGACATGAGGAAAGTTTCCAACCTATTTCTCATACACAAACAGCAGTTGACCGGCGTTGCCTGGTGAAACGTTGTTGTGATGCCTCGTGTAAGGAGGAGAAATGCGTACCATCACGTTTCCGACTTTGATAAAGGTCGTATTGTAGCCTATCGCGATTGCGGTTTATCCGCATGGCTGTAACGGATCGTGCAGCCACGTCTCGATCCTTGAGTCAACAGATGGGGTCGTTTGCAAGACAACAACCATCTGCACCAACAGTTCGACGACGTTTGCAGTAGCATGGACTATCATCTCGGATACCATGGATGCAGTTACCCTTGACGCTGCATCACAGACAGGAGCGCCTGCGATGGTGTATTCAACGACGAACCTGGGTGCACGAATGGCAAAATGTCATTTTTTCGGATGAATCCAGGTTCGGTTTACAGCATCATGATGGTAGCATCCGTGTTTGGCGACATCGCGGTGAACGCACATTGGAAGCGTGTATTCGTCATCGCCATACTGGCGTATCACCTGGCGTGATGGTATGGGATGCCATTGGTTACACGTCTCGGTCACCTCTTGTTCGCATTGACGGCACTTTGGACAGTGGACGTTACATTTCAGATGTGTTATGACCCGTGACTCCACCCTTCATTCGATCCCTGCTAAACCTTACATTTCAGCAGGATAACGCACGACCGCATGTTGCAGGTCCTGTACGGGCCTTTCTGGATACAGAAAATGTTCGACTGCTGCCCTGGCCAGCACATTCTCCAGATCTGTCACCAATTGAAAACGTCTGGTCAATGGTGGTTGAGCAACTGGCTCGTCACAATACGCCAGTCACTACTCTTGATTAACTGTGGTATCGTGTTGAAGCTACATGAGCAGCTGTACCTGTACACGCCATCCAAGCTCTGTTTGACTCAATGCCCAGGCGTATCAAGGCGTTATTACGGCCGGAAGTGGTTGTTCTGGGTACTGATTTCTCGGGATCTATGCACCCAAACTGCGTGAAAATGTAATCACATGTCAGTTCTAGTATAACGTATTTGTCCAATGAATACCCGTTTATCATCCGCATTTCTTCTTGGTGTAGCAATTGTAATGGCTAGTAGTGTAGGTAGTAATAAGAATTTTGTAGGGAATCGTAGAAACTAGCGCTTGGCGAAAGGATTAAATTGGAGGTGCAAGGTGCCAAATAAAAGCCCCCCCCTCCCGCCTCATATTAGTGTATAAGTTATGTATAACTGTGATTGTGTGTGAATTTATGGAAAGGAGGATGAGTAGAGAGAGACTTTTGTATTCAGTACACTGAAACAGCTAACTAAGTGTGTAGTTCTGTCAGCTGGAGAGTAATATCGAGTACAGTGGATCTCACATTAACTTAGCCTGCGTGTTAAGGCATTACTTAAACCTATGGGTGCTTTGTCCAGTGAAATACATACTTTGTTATGTAATCCACGTCTGAGGGTAAATTAACACATATGTTCACGTTACACAAAAAGTAATACAAAATAGCGTTGTAAAAACATTTGAACAGTACATTCAAACACAGAGTTACCAGTGAACCCGAGCATAGAACGCAATGAAAAATATATACATATATATCGGTTTGTAGCAATAAAGACGGTTTTAACAGTGATTAACTGATTGAAAAATATAAATATTGTTGTTGTTGTTGTTGTTGTGGTCTTCAGTCCTGAGACTGGTTTGATGCAGCTCTCCATGCCACTCTATCCTGTGCAAGCTTTTTCATCTCCCAGTACCTACTGCAACCTACATCCTTCTGAATCTGCTTAGTGTATTCATCTCTTGGTCTCCCTCTACGATTTTTACCCTCCACGCTGCCCTCCAATACTAGATTGGTGATCCCTTGATGCCTCAGAACATGTCCTACCAACCGATCCCTTCTTCTGGTCAAGTTGTGCCACAAACTTCTCTTCTCCCCAATCCTATTCAGTACTTCCTCATTAGTTATGTGATCTACCCATCTAATCTTCAGCATTCTTCTGTAGCACCACATTTCGAAAGCTTCTATTCTCTTCTTGTCCAAACTATTTATCGTCCATGTTTCACTTCCATACATGGCTACACTCCATACGAATACTTTCAGAAATGACTTCCTGACACTTAAATCAATACTGGATGTTAACAAATTTCTCTTCTTCAGAAACGCTTTCCTTGCCATTGCCAGCCTACATTTTATATCCTCTCTACTTCTACCATCATCAGTTATTTTGCTCCCCAAATAGCAAAACTCCTTTACTACTTTAAGTGCCTCATTTCCTAATCTAATTCCCTCAGCATCACCCGACTTAATTAGACTACATTCCATTATCCTTGTTTTGCTTTTGTTGATGTTCATCTTATATCCTCCTTTCAAGACACTGTCCATTCCATTCAATTGCTCTTCCAAGTCCTTTGCTGTCTCTGACAGAATTACAATGTCATCGGCGAACCTCAAGGTTTTTATTTCCTCTCCATGAATTTTAATACCTACTCCGAATTTTTCTTTTGTTTCCTTTACTGCTTGCTCAATATACAGATTGAACAACATCGGGGAGAGGCTACAACCCTGTCTTACTCCCTTCCCAACCACTGCTTCCCTTTCATGTCCCTCGACTCTTATAACTGCCACCTGGTTTCTGTACAAATTGTAAATAGTCTTTCGCTCCCTGTATTTTACCCCTGCCACCTTCAGAATTTGAAAGAGAGTATTCCAGTCAACATTGTCAAAAGCTTTCTCTAAGTCTACAAATGCTAGAAACGTAGGTTTGCCTTTCCTTAATCTTTCTTCTAAGATAAGTCGTAAGGTCAGTATTGCCTCACGTGTTCCAGTGTTTCTACGGAATCCAAACTGATCTTCCCCGAGGTTGGCTTCTACCAGTTTTTCCATTCGTTTGTAAAGAATTCGTGTTAATATTTTGCAGCTGTGATTTATTAAGCTGATAGTTCGGTAATTTTCACATCTGTCAACACCTGCTTTCTTTGGGATTGGAATTATTATATTCTTCTTGAAGTCTGAGGGTATTTCGCCTGTTTCATACATCTTGCTCATCAGATGGTAGAGTTTTGTCAGGACTGGCTCTCCCACGGTTGTCAGTAGTTCCAATGGAATATTGTCTACTCCGGGGGCCTTGTTTCGACTCAGGTCTTTCAGTGCTCTGTCAAACTCTTCACGCAGTATCGTATCTCCCATTTCATCTTCATCTACATCCTCTTCCATTTCCATAATATTGTCCTCAAGTACATCGCCCTTGTATAGACCCTCTATATACTCCTTCCACCTTTCTGCTTTCCCTTCTTTGCTTCGAACTGGGTTTCCATCTGAGCTCTTGATATTCATACCAGTCGTTCTCTTATCTCCAAAGGTCTCTTTAATTTTCCTGTAGGCGGTATCTATCTTACCCCTAGTGAGATAGGCCTCTACATCCTTACATTTGTCCTCTAGCCATTCCTGCTTAGCCATTTTGCACTTCCTGTCGATCTCATTTTTGAGACGTTTGTATTCCTTTTTGCCTGTTTCACTTACTGCATTTTTATATTTTCTCCTTTCATCAATTAAATTCAATATTTCTTCTGTTACCCAAGGATTTCTACTAGCCCTCGTCTTTTTACCTACTTGATCCTCTGCTGCCTTCACTACTTCGTCCCTCAAAGCTACCCATTCTTCTTCTACTGTATTTATTTCCCCCATTCCTGTCAATTGCTCCCTTATGCTCTCCCTGAATCTCTGTACAACCTCTGGTTCTTTCAGTTTATCCAGGTCCCATCTCCTTAAATTCCCATCTTTTTGCAGTTTCTTCAGTTTTAATCTACACGTCATAACCAATAGATTGTGGTCAGAGTCCACATCTGCCCCTGGAAATGTCTTACAATTTAAAACCTGGTTCCTAAATCTCTGTCTTACCATTATATAATCTATCTGATACCTTTTAGTATCTCCAGGGTTCTTCCATGTATACAACCTTCTTTCATGATTCTTAAACCAAGTGTTAGTTATGATTATGTTGTGCTCTGTGCAAAATTCTACCAGGCGGCTTCCTCTTTCATTTCTGTCCCCCAATCCATATTCACCTACTATGTTTCCTTCTCTCCCTTTTCCTACACTCGAATTCCAGTCACCCATGACTATTAAATTTTCGTCTCCCTTCACAATCTGAATAATTTCTTTTATTTCATCATACATTTCTTCAATTTCTTCGTCATCTGCAGAACTAGTTGGCATATAAACTTGTACTACTGTAGTAGGTGTGGGCTTCGTATCTATCTTGGCCACAATAATGCGTTCACTATGCTGTTTGTAGTAGCTTACCCGCATTCCTATTTTCCTATTCATTATTAAACCTACTCCTGCATTCCCCCTATTTGATTTTGTGTTTATAACCCTGTAGTCACCTGACCAGAAGTCTTGTTCCTCCTGCCACCGAACTTCACTAATTCCCACTATATCTAACTTCAACCTATCCATTTCCCTTTTTAAATTTTCTAACCTACCTGCCCGATTAAGGGATCTGACATTCCACGCTCCGATCCGTAGAACGCCAGTTTTCTTTCTCCTGATAACGACATCCTCTTGAGTAGTCCCCGCCCGGAGATCCGAATGGGGGACTATTTTACCTCCGGAATATTTTACCCAAGAGGACGCCATCATCATGTAATCATACAGTAAAGCTGCATGCCCTCGGGAAAAATTACGGCTGTAGTTTCCCCTTGCTTTCAGCCGTTCGCAGTACCAGCACAGCAAGGCTGTTTTGGTTATTGTTACAAGGCCAGATCAGTCAATCATCCAGACTGTTGCCCTTGCAACTACTGAAAAGGCTGCTGCCCCTCTTCAGGAGCCACACGTTTGTCCGGCCTCTCAACAGATACCCCTCCGTTGTGGTTGCACCTACGGTACGGCTATCTGTATCGCTGAGGCACGCAAGCCTCCCCACCAACGGCAAGGTCCATGGTTCATGGGGGGGGGGATATAAATATTAATATTAAATGAAGGAATTTGAGATGTAGATAGGTATATAAGAAAATACTATGCTGTGAGCAGAACATGGATTTACAACCAGTATTTCACCTGTCGTCATAACAAGTAGCGTAAATTGTTTGTGAAAACAAATACTATTACAAGATGATTCATAATGTTTATCTTAAACAACAGTTGCTTGATATAATTTCCGTGCTTTTCCTTTCCTGGTGTAGTGGTGAAATTGCTCTTGATTGTGTTGATGATAATATCACTTTTCAGATTGTTTCAGGAGACGTAATAGTTTTGAGAAGTAAATTCTTCACTTACTGAAAGAAATAAAAAGGAGAAAATTTTCGTGGAGCTAAGGATATAGGCGTCAGCAAAAATTAATTATGGGGAACCTCGAATTAGAAAATAGACAAAGATTTTCTTTTAACTGTGCTTGTATGACTTGTATTTGTTTCATGTCTTTGTAAATATGTTCATGTATATTTTTAAACCTGTGAAAACTAATCTTACGCGTCATCAAATGTATTAGAAACTTCAAATACGTCTGAAAGAGTGCTATGCAGATTGTGCAACGTACTTCAAATATGTGGAGTTGCCACCTAGTGGTTAAAAAATTGTGCTGTGTGCCGATTCGCCGGCCGGAGGGGCCGAGCGGTTCTAGGCGCTACAGTCTGGAACCGCGCGACCGCTACGGTCGCAGGTTCGAATCCTGCCTCGGGCATGGATGTGTGTAATGTCCCTAGGTTAGTTAGGTTTAAGTAGTTCTAAGTTCTAGGGGACTGATGACCACAGATGTTAACTCCCATAGTGCTCAGAGCCATTTTGTACGGATATATTCGTGAAATCTGCCGTTGAGATTCCTCCTTGACCGCTGCAATATCTCAGCTGGGATACTGTGGATTGCATCCCGAATTCTCTGTTTTATTTCATCCAGGGTTCTTGGTCGAATGGTGCAGACTTTGCTCTTGAGGTAGCCCCACAAGAAAAAATCACAAACGGATGAATCTGGCGATCTAGGGGCCAGGGAATGTTACCGAATCGTGAGATCACACGTTTGCCAAACAATTCACGCACGTATACCATTGATTGCCGCGCAGTGTGTGATGTCGTTCCATCCTGTTGAAACCAAGCTTCTTGAACGTTTGGAAAATTGTTCAATGCAGGTGCAACGAAAGTTCGTAATATCTCCACATAACGATCGGCATTGACAGTTATTGTGTTTCCCTGTTCATTTGCGAAAAAATACGCCCGATAATCCCATGTGATGAAGCACCACACCATAGTGTCACTTTACTATCGTGTAAAGGGCGCCCATGAACCTTATTAGGTTTTGCGTTTGCCGTGTAACGGGAGTTCTGTTTATTCACATAACCTGTGAGATGAAAATGTGCCTCATCTGACACCCACAATTTGTTTAGAAATTCATCGTCATTGTTTATTTTTGTTATCATTTGTTGACAGATTCCTAATCATAACCGATAATCGTTGTCCTTCGATTGTTGCACCATCTGTAGTTTGTACTCATGAAACTTTAAATCAAGATGAAGAATTCTGCGAACATTCTTCCGGGATATTCCAACCACTACTGCTTGCTTACGAATTGAACGCCGTGGGCTCCGTAAGACAGATTCGCGTACAACGTCTATTTCGCTGGAGAACGCTCACTTCTTGGTCGTCCTATTGGTTTCATCTTGAGGGCAGATTCAGTCTCTTCAAAGTTATTAATCCAACATTTTATCACGTGTTTCGACAGAACGGCATCATGTCGTCCTAAACCATAACAACGTCGAAACTCCCTCTGCGCCGCTACCAAAGTATCATTGTTTTTATAAAACATTTTTATGGCTAAGGCACGCTGTTTTGCGTTCCACTGATCCATGATTACTGAAATAGCGGACTGTCTACTCGCTAACTGTCACGAACCCGCAGTTCTGCCACCTGCCCATGGCTGCCACTACTCATTTCAAACGTTCCCTCTATTCTGTGTCACCCTGTACTTCAAAATTTCCCAGTGATGATCTATATACAGTTACAATTAAAAGCGAACTATTTTTCAACATTAATTTAGAATCACACACTTCTATGTGCTGATCACTACAAAATCCACTTGCCTCAATGTTTTTGAACTTGTGTTCTGTCTTAATGTATGTAACAACTCCCCCTTCACCTATGTTATTTCTGGATGACTAACCTGCAATAATGTAATCGTTTACATGTAACTTATCTAATCCTATGGTTATGTGGTGGTCAGACAGGCATAGGATGTCTATCTTCTCAGAGCTCTCTAAATTTTCCAGACAAGAAGCTTTTCTAACTTCTTTGAAGTCAGTACCGCCATTAGACTGTTTTTTTTTTTTTGCAGTGTTACATTTAACACTGCAAATAAAAAACAGTGTAATGGTGGTACTGACTTTAAAGAAATACTGTATATTATGACTGTAGTCCCACATTATGAAAAAATTATTACTTTTCTAACTTATTACCCAATCCTCTAATATTATGATGAAATAAGCTAACCTTATTTTTCTGCGCATTATTAAGCATTTTGTGGGGCTCTTCTGTTATTTTCACTTCTTTCAAAATAGGGTGTCTGAATCCTGATTCTAACCTAAAAAAGGTGCCCCTCTGACACCAGTACACACAGGGCTCTTGCTATATGTTATGGTGATTCCCGTATATTACCTGTAAGAAGCTCAGACAACTTATATTTCCCTGTCTATTCAGGTGTAGGCCATGCCTAGTACATTCCAATCTCTAAATTGTAGCAACTGGCACTGCATTCATAAGAGATTTTGTTTCAGCCAGAAGCAGCCTGCTCACACGGCTCTCAGCAGTGTTTACCCAGGGCTGGTCATGGCGGTGCAGGACCTCTAAAAAACTAACTTTTGTGTGTGTAGTTGCTACTCCTACTTCATACAGGTCACCCGTAATGCTGTACTTACTATTCTTAGCCAGGCTGTTACCTGCTCCACCAACTATAATAACCTGATCCTCTTTGCCAAAACTTTCGCACAAATTCCCTACGTCCTCTGTCATCTGGCTAAGGCTAGCACTTGGCTTCACGATATTGTGATCTGGTACCTTGTCCCTAATTTCTCCTGTACCATCTGGCCTACAACCCCCCCCCCCCCCCCCCCCCCGCCTCCATGACTACTACCCGGCGGCAAGACTCTTTTCTTCCTACTCTCTTTCGATACTGATCTCCACTAAGTTTCTTTGCTAGATGTCTGCTGCACCCTATTGTGACCCACAGCTTCATTGGGTTCTTCCCCTCCTACTTCAAGTAACAAGTCAAATTTATTCGAAACTGTTGGCTCAAATGTCAATGAAATCGAAGAGCTGTTCACATTTCGCCCATTGCTTGTTACCTTTATCCATTTCATCTACAGCTACATCTAGATGGATACTCTGCAAATCACATTTAAGTGCCCAACAAAATATTTTCGTATTCAGAGGAGAAAGTTGGTGACTGGAATTATGCCTTTGTTTTAATGATGTCCATCCCAAATCCTGTATCATTTCAGTGAGACTCCCTACCCCATTTCGCGATAATACAAAACGTGCTACGCTTCTTTGAACTTTTTCGGTGTACTCCGTCAATCCTATCTGGTAAGGATCCCAGTTCCCAAGATCTTTTCCCCCCTTCAACCTATCTAGTTCAAATTTCGGGTTATCTAATTCAGCCTGAAGGGCACAAATATTTTCCTCCTACTCAACGATTCTCTTGTGTTTTTTGCAGAACTCACGGTTCCGTGGGAGAGTCTCGTTGAATTCCTCATTCAGTTATCGACTAGAGTCAATCCAGTGGAATTCCAAACCACAATTTACACATACCACCCCCCCTTTGACTATCCTACTGCTAAATTCCCACACGGATTCCCACACGGATTACGCGCTTAAAAATAGGATTAAATCACTTAACACACTTACTAAATTAGAGGCACCAAAAATTTGACCTGCAGATTAGAGCTTCAGGTGTATGATATAACGTAAAAAGTTATTTATTTCCACTTACAATAAAAACTTAGCATTCAGTCAACTGCAATATCACAACAGAATGTAACTTTATTGTACGCAAACTGTACGTAAACAACCGACTAGTGCGAAAGATTCTAAAAGAAACGAATTAAGATTTGCGCTACTTTCCGGAAATATGAATTTACACCCTCAAAATAAATTGTTTGAAAGGAAAACAGAACAATTAAGAGCGATTCTCTAAGTTAATTGTACCAAAACGTAAACAAATATATTACTACAACCAGACCCTACGATCTTTTCGCGTTTTCTGGACTAATACGTAAAGGAAAGTGATACCTTTAATAACAAGCTTAACAAACGCACTGATACACGTATTTAATGAGTAATTTATACTAAACTAACTGTTATTACAGTATAAGTAACTTACCTTTACGTGAGCGCAAAATCTCGAATGTCTCACCTTGCGCAGGGCTGCCAGAGATGACAGATATTACGTCATTCGATGTAAGACTAATGTGAGAACAATTATTTCCATAAACAGGTGATGTAAAAACTATTTATTAGATAAAATATACGATACATTGAGTTAATGAACTACACTCCAAATTACAATAGTTGTTCAGAAAGGAAAATAAATCGAGCAAAATACAATAAATTTAGGCAATTACTTAAATAATATATATTGTACGGCAATTCTTAAATACTTACTTACTTAAATAATATATATTGTATAATATTACAAAAGAATCGTGTGTTGTTCATTCATAATGTACCGTAGACTAAATACTGATTTTGAACCGTATGGAGCCCATGTGGACGGAAAACTATTTACCCTATGGGTACCCAACTTTATAGGAGTGACATGCTATTAGGCACCGGTACCGGTACGGCGACATAGGGTTGAAACAAAAACAGCAGTGTGCATATCAGCTGCAGACAGTCAACGTGGGTCTGGACAAGGTGAGCAGAGCTTTACAACTAAAATTGTGCTGCTGCTCTCTGCAAGTATCGACGCATTAAAGGAACACGGAGAGATCCTCTTTCCACACCGGGGTTGAAGAAAATGATTGTTAGTTCGCATTAACTGGCGGTTTGGGAACTGCTCCTGGGAGAGGCCGTTGTTGAAAAAGTAGCTGTTGCTATTGCTGAGAATGCTGAACGTAATGTGCAGTCCTCAAGCAGTGCATGAGATGTGCCACGACAGCTGAACGTTTCTGGGCCGCTATTCGAAAAGTGCTGCGAATAGTTGTGAAATGGTTTCTTTCGGGGGGGGGGGGGCGGTATCACACTATCGTGGATGCAGATGGTCGTCACTTTGAGTTTGAGCACGGTTTGTAACATGGTACCTAATTAACAAATATTATCCTCTCATGTGCAAATTAAAATATGTTTCTTTCAATGGTTTATACTTTATTTCTCTTCGACATGCTCTTACAAATGTTTGCACAAAATTTCTTTGTCCTCCGCTTGCTCGTTTCTCACGAGAGCCTTCTCAAGTAGCGGAAGTTGAATTGTGGCCTCACAGTATGACGATAACTTGAACAAGACATTATTTGGCTTCCTAATATTGCGAAAATATTCCGATAAAAATTTCGCAAAACGAATTTCATTAATTTCTGCAGAATGTTATAGTTCACGGAATGTATCAAGAATGTTGCAGATTATGTTGTATTAAAATATTGTTATGATCGATCCCTATGTTATTATTCAGTATAAGGTAAATTAAGAGGTTCAGCTTCAGCACGCGAAAATAAAGGGCATAGGCAATCACACCATCAGAGCTACGGCGTACAGAACGAGTCAAAATACAGTATTAATATCCACAGCTGCGAATAAGACACTTTCGGATGCGCTGCAAAAGCGAATCTCCTTTCTTTTACCGGTACGGACCTCTAGCCATAGTGTCATAGCGTAACAGTTCCCTATAGACAAATATTCTCTTCATTTGGCCTTAAGCGCGAGTACATTATTGAGCCACCAGCAGTTACACTGTTAAGTCTTTAAGAATTACGTTATTTAGATATCAACAACAACAAAAAGTTACTTGGCTGTCTTATCGTTCTTTATTAGAAGACCAATAATGATGGTAGGAAATAGCAGCAAACCTTTAATTGAACCGTATGTTGATGGAACTTGGAACAAGTGAAGAGTAAAAGATTTAATATCTGGAACGTCTGAAGTACTGCAGTCATAAATGTCTGAATTTCTTAATTTTAAGCAATACCCAAATGCAGGAAAGCTACTTTGATTAAACATCATACGATTCTATTGCTGGGTCTCCGGTGTAGTGACATGTTATGAAACCGAGGAAAGCGAGGTATATGGGATTGAATACATCCATAACACAGGGTGTCCACACGAAACCTCCTTGATTTCCAAATGCAACTACAAAAACTACGAGACATAGATATTTGTAATTTAGGGCTTCTTGTAAAGTAAGTTAAAAACCCTTGTACAAACGATTAACACACTTCTGGATGGGCTTCCTTCGTAACCCGTGAAATGTCTAGAGAATTATCTCAATTCTTGTGAGCACACGTTTGTCTAGGGCGGTGAGGGCCATTATATCCGCAAGTGTTTTGCGGAGATTACCAAGGTCACGTACAGGTGAGGTATACACAAGGTCTTTCGCATAACCGCGCAGGAATAAATCCAGAGCTATTTATGTCGGGAGTTCACTATGGCCACTTAGTTGGTCCTTCACATCCTATCCATCGCTGTGGAAATCTTCGGTCCTGGAAGTCACGACTATGTGAACTCCAGTACTATGTTGGGCCATGCTGCTGCAAGATGACACCTGGCTGAAGACGAAAAAGCTGAGATATTTCAAATTGCTCACAAATGTCCAGAGAAAAGATTCCAATTACTATTTCCTCGGCTAAGAAGTATGGCCCAACTACGCTGTCTCTGATCAGCACACATCATACTTACATCTTTATGCTATCCCTGAGACGTTCCCGAAAGATGAGGGAAGGTTTTTCCGGACCTCTCATGCGCATGCTGTGCCGGTTAACATGCCCATACACGTTGATGTTCTTAGATGCGTTTTTTTGCGATGGGGTCGAAAATCTAAATAGCAAATTCGTGACGATGTTGCACATCATTTCGCTTGTGTGCTTGAACAGGTTGAACTTTGTAAGATTGTAAGCGAAGTCGTATATGCGGCACGTTGTGAGCTGTTGAGCGAGGGGTGTTTAGCTCTCGCGATATTCGCCGAAATGACTTTGATGGGTTTCTTCGGAAGGTCTCTCTGATCTCTACAATTGCATCAGATGCGCATTTTCCGCCAGAACCTATCTACCTGTTTACATTCCCAGTGCCTAGCAGCTTCATCGTCAAAAATGTGTGTGAAATCTTATGGGACTTAACTGCTAAGGCCATCAGTCCCTAAGCTTACACACAACCTAACCTAAATTATCCTAACGACAAACACACACACCCATGCCCGAGGGAGGACTCGAACCTCCGCCGGGACCAGGCAACTTCATGGTCTTAATCTCTGAGAGCTCCCATTGAAATTCACGTCGGAAATTTCATTTGTCAGGAATAGGTGGTTTCCATTCTGATTACCACACCACGCGGTCGGCTCTCTCTTGAGGCGTTGTCATTTCTTGTAGTTATTTAGCACTGAAACAAAATAAAAGGAATTGCTTTTACACAGTTACCTACACAAAACTTAGTGAGTTGCTTTAAATCAGGGTTCCGGGATCACTGGTGGTCCGCAGGAAGTGAAAAAGTGCTCCACGAAAAGCTATTAATAACACGTCGTTATCCTCGATATTTTGATTACAATGATTCAAAAATGTTTCAAATGGCTCTGAGCACTATGGGACTTAACATCCGAGGTCATCGGTCCCCTAGAACTTAGAACTACTTAAAACTAACTAACCTAAAGACATCACACACACCCATGCCCGAGGCAGGATTCGAACCTGCGACCGTAGCAGTCGCGTGGTTCCGGACTGAAGCGCCTAGAACCGTTCGGCCACCGCGGCCGGCTGATTACAATGATCATTTTGTAATTTTTTTATGATTCCTGTATTATTAGCTATGATTTACAATTGACGTGATTACTGAATAAAACAAGTTGTCTCGTTTTTTAAAATTTTATTAACCTTCAAAATATCAAAATGTTCCATCGAAGTACCAGGATTTTCAGTGTGTCCCATCAGGCAAAAATTTTGGGAACCCCTGTTTCAGATAATGCCGCAAACTGCAAGTATCTATGTACCATAGTTGTTTTTAAAAACTGTCTGTGAAAATCAAGCTGGTTTCACATGGACATCCTGTACTTTCCTTTGTTTACGTTCGATGCTTCTCATTCCTCTTCCCACTGAGACCTGAGTTACAACTTTTACTCGATGTTAGAAGTCGGCGAATGGAAACTGGATACCGAGGTATTCTCAAGGTGTATCACCTTGCTTGGTCAACTGGTCTTCTGTTTCTTTGTATAAAATGCCTATGAGAATTTTATACAAAGCAGTTTAAAATATTTATTTCTTCGAGAGTATTCGCGAGATATGTCGACAACAAGCTTACTACTGTGATGTCCTCAGTTCCTGCTCTCTGTGGCACTGAGAAAGTGTCTGGAATCAGAAATAAAAGTCTATCATCTTTCTGAATAAAACAGTAACTGATGATCATCGTTTTCGTCACTGCTTCCGTTGTATGAGAAAAGGCTGGTAATCCAGAATGAGATTTTCACTCTGCAGCGGAGTGTGCGCTGATATGAAACTTCCTGGCAGATTAAAACTGTGTGTCCGACCGAGACTCGAACTCGGGACCTTTGCCTTTCGCGGGCAAGTGCTCTACCAACTGAGCTACCCAAGCACGAATCATGCCCCGTCCTCACAGCTTTACTTCTGCCAGTATCTCGTGTCCTACCTTCCAAACTTTACAGAAGATCTCCTGCGAATCCTGCAGATCTAGCACTTGCCCGCGAAAGGCAAAGGTCCCGAGTTCGAGTCTCGGTCGGGCACACAGTTTTAATCTGCCAGGAAGTTTCATATCAGCGCACACTCCGCTGCAGAGTGAAAATCTCATTCTGGAAACATCCCCCAGGCTGTGGCTAACCCATGTCTCCGCTATATCCTTTCTTTCAGGAGTGCTAGTTCTGCAAGGTTCGCAGAAGAGCTTCTGTTAAGTTTGGAAGGTAGGAGACGAGATACTGGCAGAAGTAAAAACTGTGAGTACCGGGCGTGAATCGTGCTTCGGTAGCTCAATTGGTAGAGCACTTGCCCGCGAAAGGCAAAGGTCCCGAGTTCGAGTCTCGATCGGGCACACAGTTTTAATCTGCCAGGAAGTTTCAAGGCTGGTAATGTTTGAAGCGAGTCGTTGTCTGACACAAGAAACCACTTCCAGCGCGTGCTGATGCGACTCTTGATTCATCAAACGTACTCTTTACAGCCCACTTTTTCGTATTATAATTAGTTAATGATCTGTTTTCTTTGGGGCCACATTGTTGGAGTGTGATTCGAAACACGACTTGCTGTAGCAGGGCGCGTCCGCACCGTGGCATCCCTTCGGAAGCCGGCGCTTCAAACGGTGCGAGGCCCGTGTGAGTCCGGCGCAGAACAGCGTGGCTGTCCAGAAAGCTGGCGGCCGCCGTTTGACGAGCTAACAACCGCAGCGGCGGCCGGCCTGCCGACGTGTCAATGTTGTTCCGGCGGCGGCGGCAGCAAGAAGAGCATCGGCGTTGCCGAGCGGAGCGTTTGGGTAATCCGATCTGCGCGCCTCCCAAATCTCCATTGCGAGCCGGCCACCGAGAAAATCGGCTCGGGTATCGCAAGGGGCAGAACGAGCCGTCCTCGTCCCGCCCCGTCCTATCCCAGACAACAAAAAGGCGCCCCCTGCCCCCAACCCCTGGCCGGGCACCGCGAGCCACGGCGCGCCCTTTGGCCGGCGGGCCCAGTGCAATGTTTGCGCTGGCCGTAATGAATCTAATAATGGGGCGGACATGATAGCCCCGCGGGGCGCCGCAAAACACGTGTCTGGCACCGCACCGCACCGCCCCTGCTCTGCTCGCCTTTAATCCTTAGGGCTTCCAGCCGTCGTCTCGTTCCCAGGCCGCGACACTCCTGTTCATTTTTGTTATAGAAGGGCGCATCTTGTTCCTGCCGAGTGGTGCAAGGCTTACGCTCGGCCGAGCCACACACGGCCTAAAACCACCGCGACAACATCTGCATATTCTACCTGTAAGAAAATGCAACACCCTCAAGGACGGTGTTCAGTGGCACTAGGATATTATACAGTATGTGCGTACTGAGGGGTTATATTGTTAGTCCCCGGCCTATGTGGCCGAGCGGTTCTAAGCGTTTCAGTCTAGAACCGCGTGACCGCTACGGTCGCAGGTTCGAATCCTGCCTTAGGGCATGGATGTGTGTGATGTCCTTAGGTTAGTTACGCTTAATTAGTTCTAAGTTCTAGGGGACTGGTGACCTCAGAAGTTAAGTCGCATAGTGCTTAGAGCCATTTGAACCATACATCTACTCTCTGCGCCCGATGTGAAACGCAAGGCAAAGGAAACTTCCAATTGTACCACTTATTAGGGCTTCTTCCAGTTTCGTTCACGTATGGAGCGCGGGAATAATGATTGTTTAAATGCTTCGGTGCGCGCTGTAATTAATGTACTCTTGTCTCCTTGATCACTAGGAGCGGCTGTAGGGAGCTTTCCTACATTCATAGAAAGCGTATGCGAAGCTTACTAGGAAACAACTGCAGTCTTGTGGACGCCACATGACGGAAACTGTGAAATGCAAGAGAGCAACTGAAGTGCCAAACGTAGCTCAACACAAGATCTGCATGCATTGTAAACAAGAGAACAGTTGAAGTACTGGTTGGCGCACTTTCAGTCCTTATACAGTTTAGTGTTCTTCTTCTCGCCAGAACATTCAAGAACATTAAACTTGTCTAATTACAATAAATCCATGGTCTCAAACAACAAAGCCACTTCCAATCCCATTCTCTGGGAACTATTCAAGAAAAACCATCTTTAAGTGTAAACATAAAGAAGCGTTAAACAAAATAAAAAATAATGAAGCCCCAGGAGAAGATTCAGTCTGTCAGGGTCTGTTTAAATATCCAAGCAAGTCGTTTACAGACAGATTCTTACACATCTTAAATATTATATGGTCAGGAGATGACACACCTGGGAGCTGAAATAAATTGTCATTCCTACCTTCAAAAAAGGAGACCTACAAATCGTGATAGCTACCGATAAATAGGCTTATTCACTTCCGCTTATAATTTTTTTTGTCACTATCATCAAAAGTTAATTGTAAAGAAGACACCATGAACCCATCATGTGTGAGGAACAAAATGGCATCGCAAAAGGAATATCATGCTGTGAAGGCTGTTTGTCATTGAAACTGCTTACAGAAAACCACAGAGAATTCAGTCTAGAAACACATACTGCCTTCGTCAACTTCCAAAAAAGCTTTGAATAAAGTCAAGAGAAACAAATTTACAGCTTCTAGCCGCTAATCACGTCCCCTAGCAACTCATCGATAACATAATTGCACAAAAAATATAGAACAAAGTTAATCTTTCTCAAGAAATAAGAAAGATTATTAGAGCGGGGTACAGTACATGTAGGAGTACGATAAGTATGCGCCCTTTCAGACGCTGTTTATTATTTATATGAATAAGATGATCCAAAACTACAGACAAATACCACAGGGATTCATTCAAATCAACAGAAACACAAACCTACACTACTGGCCATTAAAATTGCTACACCACGAAGATGACGTGCGACAGACGCGAAATTTAACCGACAGGAAGAAGATGCTGTGATATGCAAGTGATCGGCTTTTCAGAGCATTCAGACAAGGTTGGCGCCGGTGGCGACACCTACAACGTGCTGACATGAGACAGGAGCGCCTGCGATGGTGTACTCAACGACGAACCTGGGTGCACGAATGGCAAAACGTCATTTTTTCGGATGAATCCAGGTTCTGTTTACAGCATCATGATGGTCGCGTCCATGTTTGCCGACATCGCGGTGAACGCACATTGGAAGCGTGTATTCGTCATCGCCATACTGGCATATCACCCGGCGTGATGGTATGGGGTGCCATTGGTTACACGTCTCGGTCACCTCTTGTTCGCATTGACGGCACTTCGAACAGTGGACGTTACATTTCAAATGTGTTACGACCCGTGGCTCTTCCCTTCATTCGATCCCTGCGAAACCCTACATTTCAACAGGATAATTCACGACCGCATGTTGCAGGTCCTGTACGGGCCTTTCTGGATACAGAAAATGTTCGACTGCTACATGGCCAGAACATTCTCCAGATCTCTCACCAATTGAAAACGTCTGATCAATGGTGGCAGAGCAACTGGACGTCACAATACGCCAGTCACAACTCTTGATGAACTGTGGTCTCTTGTTGAAGCTGCATGGGCAGCTGTACCTGTACACGCCATCCAAGCTCTGTTTGACTCAATGCCCAGGCGTATCAAAGACGTTATTACGGCCAGAGGTGGTGGTTCTGGGTATTGATTTCTCAGGATCTATGCACCCAAATAGCGTGAAAAAGTAATCACATGTCAGTTCTAGTATAATATATTTGTCCAATGAATACCCGTTTATCATCTGCATTTCTTATTGGTGTAGCAATTTTAATGGACAGTAGTGTAGATGCTTTACTTTCTGCAGATAATTTAGCTCTTGTAGCATCTCTAGTGAACGGGGTTGCTGTATTTTGTGCACAATCTACAGACTATACCCGAGAAATACAGCATGAACATTAATATTGAAGGAACAAAATCTGCGGTCTTCTGCAAAAAATACCCAGTATAGGGCAAAATACCTTTGAAAAATTCTAGAAACAGTAGACACATTCACACATGTTGGCTATAAACTAGCCAGTCTGGAAGAAACAGACATACCTGAAAAGCCAATAGATACACAAAAACAATGGGAGTCATTAACAATGTAATGAAACCATTCCAAGCATATCAGTATACATGTTTGTAATAGCTAAGGAAGACTTGTACTGTGCTATGGCAGTGAATCCTGGACAATAAGGGGTAAAGATACGAAAAGCCTAACGGCCTGTGAAATGAAGTTCTTCAGACTAACAGCTCGTTATAGCAAATGGGATTAAAAATGGAATGAAGAAGTGTCGAAGGAACTTAAAATGGAACACACCGCACATTATATTCGAAACCAACAACACAGCTGGAGATAACATTTACAGCGAATGATCTCAAAGAGGATACAAACTCCTTGCATGGCTGGAAAACTTTTCGAAGAGACAGTAACTGGTCAAGAGGCCAAATATTTGGAAGGAAGATGATGATGATGAATAATTTTCGATTAAGATGTCAGTTATAAATGAATGTTACATATCTCGAATCTACAGTTTTAAGAGTTCATTTCAACGTTACAATTAATCCAATTAAATACAAATTTGAGAAAGAATTTTCTAGATATCGTCAGTTTGATTGGGTTATATGGTTTCCACAATTTTGATTTAATGAAATATTTTTCAGGAAGTTAATTACATTTTTTTTATGATATATCAGAAGTCTGTAATTTTAGTGAAACGAATTTGAATTGAAATATCTTAAATAAATTTTTTTGAAATTTCTCAAATCTGCTGGTTGCTCATTACGTATTTAACAGAATATAAAAAAGAAAATCTAGATGTTAACTGAATGAGTTGTTTTCAGTTATATTTCTTATTCAAAAATAAATGTCAGAATAACAAACATTTTTTTTTTTTTGCCAAATATTATATTTACGCTTTGCTCGAAACAATATTCCCAAAGGAAATAGGCGAAGATCTGGATCGCCTATCCCCTGATACCTTGCAATTTTTAACGAATGGATGACTGAGATTGGTTCCTATACAGTGTAGTGTTTGTTCGTGTGGTGTTGTGGACTGGTGAGGACAGCGCAAATCCGGCGCCAGCACGAAGCCTGTTCCTCTCAAAGAGCACCGCCAGGCGGCAGCCACCTTTACGTCCGTATCCGACGAATAGATCACCATTAAATGTCAGATACGACGGTCACTCCACGACCTACTGCGTGGCGTCTGCCACTGGTTTCCAGGAGGATCAAAACGGAGCCCTTCGTTGCTGTTTTACATTTGTTAGATCATTAGAGCACTAATTACTTTGCCTGGCTACAATAAGCAAAGTACCAAGGTAGTTGCACATAGACTCTGATAGTTACGAAACTGTCATTCGAATCCAGTTCGGTTACTGCGTTTTGGCTTTCACACACTCTGTAAGCAGTTATACACTATGACAGAGTGATAGGTTTAAAGACTTCGACTGGTTCCTTACCAATCCTCATTTGGTACCATTCAGGTGCTCTGCCTCTAATGGGCCACGGAACGTGGGGGCACAGTGATGAGAATAATAACTTCATTCAACATATCGGCAGATTTACGATCATTCGAACACACTTTTCGGAATCTGCATTTTTCGCTGCTCTTCATTGTGTATCATTCACAGCTAGGTCAATAGAAGCATCTGATTAACTTGTACCTGAATTATGACTTTGAAAAGGAAATGGGACCACTGGAAGAATTATCCTGGATGACAAACAGTTACTTTTTTGGAAACAATGGACAGGTAAATAACGACGATCTGATTGGGTCCTAATTACATTCCCCTTGAGAGGCCCTCTCTTCTTAGAGGCCTATTCACGAATTACGTATAAACCGATCTCATTTATAATCAGCTTTCGACAACATTCGATAAAGATAACAGTGATAAATACGGCGCAAATCAGTCAGTCTTAGTGAATAAGTGTCAGACTATAAATATCGGATGGTAATTGTAAAACTGATCGTGTTCCGAGTTCTGCAGTGCGCGCAGGCTGTATGTAACGCATGACGCTGATATATTTGTGCGATCGCAGAGTACGCTGGAAAAATATATATATATATACATTTCCACTTTCTGTCGCCAGGTGAAAATATGGCACTGTGAGTAGTCAGAATGTGAAATGTTTACTGTTTTGACGTCAGTATGCTGTTTGTTGCTTGATGACGCGTGTTGATTGTTTTCTGAAGTGGCTTGTTGGTGTAAATGGTTAAGAAGGCTGAATTTTTCAGTAAGAAAGACAATGGCTATTGAGAAGAAAGACCCTGCATTGCTGGCAAAGTTGTTTTACCATAACGGCTGCAAGAGCAGCGCTACATTGAGTGAATATCGCCGGCAAAACAGCTGCGAAGAGGCCCCATATCAATAACAAGTCTAAAGAATATGATCAAGAAATCTGAAGAAACAGGTGAATTAGGTGTGTAAGTAGGCTGTTTAGGTTTTTATACTGGTAACGCCACGTAGCGCTCTGTATGAAAATCACTGGTTGTGCTGTGTGCAGTCTGTGCCTGGGTGACATTGTTGGAATAGTCGCTATTGTAGTGTTGGGCAGTTGGATGTGAACAGCGCGTAGCGTTGCGCCGTTGGAGGTGAGCCGCCAGCAGTGGTGGAAGTGGGGAATGAGATGGCGGAGTTTTGAGAGCGGACGATCTTGAAGTCTGTCCATCAGAAAGAGTAAATTTGTATTATTGGATATCATGAACTGATACATATATATGATGACTTTTGAACATTATTAAAGTAAATACATTGTTTGTTCTCTATCAAAATCTTTCATTTGCTAACTATGCCTATCAGTAGTTAGTGCCTTCAGTAGTTAGAATCTTTTACTTAAGGGCAGTAGTGGCGCTCGCTGTATTGCAGTAGTTCGAGTAACGAAGATTTTTGTGAGGTAAGTGATTCATGAAAGGTATAGGTTATTGTTAGTCAGCGCCATTCTTTTGTAGGGATTATTGAAAGTCAGATTGCGTTGCGCTAAAAATATTGTATGTCAGTTTAGTGATGATCAGAATAAGTAAAGAGAGAAATGTCTGAGTACGTTCAGTTTTGCTCAGCTGTTTGAAAATCAACAAACGTAAGAGGTTTATCAGCACAGTAATTCACTAAGTTTTCTAAGGGGACGTTTCAGGTGCAGCAGGAAGAGGGAGGCAGTCCTTTCCCATGCATGGCAGGTGTTGATGAAGTTGCTGTACCTACTGCCGTCCTTGCAGCGCATGCCTCAAATTCTGCAGCCACTGCTCGAGCTGTGTCACGGGAATTCCTTGTCAACTGGTCAACAGTTCAAAAGATTTTGCGGTGTAATTTACGCTGGTATCCCTACAAGACTCATCATGTGGACCAAATGAAACCCCAAGATAGGCTACAGCGTTGTGACTTTGCCCTTGATCTTGGCAAGCATTGACAAATAGATGGCATGTGGCCGGGGAATATTCTTTCGACGGACGAGGCACATCTGTACAGTGCCATGAATGCACAGAGCTGTCACATATGGAGTCCTACTCGGCCACATGTTGTGCAGGAACATCCACTGTACTCAGCATGTGACAGTGTGGTGTGGTTTTACAAACTCCTTCATTCTCGTTCCGTTTTTCTTCGAGGAGATGACACCTCGCGGACCTGTTACGTCTCGGATAGAACATGACCGGGCGAAAGGTGAGCGGCGGGCGTCAAAGCGACAGCGGTAGAGCGGCGCCGGCTACTATGAAGCGGCACGCGGTATTTACCATCACCTCCTAACGCAGCGGCGTTAGGACTAGCTAAGCTGCTTATTTTGAGTGAAACCAGCTGTTTTGGGAAATGAGGGTTACTGAAAGACAAGAGGAATCATAGAATTCGTCCTATTAATAAGAGTAGAAAACTTTAATGACGAAACTAGGTTTTTTTTAATTATACAAGATTGTCTACCAGAATATTCTATTACATACTCCAGAAAACAGTGCCTCACTTGATGAAGAAAAGATCAGACCTTCCATCAAGTGAAACCAGAAGAGAAACTCGTAACCATTAGGTATATAAAGAAAAAGTTTAATAAATTACATACACTTTACATAAAATTTGTTTAAAAAAATTATCAATTTCTTTCCAGTTTTTAAGTCAACACTGCACTGGCCTTAGTTTATAATATACACTGCATACCAGGTGATCAAAAAGTCAATATAAATTTGAAATCTTAATAAACCACGGAATAATGTAGATAGAGAGGTAAAAATTGGCACACATGCTTGGAATGACATGTAGTTTTATTAGAAGCACCCGATATTGCTAGACGCGTGAAAGATCTCTTGCGCGCGTCGTTTGGTGATGATCGTGTGCTCAGCCGCCACTTTCGTCATGCTTGGCCTCCCAGGTCCCCAGACCTCAGTCCGTGCGATTATTGGCTTTGGGGTTACCTGAAGTCGCAAATGAATCGTGATCGATCGACATCTCTAGGGATGCTGAAAGACAACATCCGACGCCAATGCCTCACCATAACTCCGGACATGCTTTACAGTGCTGTTCACAACATTATTCGACTACAGCTATTGTTGAGGAATGATGGTGGACATATTGAGCATTTCCTGTAAAGAACATCATCTTTGCTTTGTCTTACTTTGTGATGCTAATTATTGCTATTCTGAGCAGATGAAGCGCCGTCTGTCAGACATTTTTGAACTTTTATATTTTTTGGTTCTTATAAAACCCCATGTCATTCTAAGCATGTGTGCCAATTTGTACCTCTCTATCTACATTATTCCGTGATTTATTCGGTTTTCAAATTTATACTGCCTTTTTGATCACCCGGTATACTGGATGTTTCACAAGCTGACAGTAAAATTTCGGCAATTGATTCCTCATATAACAAGAAGAAAAAGAAATCCAGTAAAAGCGGGTTCTAAAAAGTGTACCTTACAAGCTACGTGCACTCGTTCGTCTTCGATACTGTGAAACACATCTCTGCTGAACAAGTGCTCGTAGCTCTTAAGGTGTGCTCTTAGAGTCCATGTTTGCCAGGCAATTTTTATTGTTTTGGTCCACACTACCTACTCCCAAAGCACAGGAACCAAAGAACTTGCCGTGGAAGAGATTTGTTGCACAGTGTAGAAGGTGAAGAAGTGCTCATAGCCATTTCAGTGGCCATGTTTACTAGATTTTTTTTCTTGTTACATGAGGTTCTGCTGTCGAGTTTTGCAGTACCCTGCACATTTTTAAAGTAAACGTAGAAAATAGGCAGTTTAATTGAATGATTAAAAATTCGTAATTTTCATTTGGTTCGTGAATCTGTTCATTTCTGAAAGAGGTGTTTCCTGGTTCAGGGTATTGCTCATGTGCCTTCCTCGTTTTGTGTTTTCTTACAGCTTCATACACGTAATTTTGAATTTTAGAGTGGAGCTGGAACTGTTCCAGATCACCCAAATCACTGACTTATGGAAGTATCACCCAAATATATGACATATGGAAGTACACATAAAAAGAAATGATGTTCATCTTCCATAGTATCTGTTTGTTTTCCAGGATTTCTTTTCCCCAGTCCCATCATTCGCTTATGCTTCTCTTGAAACAGTGAGGTTTGGAAACCCTATCGTCATCTTCAGCACCGGGAGGCATTGTGCGCTCTTGATTGTTATGTTGTATGACACTGGTCTCCGTGATTTTGCCATATATGCGAGTGGCGTCCTCCTCCACTGAAATAGATGTAAGGATCCCTACCATTGGGCTCGGCAGAACGACGTCCCGGGTGAATTCCATGAGAGTTGCAAATTTACACTTCTTGAGTGGAGGACTAGAAGCAGAACCAGATTTACATTCCGGAGTTTGCACATTCTTCCTGATAGTATCTTTCAAGATTTTCCATTTCATTCTACACTCGTCCCTTAGGACAACGAGAATCTGTCTCGTTAAAACAAAAAACAAAAATAATTTTGTAAAGTGAAGGAGGGTCACTCCTGTCACCTGCAGCGAGACATTGAGCGGAATCAGAGGCGATGAGCGAAAATGTGTACCGGACCGGGATACGAACCCGGAATCTCCTGCTCACTAGGCAGGTGCGGTAACCATTTTTCTTTTTAAAGGAACCTTCCCGGCGGCCAAAGGGAGGGGTGGGGGGCAAAGTGGGCAGGGGTCGCAACCCGAGACCTGGCTACCATGTCCAGTTCCCACCCTCCATGAATCAAAAGAAAGTGTAGGGAACGTGGAGTAGAGGTACAATGAACATTGTTTATTTATTTATTTTTCTTTTTTTACTTTTTTATTTTGATGTATTTATGGACTTATTTTTGTCATTAATATCACCGAGAATATCAAGAAACCGGCGTCACGTGAGAAGGAGGGTGTAGCAAGACGTCAGACTAATTGAGACTATCAACATATAGTTTTTCCGAGAAGAACGTTCCGATTACCTTTGAATATATCGGTTCTAAGTGTGAAAGAGGCGGTGATCAACTCTTCATACAAGGACACTCCAGCTCTATGGTGGGTTAAGGGAGACACTGCAAAGGAAACTGGAGAAAAATTGTCTATGTTTTGGATTGCGGACACCTGTACAATGGCGTTAATTAAGAAACTACAAAAAATCAAGGACACTTTTCTCGCCATCAGCAAACAAGAAGTGTGCTGCGTGTCCACAAATCCACCACACTGGGTTCGTCTTTGCTTGAGGGAAGTCTCCCGCGTCCGGAAGGGGAGCTGTTGAGTAGGTATCTGATAAGGAGTCGTACGGGTAGCTGGGGACAACATCTGTCGCACCAAGAACCAGACACCTCACGACGATCAGGCGGTGCTCGTCCGTGTCCATAATATCACAGTCGACAAACAACGGGGTGTCTGCGTGGTGAATCCTGTGAAGGCATGGCCGGCATACTTGCTTCCGATTGACAGTAATGTACCATGCAGACTCGACGTCAGTGTCAAGAAAAGGAGCGCACGCCGATCGCCAAACGGCACGCCAGTCGGCGTGGGGAAGCGTCCCCTCAACCACATTTGGTGACCTGTGCTGCTGAAGGAAATCATAGATCGCCTTCGTGGATGTCAATTGCGCCGACTGTATCACAGTACGGACATAGTTCAGTTCAAGAAGACAGTGGCGGAAGTAAAAGAAGGGCGACGGGACTTCCGAAATTTGGATAGGAGCTGAGAGAGAGCGTGGTGCAAGGGCCTCCAGCAATAGGCTAGTAACGCACGTAGGACCATAGCGCCACAACGTCATGTAAGAGCCAATGAAAAGGGCTACCGCTCTGTCAGGCACATGATACAGACCTAAACCGACCCTGCACCGCGGGAGGGTGAGGGTATCGTACCTTACTTTGAACAGCAAGCCGTGACAAACAAACGAACCCAATGCAGCTAGATGGCGGAATAGGAAGTGTCTCTGCTACGTGGGGGTACGTGACGCCAAATACACATTTACGTATTGTGTGCGTTGGAGAAGATCGAGTGCTCGTAAACGGTGATCTAAGAGCCCAGCTCGTAGTTGGGAGAGCAGGCGTCGGCAATTAAGGGCAACTGTCCGCCACACATCACTTGCGAAATCGAGTTCTAAGCACTGGCAAACGCGGTATCTCCTGCTTACTAGGCAGGTGCGGTAACCACTGGGCCATCCGGGACACAGCGTTATCGCGAGTGCACGGACTCGCTACGCCTCACGGCCGATCCGTACTCCCATCGAGCGCCATCTATCCGCAGTCTCTGTCCGTTATGATGCCCCGCTGCAGCGGATAACAGTGATCCCCTTCAGTTTACATATAGTGTTTCACAGCTGCTGGACCTGCGTGGTGTCTGTTCTTTCGAGGGCACAGACATTGCGCATTCAAATAAAAACATTGTAGTTCAAGAAAACTATACCTAAGTGTACTCCCAAAATAATGTATTTCTGTTACTTTTTAATTGTTCGTAATGAAAATAATTGGCTCTTACATCGCTAGAAAATGCCAGACCTGTTTAATTAGCGAATTCCATTATAATTAAAGTTATTAACTAGTTCTTTAATTACACGAGTGGTCATTTTAACTATATTAATTATTTCGAACCAAAACAGTTTGTTCTGTTTTCTTTCAGGTTTTTGGCAACAGGAGGCACTTTTTGACATATAGCATATGAATTCAGATTTGGAAGATGCACTGTTACCTTGATAGTTTGCAGCAGGTGTTCAGCTGTTATGCTAGAGTTTAGACCTGAAATAATGTCGCCACCCACCGAAGAACAACTCCAGAATTTAGCAGAAAAATATTTTCTGTTATGGAAATATCCTAATTTCATCGCAGCAATAGATGGGTGCTATTGTGAGATTACATGTCCACCGAATAGTGGATCGATTTATTGCAACTATCTTAAATACTTTTCTGTAGTTGCTATGTCGATAAAAGATTTTGGTTACTGATGTGGGCTCCAGAGGAAAACAAAGTGACGGAATTTTTGGGGCCAGCGAATTGTTTGCACGGCTGGAGAGCAAACAAATTTACTATACCTCCCCAAAAAATCTTACTAAATAGCCTAATTTCAGCACTTTACGTTCTCATTGGAGATGAAGCTTCCCCACTGAAAGCGTATCTTCTGTATCCATTTCAGCAAAGCATGTAACGAAAGTAAACAGGGTATGGCATGACGGAGATGACATTAGGGATGCAGACTGCATATCATTTCTATGTGAAGTGAGCGTGAATGGATTCAGAAGTCCATTAGATCCCGTACCCGGGCAATACCAAAGACCAACTGCAAACAAGGAATAAATTTCGGACCTATTTTAATATATAGCCTTTATTCTTTAGTAAATACTAATGACATATTTTAATGTTACTGTTTCTGCTCACATTTTCTTTGTCTCAACAGTATTTTTTAAATTAACATGCCTGTCTTTCCACAAATATGGCCTGGATTGAACTTCAGACATAAAAGTATCTCCTTATGGCCCTAAGCATATTTTCGGAATTAGTGATTTCTGACATTATGTACATGTACCTGGACTTTATAATAACCTTTCTCAGTAATTTTGATAATTTTTTTGTAATGTGCAATTACTGCAGGACCTGTTGAACACTTACTTACTTACTGTTAAATCGCAAAGATTGGCTACAATGAAAAGACGTATAAAGCCTATCAATATCTGCCAAGAAGCCTCTTAGTAAGCAATGAAATTCAGTTTAAGATCAGAAGAATTGGAGCTTGCACTACTTAACAAAAATTGTGCATAATTTTGTTCCAAATGGTCATACTATATGGGCACTCAATGTAATTACAGCTTCACAGAAGATAGAACACCATGTGTATGATACACTGTCGTACAGTAGCATATTCTATGAAGTCACTATAAATAAATAATACATTTACAAATCAATTTAACAAACAATTATGATGAACAAACAAGGAATCAGTCGATATTTTGTTTTCTTTACAAAACTTATATTTTTTTTTTTTTTACAGCTTCACTTGAAGTACCTTGACAGTGTAACACCTTTAAAATTTGAACTTTGTGTTTTATATGCTTATTCCATTTCAACCCTTTACACATTTTTAGGAACAGGAGAATATTCATTCATATTCCATATATATTATGGCACTCTTGTATAAAATCAGGAATTACGGAAGTGTCCGATTCCACCCGTCTGATTTGACCCATGACGTCATCAATATGGCGGAAATGGCTATTCTAAGCGTCTGCAATATGGCGCCTATGACGTCACTACATACACATGGCAGCAAACACGAAAATACATATAAATAAGACAATAACATCTCCCTCCAAAAATACAGTCAAACTAACGGGACAAACGCGGAAATTTGGGGGTTTGAGGGAGGGGACAAGCTAAACATAACAGTAAAAAAAACACACCACGATCCCCAAACCGACAAAATGAAAAAAAAAATGCAAGCTCTACTGGCAACGGACACTTCCCTTGACCTATATAGGTCAACTGCAGCTGACGATACCAAAACACCAATACCTACATATAAAACTACGAAAATTGGAATCGATCATTTCCCTTGACCTGTATAGGTCAACCATAACTACTGATACGAAAAAAGCAACACCTACAACTTCAGAATATAAAAACAGAACACCTCAAAAATTCAAAAGTCAAACATCCCTACGTAAATTAAAACACATTCAATACACAATAAATACACAAAACATTACAAGTCGAGAAAAATGGACCCCAAAAAAAAAAAACAATTACTTACCACCAAAAAATTTCGGGCTGCAAAGTAGGCCGACCATCCCAAACACACACACACACACACACACACACACACACACACACACACAAGCACACAGGGCTCCATCAAACACAAGACGACATCTACAAACACAACCAACTCATAAATTACGTCACACACCACAACACCCTTACGTCATGAGTCAAAGCAGACGGGTGGAATCGTACGCTTCCGTTGAACCTAAAATCACACATTTGGAGAACTGCATACTATTTTATTCATAGAAATTGTGGATGTAGTCCTTCTTAATGACAGTACAAAATAACATGGCACTAGCCCAATTGGATTTAAGTTATTTGAAGAAGCAATATGTAAACAGGTTCCTCCAACATTAATGCAAATTGGATATTCTCGGCCTTTTAGTAAAAAAATTCAGCTGTGTAATGTCAGGAGGATTGGTATTCACAGTACTTGGCAATTGATGTTCACTATTTTGTTCTGGATGGTTGCAATATGTAGCAATATTTTTTATTGGAGGGTTACATGGGAAATGGTAACAAATATGTCAGATAGACTATATTTGACATGCAACAAAACATTTCAATTTTGAAATAAACTATTGTCTGCACAATACAATTTACACAAGGAGCTGTGGAGGCCAAGAAAGGAATCACAACCTACCTTTGACTTTCTTTACAAAAATTCTTTCCTTCATTGCAATTTTGAAAATAACTGTAGTCTGCATACAACTTCCACAAGGAGATCCAGGTCAGGTAAGGAAATGAAACCGACTTTCAGTTTCTTTACAGAAATCCTTCCTTTGTTGTAATTTTGAAATATTTTGCACAGTACAATTACAGCTTACACAAAGAGTTGTGTAGGCCAAGAAAATAACCACAATCTATCATTCAGTTTCTTTATATGAAATGTCTTTCAGTTTATATATATATATATATATATATATATATATATATATATATATATATATTGGTATGTGACAACTCATACAATCAGTGTTAGTGTACCATATTTAAGTTTCTAGCTGATGATGATACAGATTTAATAAGCATTTACTGATTCTATATGTGAAACATTTAAAAAAATCAATTTCTGAATATATATTATTTGTAAGACCTTAACAAAAGCCCACAATGTCCACATTCCAGTGAGCCTAAGTTCACCAATCCTTACAGGTTTACCTAGCCATTTTTTTGTAAGGGTGGAAAGGTTATTGAATAAACACTAAGTTCTGAAAATAATATAATGTTTTAATTCGGTATCATACACATATTCTATTATCATTTTTCTATGTTTATAAAATCTGTAACATTAAGTATGCATCAATTGGCAGCACTGGTCTCTCTCACTGCCGAAACTGGGGCAGATGGTATTTCTGCACCGTCGATCTCGCTTATTTCAATGATGCTTTTCAGAATCATTATTTTTCGTTTGTTTACATTTTTTCATTCTTTAGTGACCGTAGCTCGCCAGCCACATAATCTCCAAAGGTTTGGAAAGCGTCACTTTCCTGGCCAAGAACTTTTTCTGCCTTTTCAGTGAGTGCATTACCAGTTCCTTTACACTCGTTTCTTTTCCGTTTTTTCCCCTCACCAGCAACAGGCATATCATCTCCTGTAACTATTTCTTCTTCCTGTAAAAAGTAACAAAATTGAATATAACAGCAGTTCAAGGAATACAAGAGGCAAAGAAATGGAATATAATTAAGTTTCCATACAGTGTTGATAGACTTCATGGGAAGCATATTGCTCATACTACAACCAAAAGATAGTTAAGGTTATTAGAATTTAAAACTATCACAGCATTTTACTATTGTCAGTGGTGAATGAAACTTGAAGCTCACAATCTAAAGTGTGACTAATTCATCTTAATTATACTGTTTTGTACTATCTGTGTTAATATTATGTGAGAACAACTATCCTGTATTAAGTAAAACACTCAGCAATCTGAAGATTGTTTTGAACAACACAGAGCTTTACAAGGCCTGTCCTGTTGGAGGTGGAATTATGAAAGTAATTTGTTTACATTTCCTAAAACTGGATCTACTCAATGTTATGCCTAATGATCTTTCTGCAAATGTATAATTCCACATGGCAATCATATTCGCAGAGACTGATGTAGTTAGTTTCATGTTGCGTGGATCATTTTGTACGATAAATTGTAATGATGTAGGAAGAGTCTTTTTACATAGCAAATTAATTTGTGAACATGTCTACATGCTGAACATTTATAAGGTATATATATATATATATATATATATATATATATATATGTATCCTTAAAAGTCGTCCACCCCGATAGCTGAGTGGTGCCGGCACGGTAGCTCAGCGTGTTCGGCCAGGGAGCTGTCTGCTCTCTGCAATAAAAATACTGAGTAAAAGGATCAACAACGAACTTCAACGAATGTCATGTGACGTCAGCTACGAGCAAATGCAACGAACCATAACGAACAAAATGAAAAAAAAAGTAGTTAGCGTGACGGATTTCCGTCGTACGGGCCCGGGTTCGATTCTCGGCTGTGTCGGAGATTTTCTCCGCTCAAGAACTGAGTGTTGTGCTGTCTTCATCACCATTTCATCCCCATCCGGCGCGCAGGTCGCCCAATGAGGCGTCGAATGTAATAAGACCTGTACCAAGGCGACCGGACCTGCCCCGCAAGAGGTCTCCCGGCCAATGACGCCAAACGCTCATTTCCATTTCCATATCCATAAAAGTCTATAACATACAGACTAGTTAGTACCCACCACCTATTACACTTTACATTAAAAGAAATTCTTCTTTGGAATAGGTGTTGTCAAGGAGAAACTTTTTCAGTTTATTTTAAATTTTTTACTTTGTTATCTGTCACATACTTTATATCACTGTGTAAGTAGACAAAATTTTTAGTTGCAGCATAGTGCACTCCTTTTTGTGCTGAAGACAACCTTAACGTAGAGTAATGAATGTAATTTTTCCTTCTGGTATTGTAATTATGGGCATCATTCCTTTTGAACTGAAGTGTATTATTTGCAACAAACTTCATGAAGGCATAAATGTACTGTGAAGCTGTAGTCAGAAACCCCAATACCTTAAACAGGTGTCTACAGGATGATCGTGGGTGAGCATCACATATTATTCTTACAGAACGCTTTTGGACGATGAAGATTTTCTTATTTACAAGGGGAGGCCGCCAATTGTGAAATTCAGATTCGATTCATACTGCGCATAATAAAAGCTCATGGCCAGAGGTGTAATGTGGCAAAGCACCAAGATGCACTTCTCAGCCGTTGTCGAGAAAATCGACAGTTAAAAGAAACCGTTGAGGTGAAATACTCTTTACGATTAATAATTTTCTACAGCGTCGTGGCGCAACGGTAAGCGGTCGGGTTCTTAACTCGAAGGTCGCCGGATCGAATCTCGCGCCATGCAACTTTTTCTTATTATTTGTTTTTTGTAATTCAAATGCACACACACACACACACACACACACACATATATATATATATATATATATATATATATATATATATAATTCCCGGCAATAAGTTGCAACAATTATGCATATGATAAGTTGTTGAAAGTCGTTTTTCGTGGGAAAATAATACTTGAAATAAAACACAATATCACAAACAATATTCAAGTGGATACAATTTATTGAAAAGTTCGGTATACACTCGCACATAATTAACAATTAGTGACCAGAAGTAGCTGGAGTATCGCACGAACCAGAGTGATAGTTATCACAGAAACATGGAAAGCAGAAAACAGCACGACATCGAGCACATCTGATAAACGATGCGTTTTTACAAGAACAATTGTTTTCTAAATTATCTGTTGGGAAACACACCTGATTGACATTCTGAAAAATTGTTCTATCGTTCGTCAGGTTTGATGCATACCACGCGTATCGTATCATATCGGCAAAAATCGGAGAAGACAATTGGTGGTGGACGATGGATTGGATTTTTATACAATCGTCTCTGGAGTTGATGTCACGGTTTCGCTCGATTAAAAAAGCACAATTTTGAAGGCGCTTGATCAAATTTTTCACCTGTCGGCAAAAATACACGTCACACGGTTGGGCGAGAGGAGTGCACCTTGGAGGAATGACTTTTATAGTGCACGTTGGTAACTTCTTATCGTCCTGGAACATCTCATTGTATAACGCCGGGTTCGTTTGCCCACCCTAAGAGTCGATCAGAAAGTGAAATTCTTTCTTTTGTACGTATGGTATATACATTTGAATTACAAAAAACAAATTAAAAAAAAGTTGCACGGCGCGAGATTCGATTCGGCGACCTTCTGGTTACGAACCCGAGCACTTGCCGTTGCGCCACGACGCTATAGAAAATTATTAATCGTAGAGAGTATTTCACTGTGACGGTTTCTTTTAACTGTCGATTTTCTCGACAACGGCTGAGAAGTGCATCTTGGTGCTTTGCCGCATTACACCTCTGGCCATAAGCTTTTATTATACGCAGTATGAATCGAATCTGAATTTCACAATTGGCGGCCTCCCCTTGTTAGAGATGAGTTTCCCCCAGAACATTATTCCATATGACATTGTGTGAAAATATGTCAGCTTACTGATTTGTCTCTCCCCAACGATTCTATGTGCAAATGTGGCTGAAGTAAGTTGTTTTAGGATTCTAAAATGTGCTTTTTCCAGTTTAAATTTTCTTCAATATGGACATCTAAGAATTTTGAAGTTTCCAGCCTATTTATTATTTCCTCACCATGTGTTAACTTATCACTGGTGTAGTACACCCGGATGTGCAGAACTGAATATGATTTTTCTTTTTTTTTTTTAAGTTGAGGGTGGGACCTTTTGCAGAAAACCAGGCAATGATACTTTTAAGAACACTGTTTACCAATTTCTCTGTTGAAGAATGCTTGGATTGATTACAATACTAGTGTCATCAACAAAAAGAACCAATTCTGTTTCTTGTATATTAGAAGGAAGGTCATTCGCTTATATGAGGAACAATAGTCCTGGAAGGAGATAGGTGTTGTGCTAAAGCATTCAGTAGAGAAATACTAAACAGATAATTATTGGGCTCAGAACAGTGATATTATGAACAATAGATAGGCAATCACTATTAAGTGTTATAAGTAGCCTTTAAAAAATAAGAACCCACCCAAGTCGTCATTTCCACAAATATTGAGACAACAGACAGTGGTGTCAAAACATAATTCTTAAATTTGTAGATTCTCAACTATCTCAGGGAGAATAAATAAATGATTAGAAGAGTACATTGTCATCGTATTTAGCAGTTAATTCTTTTGCATAATACAGACAGGTGGTAAAAGTCATAACATTGAAATCTCACAATGAAGAGTAGCCTACCCCACGTTTACGACCCAACAAGGAGCTACAGCAAAGAAACAAGGAATCCCAGCTTAACTTTAAAGCTACTTACCTTTGTTGATAGCGAATATATTCTGTCAGAGGTTGTGGCAACACTACTTACTAGAAATTTCATTGCAGAAAAATACGCTCACCGAGAATCCGAAACTATCACAGGAGAGCCGCTTTTTATTTTCTGCAGTTTCTTAACTTGAGAAAATTGTGTCTTTAATTTATGCCACTTTCTCTGTACTTCTTTCACAGATGTATCGAATACCGACGAGATTTCATATAATGCGCTCATCTTCTTCACTCTGTCCTTAAAGTCCCGGTTATGCACGTCCCATATTTCGGGGTGATAAAATGTTCTGTATCCTGCTTCGTCCACTCCCGTTTCTCCTCCATTTCTGAAATTTGTTAGCATATAATATGTCAGATGGTTGCATAAGATTAAGTCACCACATTAAGTAAAATGTTAAATATGTGTGTTATGCAGACGACATACTTACTATAACTTGTGCTCTCTACTTGCAGGAAATAGAAATAAATCCTAAAAGCTGCAAGTTACTTGCAGATACTTCTTGCGTGGTGTTCACACTGGAAACGAAATACGTGCAGCAAGTCACTTCAGCAATAAATTGTTACGGTCGCAAGTCGACTTGGCGATTTGTTTACACTCGCAACTCGCGCGGCAAGTTCCTCCGCGCAAGTAAATTGCTGCAGCAACTTGCTAGTGTAAACCCATCCTAAGTCAGACACCGAGCAGGAAACAGCACGTATTCCTAAGTACTATCCTCCAGGTGGAACACTCTCCCCTGCTGTTTAGAAGTGCTGCGATTTCGTTACTTCCTTGTCTAGCTTCAGTGATACTATTGCGCTGGAAGTACTGTTGTAACATGACAAGCAAATACGTCAATATATCTAAAGTAGATTAATCTCCTCGATCATAAATATGCATGCAGAAAAGCATATAGGAGCCTGTCAAAATTTTTTCTTGTCCGCTTACTTTCAGAATCAGGAGGTATGCTTGTGCCAAACATTGGTTACAAGCGATCTCGGCAGGTCTTCTCTGACAAAGAGGAAGTAGAACTTGAAGAATACATTCAAAAACCTGCTAAGCTTTACTACAGACTTCTGCAGACTGGTTTGAAGGATTCCTCAACAGAAAGTAAACGCCTTCCATCTGCAATTATTTTAAATACATATTGACGATGTATTTGATCGTCATATTACAGCAGTACTTTACAACGCCCTAGTGGGCGATGCTAACAATACAAAACAAACTGCCTACCTCCCTTTGTTGCTTCCATTCTCTTACAAAACCTCTGTGACGTAATATACCTTATTTTGTACTTTTGGACCGCTCTATGCAGTGAAGATAAGTTACTCAGCACTTCATTTGCTGCTTCAGCCAATGTTTCCTTGGGTGTAGTGTCTCTATCAGGCTTCTTTTTATAATTACGTACTATACCTGTGCACAACTCGATGATCAAGTGCTAAGGTACGAATTTTGACACAGTAGTAACATGGATCAACGCTGCTGCAAAACAACGCAGTGAGCAATAGAAAACTGGTACTGAAATCATTTATCAAACTTTATAAGGACAAATACTATTATTAATCACAGTCGTTTGCACACGTAATAAAGCCAACACCACTTTGTCGCACAGCCCAACTAATAGCGTCACAGCTGTCACACTGCTACGGTTGGCAGCAATTTGAAACAGACTACAATCAACACACAGTGTTCTGGATGGGGCCGACATGTAGCGATCAGTATTTTGGTGCTGCCGACTAACTTCTCAAGTGTCTACTATAGAATAATACTATTAATAACAAAAGTGACCAATAATTATACTAGAGCAATTTGCGAGCACTTTTCGTGCTAGAAAGGTGTATGACGTCGAGATGATACTTAAAATTTCCTTGGTGTGCTGAGACCCATGTAAATGGCTTAGCATGGACCGAGAAGTTTACGCAACATGTTGTACATGTCAGTAGCAACTATAGTGCGATTAAAGTTACTTTGCACTTGACGGTCAAGAGCATAATACGTTGCGTGGTATCTGACTGGGCCAGTCAACACCACAGAGCTGCCATCTGCCCGCGCTCTGTTGCAGCTGTCGGTGCGCCGCTACATGTGCCAACGCAGAGCGTCCCTTTCGTCAGCAGTCAGGTGCAAAATAATTTCAGTCGGACTGCAATGAGAACACCGTCTCACATGATAGTCAAACATTCCGCATTTAGAAGACGCACTGAGCATTGCATGCAGCTGAATAGGTGCAACTATGGACGAGAAAGGCAAAAAAGACACATTAATTAAACATTTTTATACGTAAATTTTATTGGTGAAGAATAAATAGTATTTGCAACTGTTTGCTATACCTAACTCCGTCGTCGAATCAAAAATTGTGATGGAAGTGCTAGAAGTTGGCCAATACTCTTGGGGTCGAAGCCTGGTGCAGGGGCGGATATATTTGCCATTGCAGGGTGAGGGGACATGATAGGGGGCCTCTTTCCTCAGTTTTCTTCCAGTGCTGACAGCTCATTGGCGTGTGTGCCTCACACCGATTAGCTGCTTCGATATAAATTTCAAAGCGGATCCGTGAATGCACGTTATAGAGATGGTCATCTTCAAATGTGGGGGATATTTGTCACAAGGAATGTAAAATTAAATTAATGCTCTAGTAATACAACGCAATTAGTAGTAGAAGAATGACATTCAAAACATTTAGTTAACAACTGTGACTGTCAGCTGTATTGTATAATGCATGTAAATATAAGCAAAATTACTGTTATTAATCAATTGACCATACATTCACGCAGACAAGACAACAACACTTTATCACAGGCCATGATACAAGGCATTTTTTGTCTCGAGTTTCATCTTCCAGTACTGGAAACATCATCAGAGGCTATAAAGGCTCAAATAGCAGTTTCAGACACAAACTTTCACCCCTGGTAGTTTATATAACGTAATGTAATTGTGATACATCGTGTACAGATTGGCGTGGCATTGCGTAATACCATTTCCATAGTAGTAATGTGGTGACGCTGATCAGAAACCCTGATAAATCATTTGCCTTAGACTTAGCCTTTTTCTGCATGTATTTAAAGATTTTATGATGAATGTTTCAAAATGCAACAATTTTTTATTTTGACACACATCAAAAAAAGTTTTGCTTCACCTCGCTTCCGAGAGTTCCGGAACCTGTACAAAAAATTGGAATAGAGATCAACATAAACATCGTTTCCGCCCTTTTTATTACTCAGGAAAACCACACATTGCATGTTGTATCACCACACAGCGAGACCTTCAGAGCTGGTGGTCCAGACTGCTGTACACACCGGTACCTCTTAACACCCAGTAGCACGTCCTCTTGCATTTATGCATGCCTGTATTCGCCGTGGCATACTATCCACAAGTTCATCAAGGCACTGTTCGTCAAGCTTGTCCCACTCATCAACGGCGATTCGGCGTAGATCCCTCAGAGTGGTTGGTGGGTCACGTCATCCATAAACAGCCCATTTCATTCTATCCTAGGCATGTTCGATAGGATTTATGTCTGAAGAACAAGCTGGTCACTCTAGTCGATCGATGTCGTTATCCTGAAGGAAGTCATTCACAAGATGTGCACGAAGGGGGTGGGGAGGGGGGCGAATTGTCGTCCATGAAGACGAATACCTCGCCAATATGCTGCCTATATGGTTGCACTATCCGTCGGAGGATGACATTCACGTATTGTACAGCCGTTACGGCGCCTTCCAAGATCACCAGCGGCGCCCGTCAGCCCCAAATAATGCCACCCCAAAACAGCAGTGAACCTCCACATTGCTACACTCGCTGGACAGCGTGTCTAAGGCGTTCAGCCTGACCGGGTTGCCTCCAAACACGTCTCCAACGATTGTCTGGTTAAAGGCATATGCGACACTCATCGGTGAAGAGAACGTGATGCCAATCCTGAGCGGTCCATCCGGCATGTTGTTGGGCCCATCTGTACCGCGCTGCATGATGTCGTGGTTGCAAAGATGGACCTCGCCATGGACGTTTGGAGTGAAGTTGCGCATCACGCAGCCCATTGCGCACAGTTTGAGTCGTAACACGACGTCCTGTGGCTGCACAAAAAGTATTATTCAACACGGTGGCGTTGCTGTCAGGGTTCCTCCGAACCATAATCCGTAGGTAGCGGTGATCTACTGCAGTAGTAGCCCTTGGGCGGCCTGAGCGAGGCATGTCATCGACAGTTCCTGTCTGTCTGTATCTCCTGCAGTAGTAGCCGTTTGGCGGCCTGAGCGAGGCATGTCATCGACTGTTCCTGTCTCTCTGTATCTCCTCCATGGCCGAACAACATCGCTTTGTTTCACTCCGGGACGACTTGACACTTCCCTTGTTGAGAGCCCTTCCTGGCACAAAGTAACAATGCGGACGCGATCGAACCGCGGTATTGACCGTCTAGGCATGGTCGAACTGCAGACAACAAGAGCTGTGTACCTCCTTCCTGGTGGAATGACTGAAACTGATCGGCTGTCGGACCCCCTCCGTCTAATAGGCGCTGCTCATGCATGGCTATTTACATCCTTGGGCGGGTTTAGTGACATTTGTGTCTGTGATACAATATCCACAGTCAACAGCTATCTTCAGGAGTTCTGGGAACCGGGGTAGATGCAAAACTTTTTTGATGTATTTTAGAAATTAGAGGAGCGATATGTCCAGGTGCCTAATCAAGTTACACGTAGATAGAATTGCTTTGCATATAAGTTAAAAGTGGATAAAATATTCTTAATCTGTAAACCACTTAGCTTTGCGGTTGGCTCCGTCTTTGCCCTCAAATTGGTTTGCTAAGACAATGAGTCATGTAATTATAACGGCAATGCCTGAAAAGTACAGTACTTCTGTGTTTCTTATACTCTTTTTGTGATGTGTTGTTATGCAATTGGATATCAACAACGTTTCATTAAGGAGTAATACATTGAGAAAAATGCTGGTCCATGACAAATACTGTACTTTTAAGTGAATATATGAATGGACGTGTATTTTTGAAGAGAATGACAGTTGTAAGGTTAATGGCATAATCTATTTGTGGCCACTTGACCGAGTATCTGAGTTCTGAATGTCGAGAGTTATACACACCATGCCAAATCCTTCACTGTGTTGCATTTGGATTTAAGGAGTTATTATAACATTTGTATATTTACGAGGCGTCAGCATACATGGTAAAAAGTAAACTGTCTAAGATAGTGTACCTATCAAGACATCAGCAACAAGAACATGTCAGCGTAATTTAGAAGCGATGAGCAATAGAGCTTCAGTAGATGCACGATTTTGCACTCTGAGGGTTATCATTCGTATTACATTTCGATTCTCCAATTTCTCCTTGTCCTGAGGTCTCTATCTCGTGGGGTCACTGCTGCCACAGATTTTGTCATTAACGACGCAGCCGTCTGGTTAGAGTCCATGCAACACACGGTGGCCGATGTGCAGGAACCGATTTGCGTCCAGAGCTCTGGACTTCATTCGTTTGCTCTGAAGGGGAGGCCAACATCGTTGTTCCGCTTTCGGCCGGTCAGCGAAGCACTGCGATGACAGAATCGAGGTGCACGCTCTGCAACCTTTTTCAAACGATTTTATTGAAACTATTCAATGAAACAAATCAGTTTTGCTTTAGTTATAGCTTTAATGTCAGCTTCATGATGACATGCGCATCATTTCGTTGATGGGCATAGTTATTGTGATATTTTCACGTAGGATACTACACGACAGTCGAAAAAGTTTGCAGTGAAAAATAGGATTCTCTGTGATTTGGCCTTTGTTGTATATTACATAATATGTTGCTACGCACGAAATGTAGCTACCATGTTTAGGCTTACTTCTCACCAATCCCGAGAAATTGGATCTACTGTAGCACACTCATTTGCGATCGCTCGCGCCAGCGTTAAGGCCAGAATGAAAAATCGACAACATTCGTCATATTTCCTAAACAGTTTGAGATACCGAAAAGAGATTATGGCATATAATAGGACGCAAAGAGAAAGTATTTTGCCATATGGTTATTACGCAAAACTTCATTATCTACCGCGTTATATGTTGTGTTGGCAGAAGAGCCAACATCGTGTTACAACTGGAGGCCGAAATGCACTCGTTTTAGCTCACGCAGGCTGGCGTGAGGAGGGAAGAACTATACTGACGTGAGGTCTGGAACATGACAAGGAATGAGAGTTCAGAAAGCGGACATAATTAGTTTGATACTTAACTTTAATCCATTAATGAGGAACGTCGCTCTTGACAATACATGATTCACAATCTTATCTGTTCAGAAGACATATAGTAACTGAATATGGCGCCTTGTTAGGTCATAGCAAATGACGTAGCTGAAGGCTATGCTAAACTGTCGTCTCTGCGAATGAGAGCGTATGTAGACAGTGAACCATCGCTAGCAAAGTCGGCTGTACAACTGGGGCGAGTGCTATGGAGTCTCTCTAGACTAGACCTGCCGTGTGGCGGCGCTCGGTCTGCAATCACTGATAGTGGCGACGCGCGGGTCCGACGTATACTAACGGACCGCGACCGATTTAAAAGCTACCACCTAGCAAGTGTGGTGTCTGGCGGTGACACCACATTATTCCTCTAACTACAAACTTTTTTGGTGAACGAATGCAATTTCGAAGGGTCATCGATAGCTGGTGAAATGAGAAATGCAGCGTAATTTGGAACAACTTAAGAGAAGACATTACAGGTTTATTTTTGCAGCGAAGATGTGCTTTTTCATAAACTGTTGACCTAATGTTCCCCAGTTTCTCATTTAATAAATCACTTTTTCAGTATTCTCTCGCAATTGCATCTATGTAGCATGTTGCTGAGGTTGGCTCTGAGCACTATGGGACTTAACATCTGAGGTCATCAGTCCCCTAGAACTCAGAACTACTTAAACCTAACTAACCTAAGGACATCACACACATCCATGCCCGAGGCAGGATTCGAACCTGCGACCGCAGCGGTCGCGTGGTTCCAGACTGTAGCCCCTAGAGCCGCTCGGCCACTCTGGCCGACTGTTAGTGACGTGACATTGTTTAAACTCTGCTGTGATTTGGCAAAAGAAGCCAATTTTAACGTGGTAAAAAGATAAATGTAAGTTACGCTCAAAATTCCCACTCATGACGCTTCCCTGAACGTTAGAAATACGAGGGTCACTCCAAAAAAAAGCACACTATTTTTGTAAAAATACAGTTTTCATTCTGCATGTGTGAAAGTTTCACACTGTGTAGATACATCCTTCCCACTTGTTTTCAAACTTAGTTCAACCTGTTTCCGTGAGTGGTGCCGTCACAGCATGTCTTCAAGATGACTGCTACACTTGACGTTCGTCAGAAGCAAAGTGCTGTCATAGAATTCCTGTGCTGTGAAAACGAGACAGTGGGAAACATCCGCAAGAGGTTGAAAAAGGTGTATGGAGATGCTGCTGTCGATCGCAGTATAGTTAGTCGGTGGGCAAGCAGGTTACGTGATGAAATTGGGCACGGCAATATTGAGGATTTTCCTCGCAGCGACAGGCCTCGTACTGCACACACTCCAGACAATGTGCAGAGAGTTAACGAATTGGTGGCTGCTGACAGACGCATCACAGTGAACGAATTGTCACCCTACGTTGGGATAGGGGAAGGAAGTGGTTGCGGAATATTGAAAGTGTTGGCGTTAAAAAAGGTTTGTGCCAGGTGGGTTCCCAGGATGTTGACAGTGGCTCACAAAGAAACAAGAAAAACGGTATGCAGCGAACTTTTTGAACAGTACGAGAATGGTGGAGATGAATTTCTTGGAAGAATTGTGACAGGTGATGAAACATGGCTCCATCATTTTTCACCAGAGACGAAGAGCCAATCAATGGAGTGGCATCATGCAAATTCACCCAAGAAAAAAAATTCAAAACCACACCTTCTGCTGGAAAAGTTATGGCTACAGTGTTTTTCGATTCCGAAGGAGTCTTGCTTGTGGACATCATGCCAAGTGGAACCACCATAAATTCTGATGCATATGTGACGACACTGAAGAAACTTCAAGTTCGACTGTCGTATTCGACCACATCGGCTAAAGCAGGGTGTTTTGCTGTTGCACGACAATGCACGGCCACATGTCAGTCAAAAAACCATGGAAGCGATCACAAAACTCGGATGGACAACACTGAAACACCCGCCTTACAGTCCTGACCTGGCTCCATGTGACTATCATCTCTTTGGGAAACTGAAAGACTCTCTACGTGGAACAAGGTTTTAAGATGATGACTGCCTTGTGCACGCTGCCAAACAGTGGCTCCAACAGGTTGGTCCAGAATTTTACCGTGCGGGTATACAGGCGCTGGTTCCAAGATGGCGTAATGTAGTTGAGAGGGATGGAAATTATGTGGAGGTATGAAAATATTGTTCCTAAAGGATGTATCTACACACTGTAAAACTTTCAAACATGTAGAATAAAAGATGAATTTAAAAAAAATGGTGTGCATTTCTTTTGGAGTGACCCTCGTAGATAACAAATAAACGAAAATAAATCGCTACTGTTGTTTCATTTTCAACGCAATTCTTTCTAGATACTAACCAAAGCAAAGATGACAGTAGATCTTTTTGAATAGTAAGCACGCAAGTGTGGTCGTGGAGGGGCTCCACTTAATATTTACAGAAAATATGAGTGTAGGCTTCAGTTTAGAACGGCACTTCCTCTCAGCGCTCGGCATTTCTCCTACAGCTCCTGCCCGCAACCCCCACCACTACAACTCTTCCAATACGTGCCCTGCCGATTGCCCATGTACCGGCCACGCTATTCTCCACGCACTCTATCACAGGCTACCCCATATCTCTGTCGCGTAGCGTGGCGATATTCCACACTGTCGTACAGGGGTGAAGGCAAAATCATATCACAGGATTGCGTAGCATGTATTCACTGACTCGTATTGTTACTTGTATAGTGTTTCCACAACTGTCTTCGCATTTACCTGACATAGAAATTTGACAATGACAGCACTGCCAAGGACATTATATTTATGTTATTGTCGCCCTAGTGTTCTACTAGACAAAATATTGTTTAGATAGGTATTACTGTTGTGATAAGAGGCAATTTATTTACGGCACTGGATGACCGAATAGATTTGCCACCATTGTCAAGGACACACCAGCGAAGAGAACGCTCGAAAGTATGTAACGTCCGACATAACAGCAGTACGCTCGCATGTCTACTTACGGAGCTATTCCAGTACGGAAGGCAACAAAGAACATCTTCTAAGTGTCACGGACAAGTTTAACGTGGTTTCGCAGCAGACAACAACTACGTGTTCCCCTGTTAACCCAACAACATCGTCACCAGCAATTACAGTGGGCAAACAAAGATCGAGACTGGACCATGGATCAATAGAATCGTTTCGCCTGGTCGGATGAATCACGTTTTTTGTTGCGCCAGGTCTATGGTCGTCTCGGAATACGTCACCATCCAGGCGAACGGCAGTAGTACCCATTGGGCGACATTCATCTCGGCTTCCATGGGAACTGTGTCACTCATCCAAGACACCGTGCAGCTGCTAACATTCTTGTGGACTACCTGTATCCCTTATGCTTGATGGCATCTTCCAGCAGGATAACTATCCATTCTACAAGGCTGTAATTGTGCTACGGTGCTTTGAGGAGCATGATAGTAAGCTCACGTTGACGTCCCGGGTACCAAACTCACTTGACCTGAACCCATCTGAATACATCTGTGACGCTATTGGGCGTCACCTGCGCGTCCATAGATCACAGGTCCGTAACTGATGAGATTGCGTGACCTGTGCCTAGACACCTGGCGTGACACTCCTCTGGAGACCCAGCACGGACTTGTTGGAATCCATGCCACCCAGAACCGCTGCTGTGGCATCTGACGTCCCCGGATTTCTTTCTGTGGGAAAAGTTGAAAGATATTTGCTATCGTAATCCACCGACAACGCCTGACAACATGCGTCAGCGCATTGTCAATGCATGTGCGAACGTTACGGAAGGCGAACTACTCGCTGTTGAGAGGAATGTCGTTACACGTATTGCCAAATGTATTGAGGTTGACGGACATCATTTTGAGCATTTACTGCATTAATGTGGTATTTACAGGTAATCACGCTGTAACAGCATGTGTTCTCAGAACTGATAAGTTCACAAAGGTACATGTATCGCATTGGAACAACGGAAATAAAATGTTCAAACGTACCTACGTTCTGTATTTTAATTTAAAAAACCTACCTGTTACCAGCTGTTCTTCTAAAATCGTGAGCCATATGTTTGTGACTATTACAGCGCCATCTATCACAAAGCGAAAAAAACATTCATATTACTTTACGTACTAAACGAATATGTAATAAAAATGGGGGTTCCTATTTTAAAAAACGCAGTTGATATCCGTTTGACGTATGACAGCGCCATCTAGCGGGCCAACCATAGCGCCATCTGGTTTCCCCCTTCAAGCTAGATGAGTTTGGTTCTTTGTAGTTTTTTCGTTTGACGCTTATTTCGTGAGATATTTGGCGCGGTCACGATCAATGGACCACCCACTTTCAGTGTTAAAATTTGTGCATCATGGTCTGAAAGGCCATAGGATGCATATTAGTAGCACATGGATACACATCACGCTCTCCCGATGTCTTAAAAGGTGCAGCATTTCTTGGTAGTGGGCTTGTGGACTCTAGACTGTGGCAACCACCCCCGCAGCTGGCCAGCTCGTGCCCGGAAGTATCGCTTACTTTGCGGCACCAACAGCTGCAGCGCTTGGCGGCCGCACACGTCGGCCGGGGAGCACCTGGCCGCTGGGCCCGTAAATGCTTGTTTACCGACGCGAGCGGCGCACTCTCTCAGAAGTATCGATGGCAGCACTGCCCGCCGTGGAACGCAGATTGCACTGTCTGCGTGCGAACGAGTGAAAGCTCTGCTTCAGTCTCTCAAACTGACTGCTAAACACACTAACGAAATTATCAAAAAAAATGGTTCAAATGGCTCTGAGCACTGTGGGACTTAACTTCTGAGGTCATCAGTCCCCTAGAACTTACAACTACTTAAACCTAACTAACCTAAGGACATCACACACATCCATGCCCGAGACAGGATTCGAACCTGCGACCGTAGCGGGCGCGCGGCTCCAGACTGAAGCGCCTAGAACCGCTCGGTCACACCGGCCGGCACGAAATTATCACTAACGGTTATGTCATTCACTATACAGAGCCGCTAGGAACAGTCTAAAGCACTAGTAACAATGTTGTAGGGCTAGTTGTGCTGAGAAATGACTGTTAAGAAAAAAAATATTCGATTCGCTTCGTCGTTTCCGATTTAATAAGCATTACAGTTAACCAGTCAGGTCGATAGGCGCTCAAATTCAAGCACTTGCACGGGTTAAAATGCAGTAATGCACGGGCGACTGTGAGTCCGTGAATTACCAATTCTTCAAATGCTCGTTGCAAGTTGAAATGTGCCTTTTTCGAAAATGATAAATTTAAATTCGGTGAGCAAAAGCTACGTTTGTTCGGTTTGAGGAAACCGAAAAAAGAACACGTTTGGCGACACCGTCTCTGGCAGTCAGCTTGGATTTGAGAGCGCAACGGCTTTATTGGCTATCTTCGGTGCTAATGAACTCGGAAATGGCACAAATTATCGATTTTTTTTCCTAAACGATTATTTCTCAGCACAACCTACCCTGCAACAACCTTATATGTGTTTTAGACTATTTCTGACCCCCCTGTTGCGTTTATTTTATTTACACGTATTGGCCATCTAAGCACCGCGTTACAAATTCTATTGAATGTTAACTTTTTTCTTCCTCTTCTCTCGGGCTGCTGTTCTGACTGCTGCCATTTTTGCCAGATGTTCAGCTGTTAGTTTCCTGTTGGTCTTCGGTTTTGGAGCCTCCTGAAAAACCTCGAATTCAGTTATTGTCTTTCTGTACTTGTCCCTGTTCATTGCGTCCATTTCTGCAAGTCCAAGTTCACCGAGGTCTTTCTTTATTTCTTGCAACCAAGAGTTGGGTGTTTACATTGAAGATTTACATTGAAGATTTTCTTCGTTAATTTGCCATCACACATTCTCACCAGTTGACCATCAACATCAGCCTTCTCTTTCTGATTTCCGTTGTGACTGGTTTAATAAATTGGTAGATCTTCTCATTGCTCATCTTTATCCATTTTTCACCAATTTTTTTTTGTGTCCTCAGAATTACTCTTTCAAGGAATCTGTTACGCTGTCGTAATAGGCGGAGAGGTGCTACTTCGACGCGGTGGAAAGGGGGGGGGGGGGGGCGCTTCACTGGCTTGCCAGCGGACTTGAGCGAAATAAAACAGCTCTGGCGGACCAATCACAAATCCTCTGGATTAACACTGCAGTTGTATCTCGACTAATTTTCGGAAAGCTCCACCACACTAACCTTACAAATTTTATGGATTATGAGTCGAAAACAAAACAAATTACCCTGTTGCATATGATTTGCAGCATTAAGAAACTTTTATTGATAGCCTTCAAATGATAGAAATACAGAATATCTCTCTCCCCTGAGCAAAGCACAATAAACAAACGACAGGCGGATAAAGTGATAGTAAATAAGCACGTCGGTCAATAAATTAGTTATCCCTGGGAAACAAGACGCGGACACCGTGTAACACCATTCCTTGATATTTGCCTCAATTCGGCGAGGTAGAAATTTCATTTTTTTTCCATGTGTGCCACTCATTGATGATAAGATACAGTACAACTTCCAAATTGCAGGGATATTGATTGCCACGTCTCATCTACCCTCCCAAATAGTGCGACACGTTTTCTGCGGAATTAAGACAGGGTAATTTAGCGTTGCAGTTGAGGTGTGAGCCGGCCGGAGTGGCCGAGCGGTTCTAGGCGCTACAGTCTGGAACCGCGCGACCGCTACGGTCGCAGGTTCGAATCCTGCCTCGGGCATGGATGTGTGTGATGTCCTTAGGTTAGTTAGGTTTAAGTAATTCTAAGTTCTAGGGGACTGATGGCCTCAGAAGTTAAGTCCCATAGTGCTCAGAGCCATTAGTTGAGGTGTGAAAGAACGCCAGAGTGTTCGTCTAACTAGAAATGTATGCGTGCAACCCCGTGAAGTTGACTGTTGTCTTCTTGGAAGAGGAGAGTGTCCACGGCATACGCAACTGAGAATTTTGAAATAAGCATCCTGCTTCATCTTCACAGCAATCTGAATGAGTGGGACCAAGCCACTGTACGAAAAACAGCCCGTACACTTTCCACACTACGGGGTAAACGCCTCATTCGGCCGTCTGTGCACTCGACGCTTTGCGTTATTTGAAAAACTCGAGATGGCGACTCGTCGGAACATATCATACACCTATCTCTACATAATAACCCGCAAGCTGTATAACGGTTCTGACGGAGAGTGCCTCTGGTACCACTGACTGAACCCCCATTTTCTGTTCCACTCACAAATGGCACTTGGAAAGAATGATTGTCGGTAAGCCCCTGTATTAGCTCTAATTCCTCGATTTTCTGGTCTTTGCCATGTCGCGAGATGTTTATGGGAGGAGAAGATAATACACTCCTGGAAATTGAAATAAGAACACCGTGAATTCATTGTCCCAGGAAGGGGAAACTTTATTGACACATTCCTGGGGTCAGATACATCACATGATCACACTGACAGAACCACAGGCACATAGACACAGGCAACAGAGCATGCACAATGTCGGCACTAGTACAGTGTATATCCACCTTTCGCAGCAATGCAGGCTGCTATTCTCCCATGGAGACGATCGTAGAGATGCTGGATGTAGTCCTGTGGAACGGCTTGCCATGCCATTTCCACCTGGCGCCTCAGTTGGACCAGCGTTCGTGCTGGACGTGCAGACCGCGTGAGACGACGCTTCATCCAGTCCCAAACATGCTCGATGGGGGACAGATCCGGAGATCTTGCTGGCCAGGGTAGTTGACTTACACCTTCTAGAGCACGTTGGGTGGCACGGGATACATGCGGACGTGCATTGTCCTGTTGGAACAGCAAGTTCCCTTGCCGGTCTAGGAATGGTAGAACGATGGGTTCGATGACGGTTTGGATGTACCGTGCACTATTCAGTGTCCCCTCGACGATCACCTGTGGTGTACGGCCAGATCGCTCCCCACACCATGATGCCGGGTGTTGGCCCTGTGTGCCTCGGTCGTATGCAGTCCTGATTGTGGCGCTCACCTGCACGGCGCCAAACACGCATACGACCATCATTGGCACCAAGGCAGAGGCGACTCTCATCGCTGAAGACGACACGTCTCCATTCGTCCCTCCATTGACGCCTGTCGCGACACCACTGGAGGCGGGCTGCACGATGTTGGGGCGTGAGCGGAAGACGGCCTAACGGTGTGCGGGACCGTAGCCCAGCTTCATGGAGACGGTTGCGAATGGTCCTCGCCGATACCCCAGGAGCAACAGTGTCCCTAATTTGCTGGGAAGTGGCGGTGCGGTCCCCTACGGCACTGCGTAGGATCCTACGGTCTTGGCGTGCATCCGTGCGTCGCTGCGGTCCGGTCCCAGGTCGACGGGCACGTGCACCTTCCGCCGACCACTGGCGACAACATCGATGTACTGTGGAGACCTCACGCCCCACGTGTTGAGCAATTCGGCGGTACGTCCACCCGGCCTCCCGCATGCCCACTATACGCCCTCGCTCAAAGTCCGTCTACTGCACATACGGTTCACGTCCACGCTGTCGCGGCATGCTACCAGTGTTAAAGACTGCGGTGGAGCTCCGTATGCCACGGCAAACTGGCTGACACTGACGGCGGCGGTGCACAAATGCTGCGCAGCTAGCGCCATTCGACGGCCAACACCGCGGTTCCTGGTGTGTCCGCTGTGCCGTGGTGTGATCATTGCTTGTACAGCCCTCTCACAGTGTCCGGAGCAAGTATGGTGGGTCTGACACACCGGTGTCAATGTGTTCTTTTTTCCATTTCCAGGAGTGTATGTTGCTCGGTTCTTCCTGGAAAGTTCTCGTTCGAAATTTCAGCAGTAAACCTCTGCGTGGTGCACAGCGCACCTCTTGTAACGTCTGCGACTGTAGCTTGTTTAGCATCGCTGTAACGCTCTCGCGCCGACTAAACGACGATCGCTCCATTCTCCGTTGGATCTTCTCTATTCCCTCCATGGGACGTTCCTGGTAAGCATACCAGACAGATGAACAATAGTCAACAATCGCTCGAACACGAGAGTTGTATGCTACTTCTCAGTAGATGTGTTACATTTCTTTATGATTCTTTCTATGAATCTCAGTCCTCCGTCTGATTTTCCTACTGTTTACTTTGTGTGGTCATTCCACTGAAGGTCGTCGTGGATAGTTATTCCTAGACATTTTGAGGTGGATACTGTTACCAGAAATTTGTCATCAATAGCGTAGCTGTGCAGCAGCGGATTTCTTGTGCGAGTGCAATATGTTGCATTTATTTACGTTCAGCGTCAATTGACAGAATTTGCACCATTCATCAATCTTCTGAAGGTCATTCTCCAAGTCCTTATTGTCTTCTGGAGTTGTTACTTTCTTATATACAACGTCTTGAAGAGCTTCCGGCACTTTCTGCTGTATCATTTATAAACGTTGTTGGGGTACTCCGGAAAGTACCTTTACATCTGTCGATTTTGTCCTGATAAGGGCGACATTTTCAGTTCTGTCTGTAAGGAATTCGTGAATACAGTCAGTTATCGTCTTCTCTCTGTGTTGTCTGGCCCATTCCTGAGGTGCAGTCTTAATGTGCTGCTGTGTGCAATGGAGGTATCCTATTCCGAATGTTAATTTCATTCAGTTCCTTTCGCAATGTTCGTTCGGAAACTGGTAGAGCTGAACCTGAATTCAGTGACAGTATCAATTCCTGTCAGGTTTGGAACTGTCACTGAGAGGGCCTCATACTCGTCTCCGCTCCTAGTCGCTTAGGCTCTTTTTACAGCCACTCTTCTTACGTCTTGTTACGTGGCTGTGAGTGGTACACCATTCCTTCCAGACACAGTCCATGTTCATACACCTACAAATCGGGCAACTTCATTCACTGTGTGGTCAAGGACGCTTTCAGTCACGACAGCTCGTTTCTGCCATTCTGTCACGTCTGCAGGTCGACCCATATTGCTCCGCTGATTCCACACAACCGACAGGCACATACGCGCCTCTTCTCCGCCATGTCTTACGTCAGGAATGAAAGTCATATGACGGTCTGGTACCATTTAAAGCGCTCCAAGGCGACCAGTGTGCTCTTTTAAGGAAGTGACAAATGTTTTCTACCGTGAACTTAAATGCGATATCGATTTAATATAGCGGCAGAAAAGAAATAGTATGAATGACGAAGTGATGGAGAGATTTAGGCATTGCACTATAGATTCCGTATTGCCCACTAAGCAGCTATGACATTTCTAGAAGCCCAGGATTCACCAGATGTTCAGTGGGGCCTGCTCATTTGCTCTCGGTCTAATTCAGTGGTTTCAGTATGCTAGCTATATTCAATGGCAGGGGTGGTATTATTTCTGCCATTCTGTAGCAGACCAGAAATAGAAAGAATTCTTGTTACTTTCGCACTATACGTTAAACTAACGTCATAAATAGACAAAAGGCTCTCACAAATATCAAAGTAACGTTCTGTTCTACAAATCCAATTAATACATTACAGTTTTGGAAATAAGAGTAATTATGCAAATTTCGCTATGAAATCGACTAATTCGAAATACCTGTTACAAAATTCTATTGACTCTAATAGCTACCGATTTCAATATGTCGTTAGTGCTCCGTTTCCTCGGCATGATTTGTTCGGAGTTAAGTGTATAGATCTGTCACATCTGCTAGAATCAGAGAGCCATCTTAGCTGTGTGTCTGTTATCTAAGCAGCAAGATGGCACGCCATCATACTTACAACGTACTGCTTGAGATCATCCCGAATGAGTGCGGGAGAAAGTCCGCAGCTCGTGGACGTGCGGTAGCGTTCTCGCTTCCCGCGCCCGGGTTCCCGGGTTCGATTCTAGGCGGGGTCAGGGATTTTCTCTGCCTCGTGATGACTGGGTGTTGTGTGATGTCCTTAGGTTGGTTAGGTTTAAGTAGTTCTAAGGTATAGGGGACTGATGACCTCAGATGTTAAGTCCCATGATGCTCAGAGCCATTTGTTGCGGGAGAAAATGTGTGGTATGGAATGGCCCAGTTGTTCGATTTTAGTATTTCCAGATCTAAATCTGTTCGATATTTTTGCTGTAGAGAAGCTTAGAGTTCTCTTAGCTTTTTGCCTTTGTCCTTTGTCGCGAATTTGTCTTGCATTGCATGAAAATGACGACAGACCAGGAGAAGGCTCAACACATCATCTGGTACGCAGAATCCAAATCTGCTTCAACACTACTGCCGAATTATCGATGACAGTATGGGAAGATACCACGGACAAAACCAAGCATAGTGAGGTGGTTCAAAACTCTGTATAGGCAGGCAGTGTGAAAGACCTAACTCGGAGTCTCCTGCACGTGTTGACAATTTCAGACGCAATTCATCCAATAGTTCAAATGGCTCTGAGCACTACGGTACTTAACATGTGAGGTCGTCAGTCCCCTAGAACTCAAAACTACTTAAACCTAATTAACCTAAGGACAGCGCACATCCTTCCCCGAGGCAGGATTCGAACCTGCGACCGTAACGGTCGCGCGGTTCCAGACTGAAGCGCCTAGAACCGCTCGGCCACACCGGCCGGCCGCATTTCATCGCAGACCCCAAAACTCATTTCGTTTTGCATCGCGCAAAGTGCAGGAGGTAGGATCAAATATTCGTTTAGAATTACATAAGCAGTTACTCCTTTTTCCTATCACCCTTTGCATACTGGCCTTCGTAGATGCTGAGAACGACTACCTGTTTTCATATGAAGCAGCGTTCCACATTTATGGACGTAAATCGCCAGATCATTAGGATTTGGAACTCCGCAAACCCACATAACACACGTGGTCACATCCATGATAGTCCGAAACTTAATATCTGGTGTGGCCTAAAGCACGTTAGGGTGATAGGCCTATTTTTCTTCGTAGAGAAAATAATTACGGGAAATGTTTATCTTAACATGCCCGAACAGTTCCGGCTACTACAGATGGAGGAGCTGTAACATTCCATCATCTTCCAGCGTACCGTCACACTGGAGTTTGAACGTGCGGAATGTGCTGAACGGGCAGCGACAGTCGCATCACATGCCACCACGTGCTCTCTCGATGTCACGACATTAGACTTCTTCTATTGGGGTTATGTCAAGGATCGCGTGTACAAAACACTAGTCAATGACATTGTTACGTTTCATCCACAAATCAGTGAAGCAATCAGCAGTGCTCATGCTGCAATGCTGACCCGTACATGAGCATAGCTCGAATATCGCCTTGTTCTACGAGCATCGAGTGAGGCACGCACTGAAATTCTGGCACAACAGAAAAAAAAATTTGAAAGCTACTAAACGTTTTACAACAAATCACGATGCTCTGTCTCTAGTAGTTGCCAAGTTATTTTTTGAAATGACGGAGGGACTTCAAGGACAGCCCGTATAATTTACGTTATCCCAACAGGAACAAATCTGGGAAGCTGCTTATCGCAGAAGCCTAATGCTTGCTAAAGGCTGGGCTATAGAATTGAATCATCATTTCTCACTCCGAACATTATCTATTAATGGCCCGTTACAAACATCAGAATACTGTAATCGCACCTATATCACGATACTTCCATTTTCAGTTTCAAACTGACTTGAAATTCACTGTTAAAAATGTGGCGAAATTGACGGGAAGAGACATTCAACTATAACGTGTTTAAAAATCAAGCGAATAATTAGAGCTACATATTTCTTACTTATCATCATATCTGGAAAGAGCTCTAGTCGTTTTTCAGTTCATCTGCTGTCACTAAGCTGGCCGCTGTGGCCGAGCGGTTCTAGGCGCTTCAGTCTGGAACCGCGCTGCTGCTACGGTCGTAGGTTTGATTCCTGCTTCGAACATGGATGTGTGTGATGTCCTTACGTTAGTTCGGTTTAAGTAGTTCTAAGTCTAGGGGACTGATGACCTCAGATGTTAAGTCCCATAGTGCTTAGAGCCATTTGATTTTGCTGCCACTAATATACTCAGAAAAACAACGCCGCCTGCGGCAGCGTAGTCGCAATGTCGCTCAAGGTCCAAAAGCTGTGACAGGGTTACCGGCGTTGACCTGCAGATAGGTAATCTCAAAAGTGACCATTTCTGTGACCCTGACAATCAGACGGCACGCAGTGGACGTAGTAAGCGAGAAAACAAGATGGCAAAAAAATACCAACGCTACCAGTAGTGGCAGTTCTTCGGAGCCTCGTTTACCGTCATTTTCTCTTGTCATAGAACGACGAAACTTATTTTGTTATCTGCGGGAATTTGCACGTATCATTAACCTTGAATGGGTCATCTGGATTCCGTGGCGTTTCACGGCCGCTAGTGGTGAGCAATGTGAAGGAATAGTGAGCTTTTAAGTGTCACTTGCTACAGTTGTTGGACATGGTGTTGCTGCGGACTGTAATGTGCCGACAATGGATTGTTACTCTTTTCAAGTTCAATGGAGAGGAAGGTTTGGTTTGGCGTGTCGAAACTTACAGTAACTTCACATGCCAGCGTACGGCGTGGTATGTGATGGTAACAGGGTGTGCAAGCGAGTGTTCAGAGTATTCAGTTCTCCTTCGTCGTAAATGGCACGATTCAGAAGGACGATCTGACAGCGGCGAGACGTATGGTCGCCTTCGGGCGAATCAGAGATCTCCTTCTGACAGATGCGACGTATTTCGTAGATGTTTTAGCGTGTAGTGTCCTACAGATTTATCGGTAGTGGAAAATATGTGGCTGTTTAAGACATGCAAGCTAGAATTGCCCTCGAATAATAACAGTGAAAGATCCAAAAACCGTCTCATGCCGACTACACTCCGTTGCAAGGCAGAAAGGGCGGCAGTAGAATGCTTGTACTTCCACGGCCGTTTCTGAATGGAAAATCAGGAGAAACTTTCATCCCATGGACATTTAGAATCATACGACAAAGAGCTATGTTCACACTTTCTAAAATGTCACCCGATTACTGAAGGCGAAGATACATCAAAGGTGAAACAATGAGTATTAGATATCATGTATTCAGGAAAATCACGCATCTGCCGATATGTGCAAGCGGATTCATAGTAGTACCCAGCATACTTTCCAGAACGAATTCGTGCAGGCAGTGGTATTAGCTGGAGAAGGCAGTGTGTTATTCTCGTGTTCTTCTGATTCCTGGAAGAAGAAAAGCCACACATGGTGACACGAGGGCTCTTCAGACTTTAAAGGAGGAGCATTTTTGTGTGTTTTTATTATGAAAAACTCTGATTTTGAGCTATATTAATTTTCAGCACGATATTCCTTTTATGAAATAAGCACACCGGACATAAAATTAGTTAACTCCATGAGACGTAACGATAATACCTTTTAACACTGCCTCCATACTAAATTATGTTCTCTGTTTGGTGAGGAGTGGAGTACACAATTTTCGTGAGCTACGCTGATGCCACTGCTGACTAATTAGAGCCCTTACAGGTATGAAATTGCGTGGATGTTGATTGCTTCATTTATTTGTAGACAAATTGGAGGGACCGCATTGATACACCAACAAATAGGAGATCATCTTTCGCCGTCATGTCGAAACACGACAGTTCCTTTTCGTCATTTCGTCACGTCTCCAAGTGAACCGTCATATAACACTAATTCCGCACAGTCGACTGGCGCCCACATGGCACTTGAGTATCTTGACTTGCATAAGCGGTGCAGTACATACATGATCGCCTGTTAACAATTCCACACCGTCTATAGCGCTCCACAGCTGGTCGGGTGCTCTTTTAGACGGGTGACTCTTACTGGTGAGCTGACTGTTCAACAAGTAACATATATGGATGTTTAATTAATTAATGTATCTCTTATAATTTCCAAAAAATAAGAATGTTTTCATCTTTTACCAGTATTGTTATCTCCCGCCGCGGTGAAACTCATCTCACCCAATTGTTTAGGCAAGATGACACATTTGCATTAGTTTTTAAAATTTTAAAAGTAATTGTGTTTATCTATATAAATAAAAATGTAACTGTTAGTTGTTCAAAATCGTAAATCCCCGAAAATTCTTTACCGATTGCTTCGAAATTGTGACAACGTAGCATTCGAATACGCACTTGTTTTTATGTATCTATTTTTAATATATGTAGTGCATAAATAAATATGTAATATATAAAGAGGAAACGTTATTACCAAAAATCTCGAAAAGTTCTTCATTCATACTTTGAATTTTTGAACAATATTCTAATGAGAATAATTTTATTAGCGAACAGGAAAGTTTTATTTATAGCTTTTTTGCTTATGATCAGAACACTGCTACAGAATGTGAATATGCAATAACGATAAACAAGGCACAAGGTCAGAGAGAAGTGGTAAAAGGAAATGCACATAGAAAGGGGAGGGGGAGGGCAAAGGACAGCGGGAAAGAGAGAGCGGAAGTTGTAGAGAGAAAAGGGTAGTAGGTAATAGACTCAGAGAAGGGGAGAGACGAGGAGATGGACAGAGTCAGCCGGGAGAAGGAGATTAGGATGTGTATCCCGTTCCCATACGTCTTAGAAACTTGCGCTTCCTGTTTCCTGTCATTTCCATTTAACCAGAGTGAAACCCATCAACTCTTGTCCGGGAATAGTTAGTATTAAACTAAAAACCAATGCAGCTAAGCACACCTACCCGGATATCCGTGGGTATTAAAGCTCCGCTTCCGGGACGTGGCGGTGCGCCGACCCCAGGTCGTATCCACCCGCAGGATTAACGACGAGGCTGGTGTACCGACCAGCCTCCATGTGGCTTTTAGGCGGTTTCCCACACCTCACTAAGTGAATATTTAGAGAAACTTTCGCTTACTTTCACACGAATACCATTTCACACAGACATTTGAGGTTCACGTATTCCGCAAGGGGGTGGCGAGACGGAGAGCATCCGGCTACACCTTAAACGCCAAATCTGTTCATAACCATGTCGACCCTGCGTCGACGCGAGACAAAGACGTAAGAAAAAGGAGAAGAGTGCATTGAAGTGCATTACCATAAATGACCACCGTGTAGATGCAACTAAGGAGAAATCTCCCAAACTGAATTTAATGAAGTGGTTAACCGTTAACATCATCAACTGCCCTACTGCGAGGCTCACCCAGAAAGCAAAGAACGACTGCGCACCACACACAGCGCCAACCCCCGATCGCCGCGATCGCGAGCGCGTCAGTCACCTTCTTCCCCCTACTCAGTGTGAGCGGAGTTTTGTTGACGAGCGGTCAGGCCTCTTTCTTCTGTAACCTTTCGAAATAGGGGCATCCATTGAAAATCCCACCTGATGCGTGGTGCATAGTATCATTCGCTTTCTGAATGCACAGAACGTTCGCCCTATCAAAATTAATAGGCAAATCTTGAATTTTTATGGTCATAGTGTCGTAAACGGGTCTTCAGTGACTTGGAACGTTGTCGGCATGGGTGTTTTTGATTCATGACACTACACGCCCTCGTGCATTAACTGGAACGCAGCAAGCACTTCAACGTCGTAACTACCAAATTTTTGGAAGGAACTTTTAGGTGGAAAACAGTTCGCAAGCAATGATGACCTTAAATGAGCAGTGACATCCTAGCTCAGATCTTTCGTGGTAGTGGAATGCAACAAGGGACATGAAAAATTGGTCCCAAGTTACAATAAGTGTCCTGACAGTTCTGCTATACTGAAAGATACAGCAACGTACTGTAACTTTACTGGCTTTTGTTTAGCTACGCCAAAACGTTCTTTACTTACTGGGCAGTCCTCGTACTTACGTAAAAGGATGCTGTCTACACTGCATATATGCTAAACTGAAAAAAATAATAAAAATTAATCTTTATTCTCACACACCATCCGCGAATGAAACGCGCAGGGAGAGAATGACCTTGGAGCACTTTGTTGTACCCTCTGTCACATAACGTGTGTTGGCTTCCAAACTACTTTGTAGTTTAAGGTAATAATTACATACATGTAAACATGCTACATATGAAACTGCGTTGCCGCTTGATATTGTTTCTCTATTGATTTACATGTGATAAGTAGTATTCTGAAACCCCTCAAACCGTCCTTAAATCTTGCAGATGCTTCACGGACAGATGAGTGATGAAATGTTATACGGCAGGCGCCTCCAAGCTCCAGTGCGCATGTCTGAAACCCACGCTGTACTCGGTATTCAATTAGCTTAGCACGCTGGGAGCAAAGCCTTGTTGGTAGCTAGATGCTTCTTGAGAGAGATGCCACGAGCTTCCCTCTGTCTTCCTGTCGACGTTGAATTCTACCTAACGAGATCATGTACTGATCGGAACAGTGGATTCATGCTCAGAAGAAGCGGGCATGAAGTCCTCAGTCAGCCATTCTGTTATCTATGGTCCCTGTAAATACATTTATGTCCAAAATTAGAGCAACAAACTGCTATTTCACCGATCTGTGTTTAATTCATGAAGTAATCATACAAACTGTCAACAGATGTCTGTACGATGGTGTTCTGCACTGAAGGTGACATTCTGGTCAACGGACAAACACACCAACGGTGACGTCTGGGCACCTATCAAACGCGATAGTGTTTACCACGTAGTCCTTCATCCACAGTTTCTGTGTACACAGTCACAGACGGTGCTGTATGGCACAGAGAAGACGCCCACCAGACTCCCTGCGGTGGAGCGACATAGGAGGAATGAAAGGAAAACAGTCGCAAACTCATATGGCCCGATAACTTAAAGTGAATCATTTTGTTGTTTTCCGGATGTGGCGACGGTTTATAGAGACCGAAACTGTATCCCGAAGACCAGAGCAGGGCCGACCACGTGTGACATCAGAAAGAGAGGACCATTATTTGGCTGTAATGATACTACGGTACGGCCTTAGTAGCGGCAACTGGCATCTGACCTCGCAGCATTCCTTGGACGTGTTGTATCGAGGCAAACTGAGTACAGAAAGCTTCAGCAGTGTGCTCTTTCCTGCTGAAGACTTGCTGTGTGTTAACCTCTGGCGTGTCTTCACAGAAGGGAACGTCTAGAGTGGAGCCGTCAACATGCCACTGGACGATAGAACAGTGGGCCAATGTTCTTTCACAGATGAGTCCCGATTTGGTCTGGAGAGTGGTTCTCGACAGATTTGCCGCTGGAGGGCAAGTGGACCACGATTTCGGGACCCAAACATTGTGGAAAAAGACCAATATAGAGGAGGATTCCTAATGGTGTGGGCAGGGAATATCTTAATCACACTACCACCTTTTCACGGAACTGTACGAGTGAAGCGGCAAGGTTTAACTGCTGTTAGGTATTGTGACGAGATTTTGCTAGGTGTCGTGGGCCTAGACTTCGTATTGATGAACGATAATGCTCGACTTCACAGAGAGTGGGTGGTTGGTGTTGTTTTAGAAAAGGAAGTTAATGCACGCATGGTGTGCCTTGCTCGCTCTCCCGATTTGAATCCTATAGAGCACGTCTGGGATGCACGGGGATACGGGTTGCATCTCGTCAGCTTCCACCAACCACTCTCCAAGACTTGCGAGCAACTATACAGGAGGAAGGGGCGTTACTGCCTCAACATGAGATTGATGCTATGATTCACAGCATGCCCTGTTGTTGGCATGACTGTGTTGGTGCCAGAGGTGGTCACACCCAATACTGAGCACATTAACCAGTTGTCAGACTGTGCGTGCAAATAGGTTAAGTTGGAAAGAAACGAATAAAATTTTTGTCTCCAGTTATACACGTTGCATTTAATTACGTTCTGTATTCTTTACATTGTTTCTACTTACTATCATCAGTTTGTACTGTTTCGTGGCGAAATAAACGTAACCTTGCAAAATTTCCATTTGTTACTTTAATTTTGGACACCAGTGTAGGTTTTGGCAAATATCGGTTGAGATTCCTTCAGCGCTGCCTCAGCTGGCAGATTCTTTCGTGAGTGCTAGACACGCAGGAGAGCTTCCGTTAAGTTTACGAAGCAGGAGAGGTACAGTCAGAAATCAAGCTGTGAGGCTGTTTCCTGAATCATGCCTGACACAGGGAGAGCCTTAGCCGCGGAAGACGAGGAGTCACGAGGTTCTAGATCAGCATATACTGGGCTATGGAGTCAAAGACACATTTAAAGCCTCAGCTGCTTTCTTGTCCCATCCTTTTCCTTGTGAGCCACCGCCCCAGCTGCAAAAATTTCGATGGAACATGAAAATCTAGCTTTGTTAATCGTTTCGAACGTGTGACTCAACAAAATAATTCACGTGGGTTGTTTTCAATCTTGCGGAATTATGTAAGGATTATATGCAACGACGCTGGATATAGGACGTTTGTAGTTACCGTCACCCCAAGTTGTTTCGGATAGAAGGCGACCTGACTGCCAACCACATGCTTACAAACAGCAGAGATGGCCCTTTTAGGCTGGGCTCCACACTGTGTACCTAGCACATCGCACATCGCATCTTCGATCCCTTCACGAACATACCAGTGGAAGCGCTCACATTGCGTAAAAAGTCATACGACAGTATGCATACACGTACCAAGTGCGACCACATGCCTTCTGTGAGAATTTTGTAATGCAGTCACGTGTGCTGTGGAAACGGGAAAATTCATGTACCTTAATTTACGAAGTCAGTGATTAAACATGTTATTGCTGTGAGCGTCAAAAATTGAAAGGACGCAAATTTCATACGAAACGATCATACCCAGCGAGGGATCTTATTCCTCGTGTTTAGCTATCCTGTAAATCAACTGCCAAGACTTCTCTCGTTGAACACACTGGTTCCCGGCAATCACCGGTGGGTTATCATCTGGGTATGACATGCGCTGTTGGCAGTTTTCATTGTCTTTCCAGCAAAGGAGAGAAGGGGTGGTAGCGTAAAGCCCCTGATCACCAGTCTTTGTGCCATTGTCGTGGATTAAATTCCAAACTTCCCACAGTGTCTCACGGAGTGAGGGCAGGCGACTCTCTTGACGGTGGTTCGTCCGTCGAATTGTGACGTTAAGCTCAGCGGAACCCTTGGTTCTATTCGAGAGGAGCACGCTATGTGCTAGCAGCGGGTTTCACCCTTTCCCTTCTCTTCATCCTCATGCAACGCAAAAAATGACACCACACACACACACACACACACACGCACACACACACACACACACACACACACACACACACACACACAGTCACACATTTCAGTCATCTACACGTGTCGGATAAACTTAACACACATCTCTCAAACTTGGCAAAGGAAAAGCGCTAGTGTGCGCATAGGATAGGAAAAACCTTTCCAACTACCGTAGGTGGCTGAACCTGCCCCTAGGTGTCTCCCAGCCAACCATGCCATACGACGTTACTTTTTATACGAAATTCAATCAAATCAGACGCCCTTTATAAATCTTACTATCTTTTCTCTTAAAAATAAAATGTACAGGCGGTAACAGGTAGTGAGTTTCATACAGTTTTGCAAAGACATATTCGTAAAAAAAGTGCACGCACAACTACGTACTGCTTGAAAGAAATAATTCATTTCGTAGTCACTGTTTACATTTTTATATGTTGCTATATTACTCTCACACGGTCTGGGTATCAATCAGTAACTTCTGCAAACTTGAAAGGGACTGTCACCACACGTTCTGATGTTGTACCTTTCCTGGGCACGTGGAAATACTTCGTATCCTGGTCGGTTGGTAGCTGATTCGATTGTCTGGATTCTCATACACATAATCATCAGGAGCCAACGGCCTTGCCGCAGTGGTAACACCGGTTCCCGTCAGATCACCGAAGTTAAGCGCTGTCGGGCTGGGCTAGCATTCGAATGGGTGACCATCCGGACTGCCGAGCGCTGTTGGCAAACTGAGAAGCTACTTGATCGAGAAGTAGCGGTTCCGGTCTCGTAAACTGACGTACGGCCGGGAGAGCGGTGTGCTTACCACGTGCCCTTCCATATCCACATCCAGTGACGCCTATGGGCTGAGGATGACATGGCGGCCGGTCGGAGCCGTTGGACCTTCCAAGGCCTGTTCGGACGAAGGGTTAATCGTCAGGAGGAAAACAGGCTGTCTCACACTCGATCAGTAGAAGTGCTGATTAGTTTATGTTTAATCCTGACGGAACAGAACTTGAGCAAACGTTGAATCACTTCATAAGGACCAACATCTGAGTGTGTGAGTCTACTCATTACCCTATCAATTCTAGCAAACACATGACGTGTACTTTCAAGAACCTTCTGGATAAAATGAGTTTCTATAGCTTTGTGGGAATACTTTGTAGCTTTCACGTGATTCATCCTTTTCTTCAGTTCGATAACGATGGTTGGAAGGTCAATGTACATAGTGGTATGAGGTTCCTGGAAGAAATCTACAGGTAATTTCAGTATACTACCATACAACATTAGTGCTATTGTAGAACTGCTTTCGTTGCAGAAGGAGCAACAGAAACAAAGTAATTTTGTGGGGAATACATTACTCCATTTAACGGTAGCATAGGCTGGTGTGGCGCTATTCAGTGTACTGTGAAACTTCATTCTATTTTATTTTATTTGGTTTCAGGCAGAGCTCACTTCACCAGATACAATTATTGAACATACGGATTCAGACAGTACAAAATACTTTTAAAGGAGATAAGAGTCAACGAAGTACACTAGTTTGCTGCGCCTTTACAATAGAAGCCATGAAATTTTAACATAACATCCAATTATATGCATGAAACATTAGAGATATACTCAAATTTTAAACCTCTCCTTTACAAAGACCGTAAAATGGCAAATACATGTGGCAATGGACCTATTCAGGGAACTAAGAATTACCCCCGTGAAAAAAATAGTGCTGAATTTTTAAAAATGTTGGACAGTGTAATTCTTTTTTGATGATGGTAGTTATTATATTCAATGAATATATGATCGATGTCTTTATCAGTGAGACAAGAAACACAGATTACAGAAGAAATTAATTTTAACAAAATGTCTCGTTTTATAGGTATTCTTGTGCCTGCTTTTAGTCTGTTTAGAGTAACAATTTCCCTTCTCCTGAGTGCTAAGCTGAGAAACCAAAATTGACATGAAATGGTCTGTGCCCAGTAACTCTATCCATTCGATTTTTGCCGGCCGCTGTGGCCGAGTGGTTTTAGGCGCTTCAGTCTGGAACCGCGCTGCTGCTACGGTCGCAGGTTAGAATCCCGCCTCGGGCATGGATGTGTGTGATGTCCTTAGGTTAGTTAGGTTTAAGTAGTTTTAAGTTCTAGGGGACTGATGACCTCAGATGTTAAGTCCCATAGTGCTTAGAGCCATTTGAACCATTCTATTTTTGCTTGGCTGGCGAGTCTAGTATGAAAATCACTGTGTGGTAGAGGTATGTCGTTATAAGTAAATGCTACACAATTTTCGCCAGTTGATGTGCACTTGCGTTACCCCTAATTCCAACATGTCGTGGTATCCACTGAAGATGAATACGTTGACGCAGCTCCTTAGCTCTATTGAGACTTCGCAGTATATGTTCGCCAAAGAATTAACAGTTTTACTGTCGGCTGTCCTCGTAAGAGACTGTAGGGCATTCGTCAAATCAGTACATCCTAGGATACTGTCTGCTTGTAAGTCGACTATGTAAGGAATAGCTTGATGAATGGCGTACAACTCCGTGGTGAATATCGACGCTTCGCTTGACAACGGGGAAAACTGTCTACGCCTTTTTGATCATAAAAAATGCGGCTCTCGCTGAGACATACAATTTGCAACCGTCCGTGGAACGTTCGATACTTCCATTTGTGTACTGGTGGCATGTAGTTGTTCTAGTCAGTTTACAGCCAAAATTCTTTGCTAAGGCTCGAAGTATGCTCGACTAAAATTTGGTTTCTTGGACTATTATTACCAGTTGTGATGTTCCACATATGGTAACCAGGAATTAAAAAACGCTGTCGCCACTGTCTCTGCTTCATTGTTTCTTAGGGGAACAACTTCCGCCCAACTGTTGAATCAACTATGCAAGTGAAACAGTAAATAAACCCACTGGGGGTGGGAGACAAACCGCCAAGTCACTATGTGTACCACTTGAAAACTTTCATCTTCAATGGGTAATTTTCCAATAGATGATCTAATAAGTCTTGTAATTTACGCTTCAGACACACTTAGTCTATTACTGCACATCCTTCTTCAAGTTTGGGCAGAAAAATTTCGAAGAGATAGGCTTTACTAAATATCTCACTCTTGGATGAGCTATGTTGTGGTGTGATCTTGAATTGTTGGGTAATAAAAGACACGACAGGTCACTTTATTTGCTGTGCCAGGTACATGAAACAAATCAACTGTGAACTGAGAGATGTTCTGGAGACAACAGAGCTGCATTGGTGCAGCCTTCTCATTCTTCTGTTTCAATGCATTAGTCAATGAAGTATGACAGAAAATGTTCTTCCTTCAAATAGATATTTTAAATATTCGATCGATAAATAAATAATGAGAGTTCTTTGCCGTGAGCAGTTCTTCTGAGAAAGGAAAAACTTTTGGAAAGAAACCGTAGGCCTCCAAATTCCATGTTTCTGTTGTGGGGTTGTTCTTGTGGCGTAGCATGATGGATCCACAAACAGTGCAAGTCTGTACTCCATACTTGGCATAGTTAGAAGTGCAAGTCGAGCCATATCTTCGAAGGTCTATCTTCGAAAATAGTTTCTATCCCGAAGGATTAAGCTAACATCATCATTTCCTGGAATTGGATAGCAGAGAGTGCGGTCATTAGGCGGCGGTAATCCCCACAAAGACACCAACGGTCATCCAGTTTTGTAACCATTTGTAGTTAACTAGTGCACTGCGATTTAAACGTGTCAATAATTTTATGGTTTAACATGTATTGGAATTCTCGCTTTGCAGTGTACAGTTTGTGTGAGTCAAATATATGAGATCTGAAGAAAACTGGAGTACCACTAGATACTGAGATGAACGTATAACCTTACGTCAAATCTCTTTTTGACATCACACAGGGTTTCGTTAACCAGCATTTGTAATTTACTAGTGCATTGCAATTTAGAATGTTCAATAACTTTGTGGTTTATCATGTAGTGGAATTCATGCTATGCGATGTACTGCTTCTGTGATTCAAATCCATGAGGCCGGAAGAAGTCTGGAGGGCCACTACATATGAGAGGAATGCATGATATCATGTTAAACTCTTTTGAAACGACACAGGGTTTCGTAAATCGAAACAGTTTGTTACAATTTCGGAAAAATTACAGAACATATGAAAAGAATTAATTCAGTTGCTTCACTCTCAATTGAACAGTTGTTATCAATTAATCTTTCGTTTTTTATATCAATCAAAACGATGAGAAAATTGGGGCTTAATATGCGTTTTGAATTGTCTGCTACAATGAATGGCAGTAGTATGGCTATATATGTTCTGGCACACTTTATTTACATTCGTATCATCATGTGACCCAGGTAACTAACCTCGCTGTGATGTCATAAGTGACAGCCCCTTAAAAATGCTAACACAAGCCATGCCTCTTTTTCTATTCTGTCACGACAGTGATGGACGGCGAGAAATTATAGGTAGGAAATTTATATATTAAAGATGGCAGTGGTGGTAAATATATAAATTAATGACTGTGGCGATAAATTTAAATATTGGGAGTAGAATAACACATTAATTCGGTTAGGGGCTGAAGGACGTGTGGAATACCAGATGCTGAATGCTGAACGGCACATCCCTCAACCCTGGGTGTTACCTCGTGAAGTCAGTTACCTTGAATGTGTGATGTCACTAAGATAAATTGAAGCAGGAAATTAAAAAAAAAAATTAAGATGGTGGTGGGGAAAATTGTGTTCCAAAAAAAAAAAAAGGAGAGAGAAAACTATCAGCTTGTTCCAGAAATGAAAGAAATACAAATATCACAAACTGGTTTACATGTTTATGGTGGCAATTGAAATTCATCACAGAACATACATGTTTTCTAGCTTCTAACATGACATGAACGTCAGCTACTGGATATTAAATAGTATGCTGATACCAGGTGGAGGTGGATGTCGGCTACTGGATTTTATATTGTATTATAACACCAGTTGGATATCATTTACTAGAGTTGAAATAGTATTCTATAACCATAAGCTGACAGTCTGTATGTGTAGTAGATGGCAGCTACTGTGTCTGAAATAGTATTGAACTTGTATCACCAGAAGCTGACAGTGTGTATAAGCAGTTGGAGCTAGATACTGGATTTTAAGTCTATAAGATCACATAAATTTATTTTCAAATGAAGAATTTGTTATGTTACATCATAGTGAAGTATCGAGGGGCGAGACAGAAAGTTTAAGCCGTAAATGAAGAGGCAATGAAATCCTACAGATGTAATACTCTCCTAGCAACATCTCTGATGTGAGCTTTGTGTACTGTGCATGCTACCAACATTGCTCCCTGGCGCCATTGGATAAGCAGCTGCCAGCAGCAAGTGGTATACTCTTAGCTCACTTACTTGTTACATAGTTTAATTCTTAATTTCTTTGAATTTTTTTGGTACTTGCATTGTTTAATTCATAAATTTCGGCCGTATTATAGTATTTGAGAGTTGTAGCATCGCGTTTTAGTACCTGAATAGTGTAAAATCGCGTAGTCTCCTTCCGCCGACGAGCAGTGTGTCAGCAGTGCGCAAGTAGCAGCATTACTGCATTTACTAGGCAATCTTGTATTTTAATAACCGTTTAAATTTTGTGTCGAATTGTTTGTGCTGTCTGTAGATTAGTTCAGACGTTCTTTGCACAACAGTTTTTAGCGTGGATAGGGACTGCAACTGCTGTGCTCGGATGCAGGCTGAGTTGGCATCCCTTCGCTCCCAGCTTCAGGCAGTGTTGGGTTCGGTCACACAGCTTGAGGCTGTTGCCAATGGGCATTACTGTGGGGGTCCAGATGGGGATTTGTCGGGGACGGCCAGCTCGTCCCACGCATCCCTCGATCGGACTACGACTGTGGCTGCCCGGGATACTGCCCACATTGAGGCTGATCCCTCACCTGTGGTAGAGTGGGAGGTCGTCTCGAGGTGTGGGAGGGAGCGAAAGACATTCCAGAGGACTGAACGGAAGGCCTCTCCAGTTGGTCTGACGAACCAGTTTCAGGCTCTGTCTCCAGCTGATACTGATCTTCGGCCGGACATGGCTGCTTGTTCAGTTCCAGAGGTTGCCCCTCAGTCTGCAAGATCCGGGCGGTCGCAGAGGGTGAGCTTACTGGTAGTTGGGAGCTCCAACGTCAGGCGCATAATGGGGCCCCTTAGGGATATGGCAGCAAGAGAGGGGAAGAAAACCAATGTGCACTCCGTGTGCATACTGGGGGGGGGGTCATTCCAGATGTGGAAAGGGTCCTTCCAGATGCCGTGAAGGGTACAGGGTGCACCCATCTGCAGGTGGTCGCTCATGTCGGCACCAATTATGTGTGTCGCTATGGATCGGAGGGAATCATCTCTGGCTTCTGGCGGCTATCTGATTTGGTGAAGACTGCCAGTCTCGCTAGCGGGATGAAAGCAGAGCTCACCATCTGCAGCATCGTCGACAGGACTGACTGCGGACCTTTGGTACAGAGCCGAGTGGAGGGTCTGAATAAGAGACTGAGACGGTTCTGCGACCGTGTGGGCTGCAGATTCCTCGACTTACGCCATAGGGTGGTGGGGTTTCGGGTTCCGCTGGATAGGTCAGGAGTCCACTACACGCAACACGCGGCTACACGGGTAGCAGGGGTTGTGTGGTGTGGACTGGGCGGTTTTTTAGGTTAGATGGCCTCGGGCAAGTACAGAAAGGGCAACAGCCTCAAAGGGTGCGGGGCAAAGTCAGGACATGCAGGGACCAAGCAGCAATCGGTATTGTAATTGTAAACTGTCGAAGCTGCATTGGTAAAGTACCGGAATTTCAAGCGCTGATAGAAAGCACTGAAACTGAAATCTTTATAGGTTGCACGGGGTCTTAATTATATAAAAATGCAAATAATTTTAATTTTAGTAGCTGAATGTCCGGCTACGAAGTCTCGTAACCGGTTGCCCTGACTGGTATTACTCCGCAATCTGCATAGAATAACAACAAAGAATGAAAGAAAACTTCCGTTAACACAATTAATTAATTAAGTCCCCAGCAACTATAAAGCTACGAAGCAAAAACTACGAACAACAAAGCACAAGTGTAACAGTTCTGTGTGTGGAAGTGTGATTCAACGTACACATCTGGCACGGTTCTTCCTCAAAAAGACAAGATATTTTAAATACCATTTACACTGAATTAATTAAATAAAACTGAAATATTATACTTGCACATACAAACCAGAATTACACTCTAATACATGAACACAAGCCAGATGCTTTGTTGACTGAAGCTGTGACCAAGAGGCATTATTGTTTAAGACATTTGAAATAAAAATAAAAAAATTATTACCTTCATATATATTGACGAAAGATACACTCAGATCATTACAACATCCGCAATCGAACAGCATCGGCTGTCTCGCCCATCAGAACAACTGCATACAACATGCTCACAACTAGTCAAGGCTACATCGGAACTCCTACTGCCCACTTCTCAATATGCACTCTCCACGACGACTTCTCGACAAGAACTCTCCACTACCACATCTCAACAAGCACTGCCAGTGGAGGCGGCTGAATAATACTCTCTGGCGCAATCTCTGGCGCTGTGACTCAGTGTAGCCACCTTTCATACGCCCCTCCTCCATGGGCTAGAATTTGATGGTATTTTTGCCAGCATTGGTGGTGAAAATACCACCAAATTCGTCCAAAAAATACAGACAAAAATTAAAAAGTAGTATTAATAAGTACACTAAGGAATACAAATGCTTGCATACATATGATTTTACATAATAGTTTACACAAGTGTCATGTAGTTAAACAATTCAATCGATAGCGTCAGCCATGACGAATAGGTGCAGGTAAGAGTCTCATAACATCTCATAAACAGTAAACACACAAAAAATCAGTTTATACAAGTATTCACATAAAATCCTTTCAATAGTTCAATAAACAAGTAGAACTCTTCAGAGTAGTTGACAGTTCCAACAGTAGCACCCAGCAATGATCAACAGGTGCAAATAGCAGTCTCATAACATTTCATCAGCAGTATATAAACAGCTTCAACAGTGGCACCCAAAAATGGCGAGCAGGTGCAGACACCAACAAGTGACATTATCTCAGTAGAAGCAGTCCATTAGTGGCACCCAGTAATGTTGAACAGGTGCAGACACCAACAAGTGACATCATTTCAGTAGAAGCAGTTCCACCAGTGGCACCCAGTAATGTTGAACAGGTGCAGACACCAACAAGTGACATCATTTCAGCAGAAGCAGTCCATCAGTGGCACCTAGTAATGTTGAGCAGGTGCAGACAGCAACAAGTCACATTATTTCAGTAGAAGCAGTTCCATCAGTGGCACCCAGCAATGTTAAGCAGGTGCAGCCACCAACAAGTGATATTATTTCAGTAGAAGCAATTCCATTAGTGGCACCCAGTAATGTTGAGCAGGTGCAGACACCAACAAGTGACATTATTTCAGTAGAAGCAATTCCATTAGTGGCACCCAGTAATGTTGAACAGGTGCAGACACCAACAAGTGACATCATTTCAGTAGAAGCAGTCCATCAGTGGCACCCAGTAATGTTGAGCAGGTGCAAACAGCAACAAGTCACATAATTTCAGTAGAAGCAGTTCCATCAGTGGCACCCAGCAATGTTGAACAGGTGCAGACACCAACAAGTGACATTTCAGTAGAAGCAGTTCCATCAGTGGCACCCAGTAATGTTGAGCAGGTGCAGACACCAACAAGTGACATTACAGTAGAAGCAGTTCCATCAGTGGCACCCAGTAATGTTGAGCAGGTGCAGACACCAACAAGTGACATTATCTCAGTATAAGCAGTTCCAACAGTGGCACCCAGCAATGTTGAACAGGTGCAGGTAACAGTCCATAATATTCACTATCACTAATTAGACAGTTCATCAGAGTTCATTAGCACAAATTAAACATCTCCTAGTGGCACCCATCATGTTGAACAAGTGCAGGTAACAGTCCATAATAGTCACTATCACTAATTAGACAGTTCATCAGAGTTCATTAGCACAAATTAAACATTTCCAAGTGGCACCCAGCAATGTTGAATAGGTGCAAGCACAAACAACAGTTTGAATGCACACACAATTGCTTTTACAAAATTATTATCAATGCTCTTACACTAAACATACAAATTATAATAAACACACAAATGATATCAGATAATTGTCATATTAAATATTACAAATACACAAATATCAGTAAACCTATAATATTTATGGGTGTCAGTGCAAGCCACAACAAACTAGTAAAATAATATTTAGGAGATAGGTCGGTACCAATTATTTGGGATTAGGAAAGGGAAACACATAAAACACACTCACTCATCTTTCTTCCACATTAAGTACTACTGTGTAATTGAACAGTGTTAACTGTGTAAATGCAATTCTGTCCAAAATTTTATGTTCAACTTGTGTATCAAGTAGTAGTGGCAGCAATGTATAACAGTCAATAATAGTTAGTCAACGTCGTAGTCATCATGTCAAGACCAATGTTTGCCAAGCCAAATCAAAATGTACGGTTGCTGAACAACTGTCAGTGTGCCAAGATATGCAAATGCTTCCTCTCTCGAAAAAAAGTATATACTGCTTAGTGATTTAACAAAGTGTGTGCGTAGACAATCTTCTCTCCACTTGAGTGTTCTAGTCTGCTATCTTCATCCTCCTTGTTCCATATAAACCAACAAAAAAAATATGCTCCTCACTTACTTTACCTCTTATCCACCAAAACTCCAATAATCATTATCATCACATAATCTTAATACTTCAATAATGCCTCTTACGTCGATACATATAAACCTTATCATCAGTATCATTTACCTTACCTCTTGTCCAGCAAAACTCCAATAATCATCAACTTCACACAATCTCAATAGCTCAATAATACCTCTTCAACACGTCGATACATATAAACCTTATCGCCAATATCATTTCACTTCCATAACGACTCTTTCCTCTAGTCAGTCTCCTCGAAGAAGTACAGATAAAATCCTAGTGAAGACACAATGTTCACACACAACCTCTGTGTAGTCCACCTGAGCCAAATCTTCTACTCATTATGAATTATAAAATACATTTTGGTTACCTTGTCCATCATTAAATAAAAGAAATGCATACATGACCTCTAACAGCCTTCAGTTCGAATAACTTTCAGTAAGTAGGTGCGAGTACGTAGTATGAAAGATCACATAAGACTTTGAGTGAATAAATCGTAATATTTCACAGTGTGTACACCACTTCAAGAACCATGGCAAAACAGAAGCAAACATGTGGAGTATTTCTTGTGTCACGTGTCACTTCTATTTCAATTGCTCATGAAGAATGCAGTGTAATAACTGTCAATGGTCTAAACCTAGTGTTGGTATGTCATGTCGTTAGCTTCCTTCCTATTAGCATTAATTTATACAGCTTCCATGACACCTCCAGCTCATGTGACTTCAATGAAGTTTCTTGTACCAATGTCGTTCGTAGAATTATAGCAGTCCATTTTCTTATCTTAAAAATATAAGGCACTGAGCGTAAGCGAAACATGCGATAGCGAGTAAATATACCAGTAGAGAACAGAATGTCAACAAGTGCATGCAGCACAATCCCTACAACGAGGCTCTGCCAAGCAAACAATCTATAATTAATACCATAGTGTGACCTAAACTCCATGTTCGTACACCATATATATCAGCATTTCTATATACCAAATTAAAGAGTAGTTATGACAACAAAACAAAAATGTGTAAATATGCAATCCATACGCAAAGCAGCAAATATCTTACATAATAAACAGGTCATTAGCATCATATCAGCATAAGCAAATAAATGTTCATACGTAATCTTAATAAGTAAACATGAAGGCGCAAGCAGATAAATCACAAAGTATAACCTACACATAACCATATCAGCACAATTAATAAGTTGACAATTATAATTTAAATAAGTAAGCACAGCAGGCACATAATAGAAAAAAAAATGTGACATCAGTGAAAAACCAGTGCAGCCAAGCGATGCATAATATACATAAGTAACAACCCTGTTCATTAATCAATCATTGTCAAAATCAGTTAACACAAAGTATAAATCACGTAATCGCGAGCAGAAAATTACGTCTAAAGTACGTACCTAAGTGGAAATATGTTACCTGAAAAATAAACTCAATTAATAGTTACCTTTTTAGTTTATTAGTTTCTTCTTCGAAATTACATTCTTCCTGAAATTTTCTCGATAGCAAGTCCTCTGAACGTCGGACACGCACAGAATTTACCTGAAGGTCTTAAATATTTTATACAACCGTATCCTGAAAAATACTGAACGTTAATAACATAATTTATCAACTCACTATAGCTTTATACTGAATTTATTCGGAGAAATTACACTGTGTATTTGTTTACGGCTGTCAGTGCAATTGCACTGAGCGCTCGATCAGCTGTAGGTACGCGTGACGTAGAAAGTAATTGTTTGCGGTAAACGACTGCCTTGTGCGCCGCGCAGACTTGACTGTTGCTTTGAGTATGTGCCGCCGCCGGAACACGGCGCGGTATCCCTGTATTCTCTGCATGTTTACGTATAACTGTTGGTTTCTCGAAAGTATGTCATTCCACAAAAATTTTAACGTTCGATATGTGATGTGTTCCCTTAGAGCGCCGAGATTTAAGAGTTTCTACTTCGACAGTGTTATCATGAATAATTTTACGAACCCTATATGGACCGTTATAAAGCAGAAAAAATTTGCGACACAACCCTTTTCCTTTGTGAGACAAACGGTGAGATTTAATTAACACCTTTTGACCAACTGACAAGATTTTTAAACATCCAGGACGTTTAGCTGATTTCTCTCTTCTAGCAGCCGCAGATGCAATATTTTGCAGAGCCAGGTTCACAACTTCAGAATGCCGCAGTTTCCGTGTAGGCGGAAAAGGAACGATTTCAGAAATGCGATTTGTCGGTGCTTTATTTATTAATATCAATATAGGCGGTAAAGAAGTTGAATCATTAGGGAGTTTATTCAGAATGTTTTGAAAAATATGAAGATACTGATCCCAAGTTCTGTGATTCTGATGACAATAAAGTCGACACAATTTATTGATTTCCTTCATCCATCTCTCTGAAGCGTTAGATTGAGGGTGAAAAAGTGAAATGAAAATTGGTTTAATCTTACGACGCCTTAGAGTACAAAGCCAAATTTTAGAACGAAACTGTGATCCATTATCTGATATAACCTTATCAACATTACCCACTTCTTTAAGAAAATGTTTGATGAAAGCATTAGATACTGAACGAGTTGTTGCTTTGCGTAAAGGTGTAAAACACACATATTTTGATGTCAATTCCCCTGCTACCAAAATGTACGCAAAACCATTAGTAGAACGAACCACTGGACCGAACAAATCGACTGTAGCCATCTCCTTTAATTTCGCTGGAATGATAGGAAACAACGGTGCTCTGTGAGAAATAGTTGGCGGCTTAGTCTTTTGACATTATTTGCATTTGGCAAGAACAGGTCGAATGCGTTTTTCCATATTACTGAAGTAGCAATTTTCTCGTAATTTATGAAAGCATTTCCTGGGACCAAAGTGTGCATAACTGAAATGTGTGTACCAAATCAATTTATTAACCCACTCATCAGGAATACAAACTAACCAAACAGAGTTGTCGACCGATTTTCGTTTAAAAAGAATATCATTGCGAAGTAAATAATACTGTCTAATCGCTACGCTTTCCTTTCTCCTCCACTTCTCCTGTATGTCCTTCCAGATTGGATCCTTATTTTGCTCCTTAGCGATGTCCTGGAGCGAAGACGAAATAAAATTCTCAAACGCAACACCTTGAATATACATCAAACAATAATTGTTTTCTTTGCAGTCCTTCTCAGCACTTTGTTTCAAACCTATAGGTGCACGTGATAAAGCATCAGCAATAATATTCGAAGAACCCTGTATGTAAACAATACTAAAATCAAATTCCTGTAGATACAGCGCCCATCGTGACAATCTTCCATGTGTTAATTTTGCTGACATAAGAAATTCCAGAGCTCGATGATCAGCGTAAACCTTAGTATGTCTGCCATACAAAAAGATGCGAAATTTTGTGAAAGCCCATACAACAGCCAAGGCTTCAAGTTCCGTAATCGAATAATTCTTTTCTGATTTAGAGAGAACACGACTTCCAAATGCAATAGTTTTCTGTACTACAACGCTGTTTTCTTCTATCTCTTGAAATAAGTGTGCACCTAGGCCTTTGTATGATGAGTCCGTCGCCAAACAAAAATCTTTAGATAAATCCGGATGTGAAAGAAGTGGAGCAGCAACGAAAGCATCACGAAGTTGTTCAAATTCTGATTGAGCTTCCTCATCCCAACACCAATTAGATTTCTTCCCAGATAGTTCACATAAACGAGGTGTGGTCAAATCGTCCAATTTAACAAAGCGTCTAAGAAAATTACAGACACCAAGGAAACTACGAACATCACGTTTTGTAGTAGGAACAGCATAATTACGAATAGCGTCAAGTTTTTCTGGATCAGGAAGAATACCTTCTGTAGAAATAATATGACCAAGAAATTTCACCTGAGGACGACCAAATTCAGATTTTTTCAAGTTCACTGTAATGCCAACTCTTGCAAAAATACGTAATAATGAATCCAAAATTTTGTTGTGCTCACTTCAAGAACGTTTAGCAATACGAATGTCGTCAACATATGAAGTAATATTGTCACGAAGATGAACAGGTAAAATTTCGTTTAAACTACGAATGAATGCTGCTGAAGATACAGTAAGTCCAAACGGTAATTTCCGAAATCACTTTTGGGTAAAATAGTCATATCCGGTTATTCTTTACCGATTCTCTAGATTGATTGATAGTCGAAGAGTTGTTTTGATAGATGCAAAGAATAGTAAAAGAGGAGGCAGCGGTGCAGAAAACTAAAAGGGAAATAGCACCACTACAGCTCGGGGCCCTGTGCACGCTACGGCACATATTCACTTAGCGTAGTGAATCCCCTGAGGACATTAATAGCCACACATAAATTCCAGTTTGTGACTTAGTGGCCAATTGGGTGGAAGTGCGTACATAAATTGATCTAGCCATGAACATGGATGTATGTCATTCTTAGAATTGCGAAAGATCTTAAATTTACGAACAATTAAGAAGTGTTTATAGTCAAAGTTTTCTCCTCGTGGCGACAAAGACCTACCGCGTCTGTCCCTGTCCCAATGTCGATTATTGTCAAGTTCGCACGCCTGGCGCTCTCTTGTTGCTTCTCGTAAATGAAATAAATTACTTTCTTCAAACCCCTCTGCTATCTATGATTCTAAATTTCTTCTGCTGTCTTTTCCTACGATTTCGCTTTCAATTTGTTTGACTTGCTTTCCTAATGCCTCAAATTCCCTTTTAATGCGTTCATTAAATTTTCCCTGATTTTCAACATGTTTATTTATGTACTCTTCTGTTTCTGCAATTGGCAATGGAGCTGTATCATCTGAATCTCTGTCCCCATTTAAACTAAGACTTGTCAATTTATCTGCAATCTCCTCAACTCTTTCCGATAAGTCACGTATTTGTTCTTTCTGTTTATTTACGTCTTCCGTAAGTGTCGCGACTCGGGTTTCAGTATTGACACATTTAGTAGTTAATTGTTCATACTGTTGTGTTAAGTAATTTATTCTGTCATTTGGTACGGATTCCTCAATTCTTTCAAATATTTCTTCCTTATCGTGTGCACGTTGAAAATTTAACTCTGAAAATTTTTGTACTATCGCAAGATCTCTTTCTTCCTGTTCTCTATCCTGTTCCTTTTGTCTGATTTCTATTGAAATTAATCTATTATTGTGAGCATTCAAAATCGGTTGTACTTCTTCTCTAATTTCTTTTTTTAATTCATCTTTCATGTTTTTGAAACATGTCCCTATTCGTGAGTCTAACCGTGTTTCCATTGTTTCCATCTCTGTTTTAATTGTTCCTATTTGTGAGTCTAACCGTGTTTCCATTGTTTCCATATCAGTTTTTAACCGTGTTGCCAAAGTTCCCATTTCTGTTTTTAATTCAGATCCTAACTGCGATCCCAGTGAGTCTAACCGTGTTTCCATTGTTCCCATCCGTGATTCCACTGTTTTTAATTCAAATCCCAAATTAAATATTGCACTCATCAACTGCTCCATATTAACTGGTTCGAAATTCTTGTCACCCCTAACATTTCCCGCAAAACTAACTTCCTTCGAAATAGCCGTAAAGTTATCTGTGTTCGATACTATTCCAGAATCTTCTGTCGTTAATCTCGAATTCTGAAAAATTTTTGATTGTGAAAAATTTTGAACTGGTTCCGGACTACTTTCCCGACTTATTAAATTGTTTTCTACTTCATTATTCATCATACCGTTCTCATGTGTTGGCGAGTTCACCATGTTAACAATTTCGTCATTCTCACTGTGCATCATTTTTGCCTTTTTCATCGACTGCATAATCATTTACAAAACATACAAAACTCGTCACTATACGAAAATTACACACAATGACACTTTATCTCCAACAATGCCATTCACACGAAATGCTTCCCGACAAACACGATTAAAGAACAATTGAAATCTTCATAATTGCACAAAATTGTCAAACCCGTATACAAGACATCAAAAATTAAATTCTGCCAAAATACCATTAAAAGATTAACAAGACAACTACAAATGTTCAGTTACCAAATCTACACATGCAATATAGACTACAATTACTAAACTACGAATTACTACAACAATACTACTGTCTGCTATTTTTACTATCAGAAGATACCAAGGGACGATCCGAAGCAGCGGTCGCCACGTGTATGGGGGCCTAATTATATAAAAATGCAAATAATTTTAATTTTAGTAGCTGAATGTCCGGCTACGAAGTCTCGTAACCGGTTGGCCCTGATTGGTATTGCTCTGCAATCTGACTGCATAGAATAACAACAAAGAATTAAAGAAAACTTCCGTTAACACAATTAATTAATTATGTCCCCAGCAACTATAAAGCTACGAAACAAAAACTACGAACAACAAAGCACAAGTGTAACTGTTCTGTGCGTGGAAGTGTGATTCAACGTACAGATCTGGCACGGTTCTTCCTCAAAAAGACAAGATATTTTAAATACCATTTACACTGAATTAATTAAATAAAACTGAAATATTATACTTGCACATTCAAACCAGAATTACACTCTAATACATGAACACAAGCCAGATGCTTTGTTGACTGAAGCTGTGACCAAGAGGCATTATTGTTTAAGACATTTGAAATAAAAATAAAAAAATTATTACCTTCATATATATTGACGAAAGATACACTCAGATCATTACAACATCCGCAATCGAACAGCATCGGCTGTCTCGCCCATCAGAACAACTGCATACAACATGCTCACAACTAGTCACGGCTACATCGGAACTCCTACTGCCCACTTCTCAATATGCACTCTCCACGACGACTTCTCGACAAGAACTCTCCTCCACCACATCTCAACAAGCACTGCCAGGGGAGGCGGCTGAATAATACTCTCTGGCGCAATCTCTGGCGCTGTGACTCAGTGTAGCCACCTTTCAAGGTACATAAAGCTGGCTGAAGCCAGCGATAAATTCTGCCGAAATTTTTACAAAGGCACAGACGGTGTTTAGAAAGGATGGATTGCATGCAACCGGTGGTGGCGTGTTTGTCGCTGTTAGTAGTAGTTTATCCTGTAGTGAAGCAGAAGTGGATAGTTCCTGTGAATTATTATGGGTGGAGGTTACACTCAACAACCGAGCTAGGTTAATAATTGGCTCCTCTTACCGACCTCCCGACTCAGCAGCATTAGTGGCAGAACAACTGAGAGAAAATTTGGAATACATTTCACATAAATTTTCTCAGCATGTTATAGTCTTAGGTGGAGATTTCAATTTACCAGATATAGACTGGGACACTCAGATGTTTAGGGCAGGTGGTAAGGACAGAGCATCGAGTGACATTATACTGAGTACACTATCCGAAAATTACCTCGAGCAATTAAACAGAGAACCGACTCGTGGAGATAACATCTTGGACCTACTGATAACAAACAGACCCGAACTTTTCGACTCTGTAAGTGCAGAACAGGGAATCAGTGATCACAAGGCCGTTGCAGCATCCCTGAATATGGAAGTTAACAGGAATACAAAAAAAGGGAGGAAGGTTTATCTGTTTAGCAAGAGTAATAGAAGTCAGATTTCAGACTACCTAACAGATCAAAACGAAAATTTCTGTTCCGACACTGACAATGTTGAGTGTTTATGGAAAAAGTTCAAGGCAATCGTAAAATGCGTTTTAGACAGGTACGTGCCGAGTAAAACTGTGAGGGACGGGAAAAACCCACCGTGGTTCAACAACAAAGTTAGGAAACTACTGCGAAAGCAAAGAGAGCTTCACTACAAGTATAAACGCAGCCAAAACCTCTCAGACAAACAGAAGCTAAACGATGTTAAAGTTAGCGTGAGGAAGGCTATGCGTGAAGCGTTCAGTGAATTCGAAAGTAAAATTCTATGTACCGACTTGACAGAAAATCCTAGGAAGTTCTGGTCTTACGTTAAATCAGTAAGTGGCTCGAAACAGCATATCCAGACACTCCGGGATGATGATGGCATTGAAACACAGGGTGACACGCGTAAAGCTGAAATACTCAACATCTTTTTCCAAAGCTGTTTCACAGAGGAAGACCGCACTGCAGTTCCTCCTCTAAATCCTCGCACAAACGAAAAAATGGCTGACATCGAAATAAGTGCCCAAGGAATAGAAAAGCAACTGGAATCACTCAACAGAGGAAAGTCCACTGGACCTGACGGGATACCAATTCGATTCTACACAGAGTACGCGAAAGAACTTGCCCCCCTTCTAACAGCCGTGTACAGCAAGTCTCTAGAGGAACGGAAGGTTCCAAATGATTGGAAAAGAGCACAGGTAGTCCCAGTCTTCAAGAAGGGTCGTCGAGCAGATGCGCAAAATTATAGACCTATATCTCTGACGTCGATCTGTTGTAGAATTTTAGAACATGTTTTTTGCTCAAGTATCATGTCGTTTTCGGAAACCCAGAATCTACTCTGTAGGAATCAACATGGATTCCGGAAACAGCGATCGCGTGAGACCCAACTCGCTTTATTTGTTCATGAGACCCAGAAAATATTAGATACAGGCTCCCAGGTAGATGCTGTTTTCCTTGACTCCCGGAAGGCGTTCGATACAGTTCCGCACTGTCGCCTGATAGTCCGCAGCTCATGGTCGTGCGGTAGCGTTCAAGCTTCCCGCGCCCGGGTTCCCGGGTTCGATTCCCGGCGGGGTCAGGGATTTTCTCTGCCTCGTGCTGGCTGGGTGTTGTGTGATGTCCTTAGGTTAGTTAGGTTTAGTTAGTTCTAAGTTCTAGGGGACTGATGACCATAGATGTTAAGTCCCATAGTGGTCAGAGCCATTTGAACCATTTTTTTTTGTCGCCTGATAAAGTAAGAGCCTACGGAACATCAGACCAGCTATGTGGCTAGATTGAAGAGTTTTTAGCAAACAGAACACAGCATGTTGTTATCAATGGAGAGACGTCTACAGACGTTAAAGTAACCTCTGGCGTGCCACAGGGGAGTGTTATGGGACCATTGCTTTGCACAATATATATAAATGACCTAGTAGATAGTGTCGGACGTTCCATGCGGCTTTTCGCGGATGATGCTGTAGTATACAGAGAATTTGCAGCATTAGATAATTGTAGCGAAATGCAGGAACATCTGCAGCGGATAGGCACTTGGTGCAGGGAGTGGCAACTGACCCTTAACATAGACAAATGTAATGTATTGCGAATACATAGAAAGAAGGATCCTTTATTGTATGATTATATGATAGCCGAACAAACACTGGTAGCAGTTACTTCTGTAAAAGATCTGGAAGAATGGGTGCGGAAAGATTTGAAGTGGAATGATCGTATAAAATTAATTGTTGGTAAGGCGGGTACCAGGTTGAGATTCATTGGGACAGTCCTTAGAAAATGTAGTCCATCAACAAAGTAGGTGGCTTACAAAACACTCGTTCGACCTATACTTGAGTATTGCTCATCAGTGTGGGATCCGTACCAGATCGGGTTGACGGAGGAGATAGAGAAGATCCAAAGAAGAGCGGCGCGTTTCGTCACAGGGTTTTTTAGTAACCGTGATAGCGTTACGGAGATGTTAAGCAAACTCAAGTGGCAGACTCTGCAAGAGAGGCGCTCTGCATCGCGGTGTAGCTTGCTGTCCAGGTTTCGAGAGTGTGCGTTTCTGGATGAGGTATCGAATATATTGCTTCCCCCTACTTATACCTCCCGAGGAGATCACTAATGTAAAATTCGAGAGATTCGAGCGCGCACGGAGCCTTTCAAACAGTCGTTCTTCCCGCGGACCATACACGACTGGGACAGAAAAGGGAGGTAATGACAGTGGCACGTAAAGTGCCCTCCGCCACACACCGTTGGGTGGCTTGCGGAGTATAAATGTAGATGTAGATGTAGATTGTACTAGAATTGTTTCGTGACCTTTGTATAATGAACGTATCGAGAAATATCTTACGAATTATTGAATAACTAATTATTTGTAGATTATTCATCATGACACTTATACATTGTAGTAATCTAGTGAACAATTTGGATATTCTGTTTATGGTACTAGAACTTACACATGCTCAAGAGAAAGTTCGGGAACCGTGTTTTTAAGTGCCTGTAATACTGTTAGTTCTCGCGTGCGTTTTATTTTTGATCTTTAATGCTGTTATTTGCAGCTTTCGTAAGTGGTAGCAAGGAAAGTTTACTGTGATGGGTAGAAAACTGATGGGTCTCGCAGCTAATGCTATGCACATTGTAATGCGCAAATATAGAAGATATTTAAACTTCCTGGCAGATTAAAACTGTGTGCCGGACCGAGACTCGAACTCGGGACCTTTGCCTTTCGCGGGCAAGTGCTCTACCACCGACCTACCCAAGCACGACTCACGCCCCGTCCTCACAGCTTTACTTCTGCCGTACCTCGTCTCCTACCTTCCAATCTTAACAGAAGCTCCTCTGCGATCCTTGCAGAACTACGAGGTGCATTCAAGTTCTAAGGCCTCCGATTATTTTTCTAATTAACTACTCACCCGAAATCGATGAAACTGGCGTTACTTCTCGACGTAAACGCGCCCTGCAGACGTACACATTTTTCACAACCCTAACGCCATGATTCCATGGCAGCGGCGAAGGCTTCTTTAGGAGTCTGTTTTGACCACACGGAGAGTGTCTTTCATTGTTGGAAAAAGCCAAAAGTCACTAGGAGCCAGGTCAGGTGAGTAGGGAGCATGAGGAATCACTTCAAAGTTATCACGGAGAAACTGTTTCGTAACTTTAGCTCGATGTGCGGGTGCGTTGTCTTGGTGAAACAGCACACGCGCAGCCCTTCCTGGACGTTTTTGTTGCAGTGCAGGAAGGAATTTGTCCTTCAAAACATTTTCGTAGGATGCACCTGTTACCGTAGTGCCCTTTGGAACACAATGGGTAAGGATTACGCCCTCGCTGTCCCAGAACATGGACACCTTCACTTTTTCAGCACTGGCGGTTACCCGAAATTTTTTTGGTGGCAGTGAATCTGCGTGCTTCCATTGAGCTGACTGGCGCTTTGTTTCTGGATTGAAAAATGGCATCCACGTCTCATCCATTGTCACAACCGACGAAAAGAAAGTCCCATTCATGCTGTCGTTGCGCGTCAACATTGCTTGGCAACATGCCACACGGGCAGCCATGTGGTCGTCCGTCAGCATTCGTGGCACCCACCTGGATGACGCTTTTCGCATTTTCAGGTCGTCATGCAGGATTGTGAGCACAGAACCCACAGAAATGCCAACTCTGGAGGCGATCTGTTCAACAGTCATTCGGCGATCCCCCAAAACAATTCTCTCCACTTTCTCGATCATGTCGTCAGACCGGCTTGTGCGAGCCCAAGGTTGTTTCGGTTTATTGTCACACGATGTTCTGCCTTCATTAAACTGTCGCACCCACGAACGCACTTTCGACAAATCCATAACTCCATCACCACATGTCTCCTTGAACTGTCGATGAATTTCAATTGGTTTCACACCACGCAAATTCAGAAAACGAATGATTGCACGCTGTTCAAGTAAGGAAAACGTCGGCATTTTAAGTATTTAAAACAGTTCTCATTCTCGCCGCTGGCGGTAAAATTCCATCTGCCATACGGTGCTGCCATCTCTGGGACGTATTGACAATGAACGCAGCCTCATTTTAAAACAATTTGCATGTTTCTATCTCTTTCCAGTCCGGAGAAAAAAAATCGGAGGCCTTAGAACTTGAATGGACCTCGTAGCACTCCTGAAGGAAAGGATATTACGGAGACATGGCTTAGCCACAGCCTAGGGGATGTTTCCAGAATGAGATTTTCACTCTGCAGCGGAGTGTGCGCTGATATGAAACTTTCTGGCAGATTAAAACTGTGTGCCGGACCGAGACTCGAACTCGGGACCTTTGCCTTTCGCGGGCAAGTGCTCTACCGTGCGTGAATTTTCAAAAGATGCAACATTGATTTGTTTGCATGGTCTGCCGAGCGCTGTCGGCAAATGGGGTGTCCTCAGCTCTTCCTCACAAGAGGAGTTATTTGATTGAGACATAGCGCTTTCGGATTCATGAACTAATAGCGGCTGGGAGAGCGATCTGCTGACCACATGCCCCTCCATATCCGCATTCAGTGACGCCAATGAGTGAGGATGACGCGGCGGTCGGTCGGTTCAGTTGCGCGTTCTCGGCCTGTTCAGAGTTTAGAGTCTTTTACAACGTAGATTTACTGACAATGTAGTGTGCTATGAACAACAAATTACATTACACACATGAAAACGAGAGAATTGACGAGATGGGTACAGATCAAGCTGTGCATGGTGACACACTGTGAGATTGCCGACTGCAACAGCTGCCCCACTGGCAAGGAATCATGTTCAAAATTAATGTAATATGTGTCATCTTCACACTATGTTGAACATTTTGTTGGATGTTTCAGTAACCCTCCATTATTTATCATACTCAATAATCATACTAATGATATGCTGTTTGAGGGAAAAATGCTTGACGTTTCTGTAAACCACTTCATTTCATTATGTAGCTTACTGTTCTGTCAATGTATGTGACTCACCTTGCTGTAAAATGACACACATCGATTAGAAATCAATAGGTCTTAACTCTTGTACTATGCATTTTGCAAGTTTCAAATTGTCCTGGCTTGTGTGAGAAAAGCATACATGTATTTTTATTGAGTCAGTGATACATGATGTGAATGGAGATTTTGGAAGTATTTGCCTTCTGACTACTTGAAAAGATGGGTAATTAAGTGTGATGGGCACTATTAGAAGTCAATAGTTTGTTGCTGGTGTCATCTGCGTGTGTGTGTCATGAAGAGATTCTCCATACAGACATATCTGTGTAGTTAAACTATTTTTCACGGTCACCCAAGCGCCAACTTTCGACTGTTTTGGAAGGTCACCGTCCAAGAGACACACGAAAATAACATTCTTTTAGGATTTATGGTAGGATAATGAACAAGAAAACAAATTTTCTTGCACAAAATCTTTATTAAATTTTGCTTTAGACACTGAAAACATCTCTTCCTTTATTTTTGTTTCATGTGGCATTAATAAAATTCATTGTAAATTTTAACTTATAGATAAATCCATGTCCAAAGCATCTAATTCTTTCCCCAACCAGTAATCTGACAAATACAAGAATACTATGTTCTCGATTTTTGATACATATTTATTTTTTTCGTAAAAACTATCCATTCTATGGCCTTAAGAATTACTTCTGTCCCTTCTTTTAGTTATTCTACTCAAGAACATTTATGGTTTTTAATTCTGACTTTTATTTCCTGCGTAGTAACATTGTCAAAGCGTTCCATGTCTTCCTTTGCACGTCACTAACGCGGAATTTGGCGGACTCCTAAGAGTAACTACTTGGTTCATTACCTATCCTTTCACTTCAATACTTTCGAAATCTCCAAGCTTATTACATATCGCCTGCCCAACAAAAATGCGTGTGTGCTTTTCTCAGAGAGTCCAGGATTAGTTCAGGCTTGCAAAATGTATAGTACGCTAATACCTAATATACGTGTGTGCATGTTACACCTAGCCAATTCAGATACATTCACTGAATCGTGAGCTATTTAACGGAATGATATGCTTACATAAAAATTAAGAACTATTTCGTGAAGCTGCATGGCATTACTATGATAAACAATGGAACGCTGTTCAAACATCTAATAAATCGTCTGAAATACTTTTAACCATGAGATAAAATTCAGTTACTTTTGAACACGACTGTTTGCCAGTGGTGCAGTTGCGATGTGCCGGGGCTAGCAGTGTATTTAACATTAAATTCTTCTAGAATCTTCATATGGAAATGATGCTCTAAGGCCCCCCCCCCCTTTTCTAACTCCGACTTTTGTTGTTGCACATGGATTAAGAAGAAAGGCGAACTGACTATAATCGACCCTGCAAGTGGAGTAGAAAAGAGCTTGACACCTGCAACAATTTAATTTGATAGAAATTAATTTGATAAGGGAAAGTTTCATTAACGTAGTGACAAATGAAAGGGTGCTCTACCGATCAACAGAATGGAAGTCCGGTCCAAAACAACAATTTGATTTATTATGTCTAAACTCAAAATAATAAACAAAACAATGAAGCATTTACAATATGTCAAATAGGATACTCAAATAAATGCTGTGAAGGTGAAGTTGTCCATAAACTAGATTGTGACATTTATGACCATGTGGTATGTGGAGCCAATTCCTTGCAACTCAAATCTTAAGAGAAACACCCAGCCAACACAACATTAATTGCTGCTACTGTAGTGAGAACTCAGACAATGAACACCCAAGACAGAACCACGTTAGAAAAGGCGGGAACAGGCGCGCTCTGCTGAGCTCTGATTGTCACATAGCAAAATTCGCTAATCTACCGGTGCTGCGGACATACATTACCAAGCTGTCATCTTAACTGCAAGGACACGATCTGGCATACCAGAGGCGATGGCTGGTTGCTTAGACATCCCGTCATGGTGATGATAATGTCGCGAGTACAGCCCGAAAAAAATTATCCTGGTCTGGTTGTTCCAGACCAAAGACTTCCTAGCAACACAAATGCGCCTCTGAGGGAGATGAAGAAGGCTCGCTACACAATCACTGATTGTACAGTGATTGATCTTTACAATCAAAGTCACACATTAGCTCCGATACAGTCAACTTTAGCCAAAACTGTTCAAGACGGACAACAAAGGCCGCTTGTACGCAGAACGCTCAATTGCCAACTGTACTCGGAAAGTTACGTTGAAGTCGAAACTTCAGCAATTTCTCAAAAAGTTACAATTAAATGAAAGTATATTAGACAGCCAACAGAAGGCAGACTGTCAAGAGCAGCCAGTGCTCAGTCTTGTAAACTACCCCGACCGAAAGGCGAGACTCCACTGTACCAAGAGCACCCTCACAAGCAGAACACAGAACATTCCCGCCCCCACCGCAGTGGCCGTGGTTAAACGTGACAATCAGCAACTCGAAAACCCGTGGAAAATTCCACTCTATTGCCGAAGCACTACCATTCCACCAATAGAGATACTTGGCGCCTATTTCTGCGCCGATTTTGCTACGTCACGGAGATATCCCCTCAGCAAGGAAATCACAGTTATGATTTTGCAGAAAACGCGGGAATTTGCCCGCCAAGACTGCCTGGGAACACAACTCATTCCCACGCCTCGCTGGAAGTCCGTCAGAAAGTGTTTTTACTAAGTTTCTGCGAAGTAACGGAATCTCTAGCCCCAGCCGCTCCTTCAGGCCCCCATGGGCGTGTCGCCCCCGCTCTTATGACAATGTCGGCGTCTGGAAAGCATCCACTGGACTCCCTCACATCCGTCGGCATAGCCCTTTCAAGATCAGCAGAACCCTCCTGTCACCAGACCACCCGGGTGACGAGAGACGCTGCGTGGGAAGTCCGCATGTGAACAATTAGCAACTTTTCCCCACATGCAATTAGAGAGGAAAATATTCATATCTTCTGAGTTCTCAATACTAGCCTTGTAATGACAATACTCGGTCATATTTCCCCAAATCGAATTACTCAGAGTAAGATATAAATATGAGAGGGGGCAAGTCACTGTGTGCATCTGAAGGCATGCCACCTCTCCCAGCGAGGGCAGCCAGTGTATCTTACACATGCAGTATATTCTGCACTTGTCTCATCAGCTCTTTCGTTTAAAAGACACTGAGCGTGTGCCTTATTGAGTCTTCTGCAAGTGCTGTATTCTTTTCCTGCATAGTACTTTATTTCGTTTGCAAATCCATGACGTTTCGTTTAGAAATTCAAACAATAGCTATTTTCAGTTTATAACACATGTAGCGTTAGCTACGAGACGCATCAGTTTCTTTTCTTTCACAGCAAATTTTCGCCCATGCCACTTAACGAGAGCTATTTTAATTAAACACAGAAAGTCCAATGCACACAAGCTCTAACAGCGGCACAGATACCTAAAAACACAGGTTCTAGTACTTTCTTTGGAATACAGTGTAAGTCTTGTAAGTTGGCTTCTACATACACCAACTCAAATATTTTAGAGTACAGTTACCAGACCGAAGATTGTGATATCAGGTTGGTGTTGCGAGCAACGCAACAGAGGATGTGGACCGATTGGATTTTAGTAGATGTAATTTGCGTATTGCGATTTGTTAGACGCTCTACGCTGTATGATTGATTAAAAAAGTCGGACTTCTTTTCTCAATGAACGTAGATTCCACATATACGAGAATGTATATTATAAATTAGTAATGAAAAGACGACAATGGTGGATAGGTGCCACATCGAAATGTTGCGTCTTCCCTGCTGTAAACGCTGAAAATAAGACTCGTAACTCCATGAATTATGAAGTTAAACATGTGGGCTGGAGGATTAATAATAAAACAGCAATTAGGTAACTCAAGATACGTTAATATATTGTGAAATCACTACAAGAAAAGCCCAGGATGCTTACATTATGGAGATTGAAAGCAGAAAGACAAGTGCGAACAGCAAGCCTTTTCCTAGCTACTCTAAAAATAATTTCAATGCTGCGCCTTCTTTTATTACAGACATAACAACAATATGAACACCGGCTCTTTGATCACAAATAATTACACAATTTTTTTACACAAAATATAGCTTTTTAGAAAGACGTATTACAGTTCCAATGAGCGTAAACAGATTGTACGTATTGTTCACTACATTACTGCAATGTATGTGTGTTATGGTGAAAATCAACAAATAGGTAGTTATTCGATGATTCGTAAGATATTTCTCGATATGTTCATTATAAAAAGGTCAAATCCTAGAAAACCGTTGGTGGCGTGCACAGTTCATAAAGCTCTCATGATAGGTTTTCCGGACATTATTACATCTGCACGATTTCATTGCCTCTTCATTTATAGCTTAAACACTCCATCTCTCCCCTCACTAGTCCATCATCACATAACAACACATTCTTCATCTGACAGTAAATTTAAGATATCTTATAGGCTCAAAAACCGGTAGCTAACTCCCACTGCACATACACAGAGTCAGATTCTAGTGATACAATAGAATTTCAGATCCTTTACTACACAGACAAACTGTTAGTTTCTGGTGATACAATACTGTTTAAAATCTAGTAGCTGACTGGTTGATTGATTTGGAGGAGGAGACCAAACAGCGAGATCATCGGTCCCATCGAATTGGCGAAGAATGGCGAAGGAAGTAGACTGTGCGCTTTCAGAGGAACCATCACGGCATTTGCCTGAAGCAATTTAGAGAAATCACAGCAAACCTAAATCAAGATGGCCGGATGCAGGTTTGAACCGTCGTCCTGCAGAATGCGAGCCCAGTGTGATATCCACTGCGCCACCTCGCTCGGTATCTAGTAGCTGACTTCCATGTGGTGTTAGAATACTATTTGAGATCCAGCAGACGACACTCATCTGGTATTAGAATAATATTTAAAATCTACAGTGTGGGGCAAATTAAAGTGACCACAAGAAAAGGTCCAGATGGGGTACTGGTCTGCATGATGGACGTGATATGCAGGTTGATTTGGTAGGAGACTGAAGCATTTTCTGGTGAACTGCAGACACATTTTCAGGTGTGCGGGCACGTTTCGGAATTTACCATGCTCTGAACCGGTGTGGATTACGTGGATGGCTTACAAGTGGCGTTGGGAACTGAAAAGTTTGTGGGACAAAAGTTGCATGGGACATCTGGGGCCATAATCTGACGTTGGTTTTTTGTTGCTAAGTGGGGTCACTTTGTGACACTTATATCGATTAGAAGTAGGTTTATATTACGTAACTTTGTATCTGTAATTATAAAGTGTTTATTCTTTGTTAGTTAAGGTCATTGATTTGTGACAGGAAATTTAAAGTATGTGATGTATATATATAGAAAAAGCTAAGTGATATTTTAGAACAGTGAAATCTTACAATATATTTATATTTATACGAAAATCAGTATTTATTGGAAGCTGGTTCATACTTAGGGCACTTTTATTGTAAAATGTAAGCGATGTAGGGAAGTCCCTCCTCAACGGAAGTGGCTTGGCGCGATGTAAAAAGTGGTTCTGACGGTCGAACTGAGCGGCTCCTTGGTGTGATCGGTACACAGTCAGTGGATAGCCGTTGTACGCATCTACGGTGCCAAGAGAGGCAATTGGAAGCCGCTTTGCAAGGAATTTTGCCTCGGATGTGAATTTGGCTGTTGGTTGGTACTCTTGGCAATAAGGAATGACTCTAACACGTTAAAAATCCGTCACCAAGAAGAAATTTTATAGAGCATTCAAACATCAAGAGCAGTGAGTACAGTTATCCGCCATGTTACTTGCCACCACAAGTTCGCCACTGCTTCACCAACTTCATACATACAGATATGTATCAGAGCATGGATCAGTTGATTTGTGTGAGTGATTTAATAATAATTCAAATGCTCTAAATCTGTGTTTGGAACCATATCTTCTTTTCTGATCATGAACCTATGCAAGGTCTTCTCCTAAGTGTCTATAAAACCGAGTATCCTGTTTCAAATTAACTAGTGATGTATTTATGTTTGTCAAATGTGCAGGAATTAGTAAAAGTTGAAGCTAAAACTACAAAAGTGAAGTTAGTTAGAATTTTGCTGAAGTACGCTCAGTTTAGTGCAAAGTATCATTTTGCAATAATACAGGACCAGATTGTGTAAATGTTACTGTCTAAAATACCTTCTTAACAGGTGATGAAAAAGGCAAATAAGTTAAACTCATTTGAAACATAATTTAATCTCGATTACTATCATGAGTGATTTTTTTAAAGTTAACTGAACTAAGTGTTGAATAATTTGTCTTGAAAAGTAAGACATGAACTATTCCAAGTGAAGTTAAGAATTAACTTTGGTTGACTTAGTCTTAGCTACTGTAACAGCTATAGAACTTCACTAGTGGCGCCATACTAGTTTATGCCCCCCCCCCCCTCCATCGTATTCTTCACATATTAGAAAGATAATAGGAATATTATTGCTGGTAAGGATATCTGATATATTTCTATAAATGGGAGTGTAAACAGTGTAACTGTGGTATTATTTATTTTTATTTGTGGTATTTACATGTCAGTTAAGACAGAAGCCCCTCATGTTCAATTTTAGTTCTGCACTTCTTGCAGTAACAATTCAGTACTGATTCAATTAATGATCTTGAGTGTAGCAGTTAGTAATATGAGTTTGGAACATGTTAACATGTTTTCTTTCTATGATTAATGGTTTGTGCATTATTGGTAACTACTACTACTCACAGCTCAGAGAGCCCTGTGTCCGTTTGTATCCTGTATACTATTCAAAGAGAATACTAATGAAAGTAACTTCAATAACGAAATTCAATTTCCTTAAAGATATATTTCCAAGTTAATGTGCCTCATTGGGCTGGCGACCGTTCATTTATTGCGTTGGTATATGAGTTTTACTACTTTCATTAACCCCAAAGTTAAAGCCTGTTTAGTTTTTCCGTTAATTGCAATATATTCAAAATTAGTCCGATACTTTTATCTGTTAGGCAAACAGGCGGTCAAAATTTCCCAAATCCTCTCGGAGGGTAACATTAGCTTGTGTTACAGCAGGTTAGTGTTATACGTGGCTTTTCCCGTGACGGGACTTAAGGCTAGGTTGTTAGGGAAGAGTGACGTATAACAAGCTAGTGTTATAGCTTCAGAGATATTAAGGTTAACTTCGTTTTTTTAAAGGAGATGCTATAGTTTGGTACTTATTTTCCGATAGCAGCTATCGAGACAAATCCAATGTTGTGTAACAGTAAGGTCTTTGAAGGTCAACGAAGGTCACAAAAGTGGCAGGAACGTCTATTTACAGGTGTTAGAAGTGATGACCATTAGTATTAATGCAGTGCTGAAATCTTCTTATCATCGATTGAGTGGTATTTCTTATCACATCGGCACTTATCGTATCACATGCTCTGAGTATTCTTTCCCGCATATCTTCAGGTGTAGGTGGAACGTCTTTATAAACAATGTCTTTTACAAATCCCCACAAGAAAAAAATCCAGAGGCGTCAAGTCTGGCGAACGAGCCGGCCGCGACACATTTCCTCCGTGTCCATTCCAGCGATTTGGTAATTGTCTCTGCAATTCATTTCCAGCCATCAGTGAAAAATATGCCGGACACGTAGGAACAAGGAACAGAATGTGTTATTGAAACATTGTGTTGATACCACATTCTGTTCCTTGTTCCTAAAGGTATTTCTTCCAATAACAGACCTAATGTTGCTTGCAAGAATGTGGTGTACTTCCTACCATTAAGATTTCTTTCCATGAAATAGTGGCCTATAATTCTGTCCTCCAGAATCCCACACCATACATTCACCGGCCACAAGTTTTTGTGTGCAACTTGCCTGAGTCAACATAGATTTTCAGTTGCCCAGTAATGTATGTTAAGCAAATTAACATTCCATGGTTCGTGAATGTGGCCTCATCAGTAAATAAAATAATATTAATAAATTCGTCATCCCTCTGAATCTGAAGTTGAGCCCATCGGCAGAATTCAATGCGACACATACAATCCGTAACAGGTAATTCTTGGTGGTGACTGATATGGTAAGGATATTTATGGCGATGCAGAACACGAACAACACTACTCTGGCTCATACCAGATTCTCTTGCGATTTGACGCGAACTAACACAAAGATCTCGAACAGCAGTGGCAACAGTACCAATTTCCGTTTCCTCCATAGTAACTTTCCTTTGCCCGATATGTTTCCGATGCGTTAAATATCCAGTTTTTCTCAATTTATCATACACATATTTAAATGTACGACCTGTAGGGTGAGTACAGTGAGGATATCTTTCAGCAAATAAGTCTCTAGCTCTCACGGAATTTCGTTGGCATTCTTCGTAAATGAGAAGCATATCAACTTGATCTTCGAAGGAATACATCATTCACATTCGCTTGATTTGACGATACTAGTCTTACCGTTTCTATTTGTGTTGTATTGAGAAACCGTCGAATGGTGCTTACATGTCAATGGCACGTTAGATGGATTTGCCGTATTCGGCGAATGTTTACTATTTGTACGATATATGAGAGTGAATTGTCAGCGCATGTCCTTCGATAAGTGCCGAAGCGATAACGAATATCAATCAATCCATGAAGATTGCAGCACTCACTTAGAACACCTTCTGTAAATGGACTTTCATGCCACCTTTTTTACCTTCGTTGACCTTCAAAGACCTTTCTGTCACACGTCACTGAATTCGTATCGATAGCCGGTGTCAGAAAATACGTACCAAACTATAGCATCCCATTAAAAATAACGAAGTTGACCTTCATGTCTCTGACGCGACCCCACCTAGCAACAAAAACCCAACGTCATATTATGGCCCCCGTTGTCCCGTGCAACATTTGTCCCACAAACTTTTCAGCTACTGTCATACTTTCGAAATTATTCTAGGTGGCAATGGTTAGAGACTCACCATGTATAACACATGAAATAAAAGTACTATGATGTCTAATAATTTTTCGCCATCTTGCAATGTGACTGGTTACGAAATGCGCAAATTTTTAAATTTACCAGCCAATGTCGTATTTAATATCTACACTCCTGGAAATTGAAATAAGAACACCGTGAATTCATTGTCCCAGGAAGGGGAAACTTTATTGACACATTCCTGGGGTCAGATACATCACATGATCACACTGCCAGAACCACAGGCACATAGACACAGGCAACAGAGCATGCACAATGTCGGCACTAGTACAGTGTATATCCACCTTTCGCAGCAATGCAGGCTGCTATTCTCCCATGGAGACGATCGTAGAGATGCTGGATGTAGTCCTGTGGAACGGCTTGCCATGCCATTTCCACCTGGCGCCTCAGTTGGACCAGCGTTCGTGCTGGACGTGCAGACCGCGTGAGACGACGCTTCATCCAGTCCCAAACATGCTCAATGGGGGACAGATCCGGAGATCTTGCTGGCCAGGGTAGTTGACTTACACCTTCTAGAGCACGTTGGGTGGCACGGGATACATGCGGACGTGCATTGTCCTGTTGGAACAGCAAGTTCCCTTGCCGGTCTAGGAATGGTAGAACGATGGGTTCGATGACGGTTTGGATGTACCGTGCACTATTCAGTGTCCCCTCGACGATCACCAGTGGTGTACGGCCAGTGTAGGAGATCGCTCCCCACACCATGATGCCGGGTGTTGGCCCTGTGTGCCTCGGTCGTATGCAGTCCTGATTGTGGCGCTCACCTGCACGGCGCCAAACACGCATACGACCATCATTGGCACCAAGGCAGAAGCGACTCTCATCGCTGAAGGCGACACGTCTCCATTCGTCCCTCCATTGACGCCTGTCGCGACACCACTGGAGGCGGGCTGCACGATGTTGGGGCGTGAGCGGAAGACGGCCTAACGGTGTGCGGGACCATAGCCCAACTTCATGGAGACGGTTGCGAATGGTCCTCGCCGATACCCCAGGAGCAACAGTGTCCCTAATTTGCTGGGAAGTGGCGGTGCGGTCCCCTACGGCACTGTGTAGGATCCTACGGTCTTGGCGTGCATCCGTGCGTCGCTGCGGTCCGGTCCCAGGTCGACGGGCACGTGCACCTTCCGCCGACCACCGGCGACAACATCGATGTACTGTGGAGACCTCACGCCCCACGTGTTGAGCAATTCGGCGGTACGTCCACCCGGCCTCCCGCATGCCCACTATACGCCCTCGCTCAAAGTCCGTCAACTGCACATACGGTTCACGTCCACGCTGTCGCGGCATGCTACCAGTGTTAAAGACTGCGATGGAGCTCCGTATGTCACGGCAAACTGGCTGACACTGACGGCGGCGGTGCACAAATGCTGCGCAGCTAGCGCCATTCGACGGCCAACACCGCGGTTCCTGGTGTGTCCGCTGTGCCGTGCGTGTGATCATTGCTTGTACAGCCCTCTCGCAGTGTCCGGAGCAAGTATGGTGGGTCTGACACACCGGTGTCAATGTGTTCTTTTTTCCATTTCCAGGAGTGTACATTTATCACCCACCGCCATCTGTAATATCCGAAGTTCCCTACAATTTCCTATCATCTACCATGGTGGTGACGTCATCGGAAAAGGGCGCGGCTTGTGACAACCTAAAGGGTGTGGCTTACTTCATCACACACAGGTCGATGACCAGGGTCCCCTGTCGTTACAAATGTAAACAAAGTTGACCAGAACATTCACAGCCATTGAAAATTAATTTTTAATATCAGGATAATATTCATTACTTTTTAGGCATAGGTAGGAATTTCAGAACCATGCGTTGCAAAATGTTTGTATTGAGCCGCTTTTAATTTGTGATTTTTTGTCTCTGATAGGACAAAATAGTTTGCTTCACAGTGTGCCACAAACAGTTGCACTGGGTTGTAATCTTTGACAAACAAGCGATATTGGCGGCCCGTAATAATATATTGCAGCACATTTGGCCACTATAGCATCTGCCTCTCCACGTTTCCCCGATTTTGCCATTCACAAGGCTGAACACAGCTCTTCGGCCCGCAGTCTGCACGAAAACACCTTCACTGTTATATCTTCATCAACTCATACTGCTATCACAACAGCGTTGTCGCCGGTGACTGCTGTTTTTTCTCTGTTGACTTTCTGGTTCATCGATTCGCGTACGCAGATCAAGTAAGTGTAACGTAGGATCTGCAGCTGGCGGCAACTTCTTGAGTAAACTTCAATAAATGATCCCATTTCCGTTATTCGATCTGACAAGATAGCCAATTTATCTACACCTTCTTCAGAAATACAGGGTGACCCAAAAAGAGTGACCCGATTTTGAATAGAATTATTTATTAGGAAGAAGGGCTTAACACCAACAAATTGCATACTAAATTACTCAGAAAAGACAGAAGTTTATAAAATTCCATCATAAATGTTGAATAAGTCCTCCATTGGCTGCACGGACGACATCTAGCCGATAGCCGAATTCATCCCAAACTGAGCATAAGGTATTTTCTGTCACTGAACCTACAGCAGCTAATTTTGCGTTTTTTCGTTCATCAGTGTCATGAGGTAAGGAAGGAACGTAAGCACATTGTTTATAAACACATTGTTTAACATATCCCTACAGGAAGAAAGCACATGGTGTTAAGTCAGGGGACCTAGGAGGCCAAGAGTGTAAAGCCTGGCCTCGCGGTCCTGTACGCCCTATCTACGCTGGCATTGAGGAAACTGCACACGTTGTTTTTGTGCCAGTGCGGTGGTGCTCCATCTTGCTGATAGATGAAATTGTCAGAGTGAAGTTGTGTGAATAACCAGTTCCGTAGCATTGCAAGATATGCTTATTCCGTTACGGTTTCTTCCTCAAAAAAGTAAGGTCCATAAACCTTGCTTTGCAAAGAAAAAAAAAATCACTTTTGGTGAATCACATTCGTGTTCAATTGTTTCATGAGGATTTTCGAGCCCCCATATACGCACATTATGACGGTGAACCTTACCGCTAATATGGAAAGTTACCTCGTCGCTGAATATCAACCGTGACATTAAAGTATCATCTTCCATGTCCTCCAGAATAGCATTGCCAAAGTCCACTCGCTTCACTTTGTCAGTATCGCGAAGAGTTTGTACCAGTTGTAATCGGTATGGTTTGAGGGCTAAAAGACGCCATAACATACGCCATACTGTCACGCGCGGCAATGCAAGTTGTCGGTTAGTACGTGTAGACTTGCGGGGACTCCGCTCAGATGCTCGTCGGATTTGTTCCACTGTTTGTTCAGGAACGCGTGACCGACCAGGACTTTTGCCTTTACAGAGGCACGCTGTTTCTTCAAACAATTTATAACACAGTCGAATGTTCATTGGTGATGGTGGTTTAGCACGAAATCGAATATGAAACGTCAGCTGAACCGCGATCACTGATTGAGTACGACTAAATTCAATAACACAATATGCCTTCTGTTACGAGGACGCCATATTGCGCGAGACTGACTGCACGCTCCAGGTCAGCGGTCGTATCGACATCTAGCGTTTTTTTTCTGAAACTCTAGACCATGCCGATTACATCTAGCGCTTTTTCAGTTACCTAGTGACATTTGTCTCAATATTATTACAAGTTAAAATCGGGTCATTCTTTTTGGGACACCCTGTAGTTTAAATTGAATGTGGCGATGAAGTTTACCTAGCCATCAGGTTTTAAGAAACTTCTCGCGCACATGTTTCCTACACAACCTTTCATTTTTAATAGCAAATGAGTTGGTTGTAGGAGCAATGTTCACTCACAAATATTTTTATTTGGCACTCATCACTCTGTTAGACTACTGCGAGGGGCGTACAACAAGTAATGCAACACCTCATTTTTTGTCAGTTTCGGTAAAAAATGCGGAGCTTGTTGTGGGAGATAGTGGAATATTCCAGATTCAGCGCTACGGTTTCATGAAGTTCCGATAGGTGGCGGTGCTATATGTAGCCTTCAAAATGGTGTGTTTAGTGGAGGTGCGTTCCAAGCAGAGCTGTTTCTTCTGGAGGAAAACCTGAACATCTCAGATATTCATAGGCGCTTACAGAATGTTTACGGAGACCTGGCAGTGAACAAAACCACGTTAAGTCGTTGGGCGAGGCATATCTCATCATCGAAACAGGATCGCGCAAACCTGTCCGAATACTCGCGTGTCGGCCGGTCGCACACTGCTGTAACTCTTGCATTGTTGGAATGCGCGGACACTCTCATTCGAGGTGAAGGACGGATCACAGCCAAAGCCTCGCTGCTCAACTGTCCACTCGTCCAACAGTTTGGGTACTCGAAAGTGTGTGTGCATGCTGGGTTCCGAGACCATAAAGATTAACGAAGGACCATCTGTGCGGAATTATTTGCACGTTACGAGGCTGAGAGCAACAATCTTTTGTTGAACATCGTCCCAGTCGATGAAACATGGGATAATCACTTCGAGCCAGACGTCATACGGCAATCCGTAGAGTGGCGCTACGCCGCCCCTCCTCCGAAGAAAAAGTTCAAAGCCGCACCCTGAGCCGATAAAGTCATGGCGACAGTCTTCGGGACTCTGAAGGAGTTATTCTGTTTGATGTCCTCCCTCATGGTGCAGCGATCACGTGTGTTGTGCTACGCGCAAGAAATAGCAAAAAATATTTCATCGTGTTCAGACGAACTTCTCCATGACAACGGGAAGGCCTCTCACAAGTCTGCGCATCAGAGGAGGAGACCACAAAACTTCGCTGGACTGTTCTTCTTCATCCACCCTACAGAACGGATCTCGCTCCTTCCGACTTCCAGCTGTTGGGTCCAATGAAGGATACACTCCGTGGCAGGCAGTATGTCGATGACGGGCGGGTTACTAACGCAGCAAGACGTTGGCTGCGACGTTGGCCAGTATAGTGGTACCACGCGGGCAGACAGGCCCTGCCAGTAAGCTGGCGTGAAGTCGTCGCACTGAGCGGCGATTATGTTGAAAAATTGGGTTGTGTAGCCAAAAGGCTGAGGAATAATATGGTGTACCGGAATCCCGAATAAAAGTAACTTGCTTTCAGGAAAAAACTGTGTTGCGTTGGTTATTGAACTCTCCTTGTATGTAGGGTCTCTCCTTAGGTAATTAATATTTACTTGACCCGGAACTGGCAACCAGTCCCAGCTCTAGTTGCGCTAGGAAATAATTAAATTTCGTATTTTCAGTTGCTATGCCTGCGATATGAAACTGTGCTTCAGCTTGACAGAACCAAATATAATGTTTTCTCAATCGAAAATTGCGGTGATTTCACACTAATCTGTCCACTGCAACTTTTTCTTGAGCTGCAGCATTGCCGTTGGCGTTGTCAATGGTCTTTTCTTTTTGGATGGTAGCTTCTTGATCACTTCACCATTTGAAGGCACTGGTTATTGTATTTAACCACCCCTTACTACTAAATTTGTGGCGCTAGCAATCTTAATTCGTTGTTTCACTTATAGAGCCTACAAATTCGAGCATTAAATCAGCCATTTTATAATTTCGTACGGGGATACGGAGGCAACGGCATTGTTTTTTTCTGGATGTATTAAAGGTTTCACTTAGGAAACACGAGACGAGAAATAATCTAAACTAGGCACGACATGCTTAATGACTAAGTATAACTCAGTGCATTATTCTGAGGAATTCACAACTAGGCCTCTAAGGGTAATGAAAATGTAAGATATGCACCGTACATATGCGGATTCAGCCTGAATATTTTTTTTAATTACTCAAGGAATTTCCTTGTGTAATCTGTAAGTACCTACTATCACTGCTTTATGTTTCAGTAATAAATGACAATTTGTAAAAACTCAAACATATTTCGTAGTAAAAAGATAAAGAGTAAGCAATAAAATATATTTTTACGTAATGCTACAATTGTGGAAATGCACGAAACTGCAATTACCACTTCTTCCTATGAGTCTTCTGTGACCGTTAAATATCGAACATCCCACAAATAACATGAATAAATAAGTAAATAATTACTAGACTGATGGCCACAAGCAAACACAAGCCCAAAGTCAGTTTTACTATAGCGCTAGTGAAAGCATAAAATGTCACAAATTCGGGAGATTTCGTTGCACAGAAATATCACCTTACCACTATCAAAATTCGCTGAATTAAATGTGAAGAATGAGAACATGCAAAAAAATTTAAGCAATCATGGAAATTCCATAACATTTCGTACGTTAACAGCCACAGAAACCCCACTTCCTAAACTGATATTTCGGCAGTATTCCTTTCGGCCATCTTCCGAGTGAGCGGACAGATTGAAGCTACTTCTTAAAATAAGCAAAAATTGTCTTAGAAGTATGTATTGCAGGAGATTGCGTAAAGTAGTGTTACATTTAATCGTCAATAATAATTGATACACCTGTAACATGTCTGTCATTATGACATAAATAAAAGCTGAAAAGACAATCACCAGCCGTCGATAATTTCGTGCGGTGTTGTAACTGATGTATCTCCGGGCAATGATGAACCCGGCGCCTGTTGAAATGTGCTGATGGCATCGTGATGTTACGTTCAGTTTCAGTCATGCTGCGTTGTGCTATCTGCGCTGTGAACTGCTGCAGATAGCGGCTTTTGCGTAGCCTAGCCGTTTCCCACCGCGGATAGCTTCACGGAAGGTGCTGTTTCGTTAGGAATGACAACGTTCTGCTGCATGTTGGCTGTTCTCCGAGCATTTCATATTCCACGATGGACTCATCTTACTGCGAGGTCTTTTTTTATAGTGATTACTTTTACAAAGAGGATGAGCACATCGTAACAACGCTATTCTCTGACGACTCCGCTCCTCATATAAAATTTCATCACTTTTGTTCACCAATTCCCTATCACTTTCACAAAACTTATGTATCCTAACACGATCGTGAGAAAATAAACTTTTTCTGCCAATGATTCCAGGACTTTGCAAAAGCATATAGATATTATTGGTTTCCATTCTTTTTACTGTTTCGTCATAAGAAGGCGAGAGGTCACTTCTGTACTTCAGGATAATTTCCAGGTGATTAGACACAGGACTAGCTACGAATTATTACAAGACATAAGTCTTACGTTCTAGTTTACTGGGAAACGAAATTCTGAGCCAAACAGTTGATTTCAGAAATACCTAAAAGAACACTACAGAAGCTTACATTTACAAAACACATACCTAAGGTTTACACCGGATATCGACATGATTTGTTTACGTGATGCCATATCAAACTAGACTGAACTTTTCATTAAAAAGAATTGTATATGTTGCTAAGAATACACGCCAACGACATAGAAAACATATAGTTACATTTGCTTGCAAGATAGGAAGAGACTGCCATTTAATGAGACGAGCACTACCTCACGCTCTCCTTAACGCTTAAATAGAGAAGAATGAAGAATTTTTTATCGTGTTTTACCTCTACCGTCACAATACATGAAACAAGATTTAGAGCGAAGTCACTTAAAAATTTTAATTCCATATCGTACTGTATAAGACACCATTTAGATATTAAAAAAGAAGGTATCTATGTAATACCATAATTTGAAGATTGTTCTTAATTGGTAAGTTGCGTTACCGAGGCAGTTAAGTGACGCTAAGAAAACTGAATACCTTGCCGATTCATTGTATTATTTAATTAAAGTTGACCTTCACTCATATGAAATTTCAAGATGTCGGATAATAAACACAGTTTCTTGAGATTGCCAAAAAGGGGCTGCAGTATGAATCTAACTTAAATACAGTAGTTGAAATGAAAGCAGGCCCTGGTAGGACAAGTCTGGGAAAAGAAACGTGCCGTGCGTTTGATGAACGAACCACCGTGGCATACCCCTCAATCGTTTCGGAGAGACAGTGGAAAAATTAAGTCTTGGATACCGCAACCCCGCTTTCTCCGAATGCGTAATCTTTGTGCTAGTTACTTTGCCAAATTGTTCAGTGAAGGTGATGGGACAGAGGCAATGTACAGGGATATGAGACAGAATAGTCCGGGAATGTGGACGAACCTGCAAGTTTTCTGAGTATGGAGAAGGCAAAGGATTTCTGGAGATGTTCGAAGTTAAACAAGTCTTACACCAGTATTAAGCATCATCTCCCCAAAAAAATCTTTCGTTCATTCACAATACTTCCTAAAGCATTCTTTATTATAAAGTCTGTTCTCGTTAAATGCTACAGCTAATTTTATTTTGCTACGCTTCATTGAACTTAATGACTACCATTCGTCATACGACCTACAGAATAGCTTCTGATTTCTTGTTTTTTACTTTCTACAAGAATAAGGAGAGATAAAACTGGTTGGTAGAGACAGAACGTGGGAACTGCGAAGGTGGAAAATCTTGACAGTGACATATGGTGGTGACTAACGTGAAGAGTCTTCAGTAAGAACATTAGTGAGAACTTGAATGGGATACAAGAACTTTAACAAGTGATCAACTACATAGAGTTTAGTTTGTAAGCTGTACCGAACGTTGGTAGTGTCTACTTTAAGTGTTTGTGATTACACTAGACATTTCTGAGGCAAAACTAGTGCATCGAAAGGAGAATATTTTACCGGTTTTGCATTTTTAATTGGCGGATGCAAAATGTCATTTCAGCTCAGATTAGAGGAAGGTGTTATAACGGGAAAAATTCTTCAAGAAAACACAGACGCATGCCTTTAGGCTGCAGTAAGTACTAGCATAGAAATTAAGGTGCAAACATGTGTTTTGGTTAATGTATTGTGTAGTGGTGGTGCGTTTCCATTCGTTTGCGGTGTAAGTAATGAAATGACGTAGGGTAGCTGTAGAGTTTTTACGCCTATGGGCCTACTAAGCGGTCGTTATTAACGAAGTGTAGTACTTTAAAGTCTGTTCTAAAGAAAAGGGAGTTTGCCTATTAAATCATTTTCAGGTAATAAAGAGCAACACAGCTGGTAATAATACAACATTAATTTAAGTGTACATTTAGCCTCAGTTTAAAATCACATTACTTATTGTTTGAAAAGAAATTTTGTAACACTGAAACAATCCAATGATTACGGCTCTGAGGTAGATATGTTTTGGTAAAAATAAAAATAATAATTGTTTTAGTATCAAAATTATGTGAAATCCCATGGTGCTCAGAGCCATTTGAACCATCTTAAAATGTCAAGTGCACAGTAAGTGATAAACAGTAGAATCTAGCCGTTCCTAGCTCATTCAGCCCACCGTTGAGCTATATACTAGTTGCACTGTAGGTGAAATATAAACCACAAGTATAGGCTGAAACGCTCACTCTAAATATCTACAAAATTCAACGAAATGTTTCTCACGTTGCAGCTAATACTAAAAATTCGATCTCTTTGTACAACTGTTTTGAGGGATTTTTGTGCCATAACCTATACTTTCTTCTTCTTAAGAACAAACCCGATGAAAACAAACACAAAGGCGATGATTGGTCAGCAGCCGTAGGACACGTACGTTGGTGCTGTTGCGCTTTTGGAAGAAGGTCCTACTTATGTACTAGATACCTAGTTGCTATGTTATGGTAAACTAAGATATTCAAATGTATTAACAGCCTTCAACGTTTTCCTTAATCACACTTTAGTTATGTACTTTTTTGTTACAAAACTCGCGTCAGCCGCTGTCTCTGTACTGGAGTGCTCTAATTGTCGAACTGTTAATACGTAGTGTGCAAACGGCTGACGCTGCTTCCTACTCCATAGTGAGACACGCGCGAGGAACAGCGTTAAAAAGTGACGAGAAACAGGGTGTCTCAATGTCTTCCACAAGTTTACAGGAAAAAATCCGCTTTGAAATGTTCCGAGAACATTATTACTAAAGTTAAAGCAGCAAACTGGATGCATAGTTGAATCGGTGTCGTTATGGAATAGTAATCTGCTGGTTCCAAACTCGCTTTTGTCTTCTGTTTTTCATTCAGTTTGGAGTACCGACGTTTTGTAGATATAAAATTCGTCAAAAATATGCCAATTATCACATAGCGAATCACAATTTTTTATGAAAAATGCAGGTCTTCATTTTCCTAATTACATAATGCACGCAATATTCCAGTTTTCATTGCAAATATAAATTCGTAACTATCGATATTTTGTAAAAGACTTAATAAAGAAAAATTAAATTTTTAGGTTAGAAATGATAAATAAAATACTCTTTGTTTGGGCATGTCCACTGTTCTATACCACAGATGCCTTGCACGAGGCAAAGTGATTACTGTCATAAAAACAAGGAAAACATTATTTCTCACGGCAAAGAGTACACCACATAATTGCTGCTTCTTCAGTTGCCACCGAACCACTGCAATATGAACCAAATAGAAATGATCTGGATCCAAGTTAATGGAGATATAGCGAGAAATAACGACACCTTAAGCTGTGAGACGTGCTGGAACTAATGCACGAAATTCTGTCACACGCTACTGCCGAACGTTGCCGGGGTGCCGAAACGCACGTCATGAAAGAAGACGAGAAAACGCTCTTGGATCGCTTCATGGATTCTGTCATTTCTGTTGCTGATCGACTGCACAGGACAGTTTTAGTACTGAAATGTATTTCTCGAATTCGGATATGGAAGGAGTTCAGAGATTACCAGGTACGTATGACCAAATAATACCTCCAGTGGCTACGATACATCCCTGCGATACATTTCTGAGTCACATATAGCTTTGTTTTAATTAGAAATTTTCGTAACTCTCTTTTTTAATTACAGTACTATGTTAGTTAATAACCCTAAGAAGCGTGCAGCATTGCTGGAGTTTTGTCGAATGTTATTTCATTCTGTTTATATATATATTTCGTGGTTCATTACCAATTTTTAACATGTACTTAAGACGAAATTATGGTGGCGTTGTACCTGCAAATCGCCGACGGCCGACATTGTAAACATGGTCTCTATAAATACACTACTGGCCATTAAAATTGCAACACCAAGAAGAAATGCAGATGGTAAACGGGTATTCAATCGACAAATATCTTATACTAGAACTTACATGTGATTACATTTTGACGCAATTTGGGTGCATAGATCCTGAGAAATCAGTACCCAGAACAACCACCTCTGGCCGTAATAACGGCCTTGATACGCCTGGGTATTCAGTCAAACAGACCTTGGATGGCGTGTACAGGTACAGCTGCCCATGCAGCTTCAACACGATGCCACAGTTCATCAAGAGTAGTGACTGGCGTATTGTGACGACCCAGTTGCTCGGCCACCATTGACCAGACGTTTTCAATTGGTGAGCGATTTTGAGAATGTGCTGGCAGGACAGCAGTCGCATACATTCTGTATTCAGAAAGGCCCGTGCAGGACCTGCAACATGCAGTCGTGCATTATCCTGCTGAAATGTAGGGTTTCGCAGGAATCAAATGAAGGGTACAGCCACGGGTCGTAACACGTCTGAAATGTAGCGTCCACTGTTCAAAGTGCCGTCAATGAAAACAAGAGGTGACCGAGACGTGTAACCAATGGCACCCCATACCATCACGCCGGGTGATACGCCAGTATGGCGATGACCAATACACACGTCCAATGTGCGTTCACCGCGATGTCGCCAAACACGGATGCGACCATCATGATGCTGTAAACAGAACCTGGATTCATCCGAAAAAATGACGTTTTGCCATTCGTGCACCCAGGTTCGTCGTTGATTACACCATCGCACGCGCCCCTGTCTGTGATGCAGCATCAAGGGTAACCGCAGCCATGGTCTCCGAGTTGATAGTCCTTGCTACTGCAAACGTCATCGATCTGTTCGTGCAGATGGTTGTTGTCTTGCAAACGTCCCCATCTGTTGACTCAGGGATCGAGACGTGGCTGCACGATCCGTTACAGCCATGCGGATAAGATGCCTGTCATCTCGACTGCTAGTGATACGAGGCAGTTGGGATCCAGCACGGCGTTCCGTATTACCCTCCTGAACCCACCGATTCCATTTTCTGCTAACAGTCATTGGATCTCGACCAACTCGAGCAGCAATGTCGCGATACGATTTACCGCAATCGCGATAGGCTACAATCCGGCCTTTATCAAAGTCGGAAACGTGATGGTACGCATTTCTCCTCCTTACACGAGGCATCACAACAACGTTTCACTAGGAAACGCCGATCAACTGCTGTTTGTGTATAAGAAATCGGTTGGAAACTTTCCTCATGTCAGCACGTTGTAGGTGTCGCCACAGGCGCCAACCTTGTGTGGATGCTCTGAAAAGTTAATCATTTGCATATCACAGCATCTTCTTCCTGTCGGTTAAATTTCGCGTCTGTAGCGCGTCATATTCGTGGTGTAGCAATTTTAATGGCCAGTAGTGTAAATAACTTTAAGAATCGAAGGCGACTGTGAAATCTTTTAAAATGTGCGGGTATTGCGGAATTTGTGTGAAGCCAAGTAAAATTCATGTAAAAAGTAAACGTTGTTATTGGAAAAGTGTGCTTCTGAAAGTCAAGAAAATCCAATAATCAAAATGATATAAATCTTTTCACCGACTGCAAACTGTTGTCAACGAGAGGGAAAAGGAGTAATAACGGGCGTAAGTAACATGCACAAAATGTCACATTCATTAGCAAAACGGCTTTTAACTCCATATGAATAAAAGCTCGTTATGTATGAGAAATGTTCACAAAATCACCACTGATGATGCTTTTACCAATAAAGTGAAATGCGACTTGTAAATACTTTTCTTAATTTGCTGATGCTGAAGACATGATTAATCCTAGATTACTAAAGCCTCGTAAAATTTACGATAGCTGTTGGTACCAACTAACGAGCTGAGAGTACTAATGGCGCAAGCGCTTGCAGAAGCAAACCGAGTAAATGACTGCCAGAGTTAAACGGGTGTTTATAAGTGACGTGAGTTACCATCGGAACATCAGATTATTTCTCCTAATGGGCTGTTACTCTCTGTATAGTCGTAGCTATGGTTAGAGATTGTAGTTACCCAGAAATATTTTTTTATAATACATTAAAAATACTCATGTTCCTTAAAACTTTTTAGACTAAAACTGGTATAAGTGCAAAAACATGTTATTTAATATGCTTTATTTTAAAGTTTTTTTTGGTACCACACGCATGATATACCTACCAATATACACTCCTGGAAATGGAAAAAAGAACACATTGACACCGGTGTGTCAGACCCACCATACTTGCTCCGGACACTGCGAGAGGGCTGTACAAGCAATGATCACACGCACGGCACAGCGGACACACCAGGAACTGCGGTGTTGGCCGTCGAATGGCGCTAGCTGCGCAGCATTTGTGCACCGCCGCCGTCAGTGTCAGCCAGTTTGCCGTGGCATACGGAGCTCCATCGCAGTCTTTAACACTGGTAGCATGCCGCGACACCGTGGACGTGAACCGTATGTGCAGTTGACGGACTTTGAGCGAGGGCGTATAGTGGGCATGCGGGAGGCCGGGTGGACGTACCGCCGAATTGCTCAACACGTGGGGCGTGAGGTCTCCACAGTACATCGATGTTGTCGCCAGTGGTCGGCGGAAGGTGCACGTGCCCGTCGACCTAGGACCGGACCGCAGCGACGCACGGATGCACGCCAAGACCGTAGGATCCTACGCAAGGCCGTAGGGGACCGCACCGCCACTTCCCAGCAAATTAGGGACACTGTTGCTCCTGGGGTATTGGCGAGGACCATTCGCAACCGTCTCCATGAAGCTGGGCTACGGTCCCGCACACCGTTAGGCCGTCTTCCGCTCACGCCCCAACATCGTGCAGCCCGCCTCCAGTGGTGTCGCGACAGGCGTCAATGGAGGGACGAATGGAGACGTGTCGTCTTCAGCGATGAGAGTCGCTTCTGCCTTGGTGGCAATGATGGTCGTATGCGTGTTTGGCGCCGTGCAGGTGAGCGCCACAATCAGGACTGCATACGACCGAGGCACACAGGGCCAACACCCGGCATCATGGTGTGGGGAGCGATCTCCTACACTGGCCGTACACCACTGGTGATCGTCGAGGGGACACTGAATAGTGCACGGTACATCCAAACCGTCATCGAACCCATCGTTCTACCATTCCTAGACCGGCAAGGGAACTTGCTGTTCCGACAGGACAATGCACGTCCGCATGTATCCCGTGCCACCCAACGTGCTCTAGAAGGTGTAAGTCAACTACCCTGGCCAGCAAGATCTCCAGATCTGTCCCCCATTGAGCATGTATGGGACTGGATGAAGCGTCGTCTCACGCGGTCTGCACGTCCAGCACGAACGCTGGTCCAACTGAGGCGCCAGGTGGAAATGGCATGGCAAGCCGTTCCACAGGACTACATCCAGCATCTCTACGATCGTCTCCATGGGAGAATAGCAGCCTGCATTGCTGCGGAAGGTGGATATACACTGTACTAGTGCCGACATTGTGCATGCTCTGTTGCCTGTGTCTATGTGCCTCTGGTTCTGTCAGTGTGATCATGTGATGTATCTGACCCCAGGAATGTGTCAATAAAGTTTCCCCTTCCTGGGACAATGAATTCACGGTGTTCTTATTTCAATTTCCAGGAGTGTATTTACATTATAAAACAAGGGTAGGTGACTGTGAGTAATCAAAGCGAGGTTAATGTAACAAACTGACAAATAATAGGTAAATAGCAAATAAAATTAAAATAAATTATTTTGGTGTGTTTTCAACACATGCGAGAGTCACTTTTTATAATCCCCTGATACTGTCTATAGAGTCAAAATCATATCACTCTGCGTTATTTCTTGAAGAATGTCCTTCCTGGCCATTTTGACGCTGTACCATCGTGTTGTGCATTTTTGAGCCCTCGTCCCTTTCTTTGACCACGTCCTCCTCTTTCTCCGCTCCCTGTTCTCACACCCATAGAAACAGCTGTCTGGGAATGGGATGTATGGCTACAGAACGGATGCTAAAGTGGAGGGATTTGGTTCTTCGTCTCCTACAGAGTTATCCATTTAATTAAAACACATCTTGACTCAAAGGTTGCAGAAGAGGTATTGATGAGGGACCAGCATTGGGCCTCCTAAACAGTAGAATGCTACAGCTAAAATCCGCTTCTATAAATGAAAGATCACGGTTTAGTGATCTGCACTGTTGGAGGATTTTATTTGCTGTTCAGAACCAACTGGTATACCTCTTTTGTGTTTTATTTCCTCCTGTCTCTAGCAACATTGACCTTTGCTACGGCTTACGCTGCCTTAATTGAAAGAAAGTTTTCCGTTTTCATATCCACTACAGAAAACACTTTGTCGACCTGATTCACTGCTTTCATCCTGTCTTTGAGGATAACTACATGTTTGAATAGCTTCTTTGCCTTTTCAGAGAGACCGAAATCGCTGTAACATTCCATGTATGTATGATCAGGTTCAAGGGCCTTTCAATATATTGATTTTGCCGACAGACGTCCAAGCGGTATTTCAAAATATGACTTATTTAAATATGCATTCAATATTACTATAAATACTTTTAAAAGCATATACGTCACGCTATTACTGTACTTTCAAAATATATGTGCCCGAAAATTCTTTAAACACAGAAGCAATTCTCCGTCTGCCCGCCATTTCACTTGTACTAGTTGTTTTCTAAATGCAGTCTAGGCACTGGCTTAGAGCTCAGATTTTATCATCACAGGGTGCTGCACAATTCAGGAAATCGGTTCTAATCGTTTTACTCAGAAGAGACCCGCATTTTAGCTTTCCAAAGGGGTATTTAGATCATTTTACTGTGAAATGTTACTTGTTTCCTTGTACTCTCACTCCATCAATTAGCGATTCCCACCAATCTGCTGTTGGCAGTATGGGGTGTAAAACAAGACTTTTGTACTTATTTTGTACGTGACATACCATTTGATGCCTCATAATTGTAATTAAGTAGTGCATAAACAATAAATTATGACTTTCTTCGAATACAATATGGAGCAGTAAAATTTACGATGGTTTAGTGACAATGTAAAATTTTCGCCCCAGACTTCTGGTTGGTTTCATGCGGCCCGCTACGAAGTCCTCTCCTGTGCTGTATTCCAGTCTGTTTTCCTCTACAGTTTTTACCCTCTCCTGCTTCGTCTAGTATCATGGAAGCTACTCCCTCATGTGTTAACGGATGTCCTATCATCGCATTCCTTCTTCTTCTCAATGTTTTCCATATTTTTCTTTCCTCGCCGATTCTGCGGAGAACCTCCTCATTCCTTACCATATCAGTGCACATAATTTTCGGCATTCTTCTGTAGCCCCACATCTCAAATGCTTCGATTCTCTTCTCTTATCTTGAACCTTTCTTTTTTTCCGTCATCGCTTCTTCGATGTATAGATTAAACAAAAGGGACGAAAGAATACAATCCTGTCTTAACCCCTTTTTAATCCGAGCACTTCGTTCTTGGTCTTCCGTTCTTATTGTTCCCGCTTGGTTCTAGAGCATATTGTATATCACCTGTCTTTCCCTGTAGCTTACCCCCATTTTCCTCAGAATTTCGGACATCTTGCACCAATTGACATTGTCGAACGCCTTTTCGGCAAATCCTAAGGACATGTCTTGACTTCTCTTTAGTTCTTCTTCTATTACGAACCGCAACGTCAAACTGCCTCCCTCGTGCCTTTGCCTTTCCTAAAACCAAACTGATCATCATCTAACACATCCTCAATTTTCTTTTGCATTTTTCTGTATATTATTCTTGTCAGCAACTTGGATACATGAGCTGTTAACCGGATAATGTTTCGTATAGAGGAAGATCTGCTTTAGGTTCTATTCTTGCCTGCGGTTGCGTAGCTGGTTCACTCACAAACGTTACTGAAAATACTCTCAGACTTGAACAATAGACTATTTGAAACGAGGGGAGAGTTGCTCGGCCGGATACAGCTCCAAGAGTTTCGCAGAGGGAACGGTGTTCAGCTGCTGACCTCTGGGGTACGTGGCTATCTGGCCGCTTATCACCGCACAGCAGTTGTTTGGACACAGTGTACGTACCTCGTCGAGGACTCGGGCAGAATTGGTTCCCTTTTGTGAGTCGGCGCGGGCCGAGCGTTTGCACACGGGCGCTCCGCCTAATAATGGTATCACTGGCGACTCGTCCTCTCGCTGCGGTCTCCTTGCGGCTGCAGATGGAACGTTTACAAACACGGTCGCGGCTCCTGTGTGCCCTTTGTGCAGGGAGCCGCGGGCCCGGATGCTGCGGAGGGCGCGGTATGCGGCGGGACAAAGGCGATCCGTCAGCCCGCGGTAACCTAATAATGGCCGGACCGGCCTATCGCGAGCCGCCATCTCGCGGCCCGCCCCTAATGTCCTCTTAAAACGTCGACGGAGCCTACTAGGGTCGGACGCGACGTTGATTTAACTTCCCAAGTGATACAACGGCGAGCGCACCCTTGCGATACCTTTTGTGTGAGAACAGAAACAGGACAGATAATCGCATTCGGAGAGCAAGCTGTAAGAGACCGTGTCCTTCCGCTAGTTGTGCGTTACGTAAGTACTGGAAGATACTTGCATGTTTTAGGAGCATCTGCTTGCGCGCCATAGCTGCCTCTTTACCAAGCAGAATGTAATTCCACACAAGCGACATGTCACCGTGTCCCGCCGCTTTCTACGCATGGGCAATATGATTGGGCTTGAGAAACGCTCGACTCTAGGGTAAATTCTCTTCAGTTTTTCGGGTTCTCTCAACAAGTTGTAGATGGTGCTGCGTTCCGAGTGGCTCTGAGCACTATGGGACTTAACATCTATGGTCATCAGTCCCCTAGAACTTAGAACTACTTAAACCTAACTAAACTAAGGACATCACACAACACTCAGCCATCACGAGGCAGAGAAAATCCCTAACCCCGCCGGGAATCGAACCCGGGAACCCGGGCGTGGGAGGCGAGAACGCTACCGCACGACCACGAGATGCGGGCCGTTCCGAGTGACTGTGCGTAACTACTCTACAACGAAGCATTGATTCACAGCAGAGGTAATCGTTGTCTTCTACACGTACAACCAAGAATTTGAAAATGCAGTTTCGACATTGGTATCAAGGGTACTACCTTCATCAATTTTTATTGAAATAGTAATGTATTTATCAGAAGGCAAAAACCACGTATTTGTTATTAAAAAAACACAGATCCTGCGCGAAACAAAAACTGTTTCTTAAAATAAAATAACTCATGCATTTTGCACGCATATTTATTTATTTATTTATTTGCTTATTTACACTGACCAATTAGGGCCTTAAGGCCCTCTCTTACATCTGACCAGGAACAACACATGCAGATACAGGGTGTTTCAAAAATGACCGGTATATTTGAAATGGCAGTAAAAACTAAACGAGCAGCGATAGAAATACACCGTTTGTTGCAATATGCTTGGGACAACAGTACATTTTCAGGCGGACAAACTTTCGAAATTACAGTAGTTACAATTTTCAACAACAGATGGCGCTGCAAGTGATGTGAAAGATATAGAAGACAACGCAGTCTGTGGGTGCGCCATTCTGTACGTCGTCGTTCTGCTGTAAGCGTGTGCTGTTCACAACGTGCAAGTGTGCTGTAGACAACATGGATTTTTCTGGTGTTGGAATTCCACCGCCTAGAACACAGTGTTGTTGCAACAAGACGAAGTTTTCAACGGAGGTTTAATGTAACCAAAGGACCGAAAAGCGATACAATAAAGGATCTGTTTGAAAAATTTCAACGGACTGGGAACGTGAGGGATGAACGTGCTGGAAAGGTAGGGCGACCGCGTACGGCAACCACAGAGGGCAACGCGCAGCTAGTGCAGCAGGTAATCCAACAGCGGCCTCGGGTTTCCGATCGCCGTGTTGCAGCTGCGGTCCAAATGACGCCAACGTCCACGTATCGTCTCATGCGCCAGAGTTTACACCTCTATCCATACAAAATTCAAACGCGGCAACCCCTCAGTGCCGCTACCATTGCTGCACGAGAGACATTCGCTAACGATATAGTGCACAGGATTGATGACGGCGATATGCATGTGGGCAGCATTTGGTTTACTGACGAAGCTTATTTTTACCTGGACGGCTTCGTCAATAAACAGAACTGGCACATATGGGGAAAAGCCCCATGTTGCAGTCCCATCGTCCCTGCATCCTCAAAAAGTACTGGTCTGGGCCGCCATTTCTTCCAAAGGAATCATTGGCCCATTTTTCAGATCCGAAACGATTACTGCATCACGCTATCTGGACATTCTTCGTGAATTTGTGGTGGTACAAACTGCCTTAGACGACACTGCGAACATCTCGTGGTTTATGCAAGATGGTGCCCGGCCACATCGCACGGCCGACGTCTTTAATTTCCTGAATGAATATTTCGATGATCGTGTGATTGCTTTGGGCTATCCGAAACATACAGGAGGCGGCGTGGATTGGCCTCCCTATTCGCCAGACATGAACCCCTGTGACTTCTTTCTGTGGGGACACTTGAAAGACCAGGTGTACCGCCAGAATCCAGAAACAATTGAACAGCTGAAGCAGTACATCTCATCTGCATGTGAAGCCATTCCGCCAGACACGTTGTCAAAGGTTTCGGGTAATTTCATTCAGAGACTACGCCATATTATTGCTACGCATGGTGGATATGTGGAAAATATCGTACTATAGAGTTTCCCTGACCGCAGCGCCATCTGTTGTTGAAAATTGTAACTACTGTAATTTCGAAAGTTTGTCTACCGGAAAATGTACTGTTGTCCCAAGCATATTGCAACAAACGGTGTATTTCTATCGCTGCTCGTTTAGTTTTTATTGCCGTTTCAAATATACCGGTCATTTTTGAAACACCCTGTATATTACCAAAACATTTATGAAAGTGATAACAATCTTAGAGATGATAATAAGCATAATAACAGTAATAATATTAATAATAATAATAATAATAATAATAATAATAATAGCTGCCAATAATGAAACTAAGGATAAATGGCAATAATAACAGTAATAATAAAACAAAGTGCATTAAAAATAATGTAGACTAGTTTAGAACAACTTAAATCATGTTTAGTATTGTCAGAAAAAGAAAGTATGAAGAATAAGAAAATCGGAATGACAGTAATAGTGGCTGTCAGGAGAAGACTTGATATAAGTAAATACCTCTGTATGTTAGGAGAAGGGAAAAGTTGTTGGGGGAGGGGCGATTGAAGAGTGTGGGCTGTAGACCAGCATGTGGGAGATATAGCTATTGCGAGAGAAGGTGAGCTATTAGCTGCTCATTGAAGCCTGCAAGTGATTTAATTTCTCTGATATTTTGAGGAAGATTGTTCCAAAGTCGCCCCTGGTGTGGTCGAGCGGTTCTAAGCTCTTCAGTCTGGAACCGCGTGACCGCTACGGTCGCAGGTTCGAATCCTGCCTCAGGCATGGATGTGTGCGATGTCCTCAGATTAGTTAGGTTTAAGTAGTTCTAAGTTCTAGGGGACTAATGACCTCAAATGTTAAGTCCCATAGTGCTCAGAGCCATTTGAACCATTTTGTTCCAAAGTCGGGTTCCGGATAGAGAAAATGATTCAGAAAACATGACTGTGTTGTGTGGTGGTACTGACAGGATCTTACCTTGTTGAGAACGAGTATTTCTGCTGTGCTGTTCAGATAGTAATGTAATGGCTGAAGGTAAGTAAGAGGGAGTCTGATGATTGAGAAGACGATGGAGTAAACATGAAGTATGGTAGTCCCTGCGTTCATCAGCACGTAGCCACGATAATTGTTCATAGGCTGGAGTGATACGATCGTAATAACGAACGTCACAAATATATCGTACGCAAGCATTCATCGCCAGTTCAAGCTGCGAAAGTTATCGTACGAAAGTCCTTGAAGAATAGCATCGCCATAGTCGAGAATAGGGAGTGTTAGAGATTCTACGAGCTCTTCTTAAGCTCGAATGAAAATACTTTTTTATATTTCTGTAGACAATGAAGGGATGCAGAAACTTTCTTACAGACTGCAGTAGTGTGCTCAGTCCAGTCTAAGTGGTGGTCCAGGATTATCCCCAAGTTCTTTGCAGAAAATAAATAAAAAAGAAATGCTATTAGGTTGGTGCATAAGGTCGTAGAGTTTTTGGTTTGCTTGTCGGTATTCCTGTGACTATGGGTTTTGTAGTGGAACAGACCCCTCCCCACTGGCGCAAATGACGAAAAAGGAAAATGTTTATTTTTTTTATTCAAATGAAATTACGCAATTAATTATTTAAATTATCATTTTTGTAAATTAATATTAAAATAAATAAATTTTCTTGTAAACGCGCTCTTTGGTTGGAAGCAGTGAAGACAAGGCATTGCTATCTCTGACCAAAGAGGTGCGGTAGCGTTGTTAGACGTCCGCCAGTCGAGAGCAGCAGCAGTTGCAATTAAGACCTCTTACTGTGATAACACGTAGAGCAGTTCATAGGAACAGTGCAAGTGACTGATGTATTCTTGTAAATGACATTGACCAGTTTGAAGATTCGTTAATGTCAGATTTCATTGCAACTCAATTTCGTATGGTCGTAAATAAGTACAAGCAATAAATGAATGTGAAAAACAACAAGATCAAGTGTTAGAAAAAAAAAATCATTTCCATACCTACCTACTTCAAGAATCGGAGGGAGAAAGTCAACGGAGACAATAGCCTGACGAGCAGCTATCAAGAGAAAACTAAGATCTACACAGCCTACTGTAAAAATAGGCAAAAAGGGATTCTAAAAGCAAATTCACTCTGTTAAATCTCAAAAATTATCCAAGGTTGTTATTTCTGTAGTAAATTGACCCATATTGTCCGATACGGTCGTGAAAAGTTACATTCTCAATACTGCATTAAAAACACTTTCTTTTGGAGACTTAGAAAACTTTAATAGAAATTTGTTCACATAGAAATAAATTTTCTTTTGGCAATTTTACTTCGGATCGAAAATCAGGGGTAGTCTCATTCACGAGTTCCTATCCCCCTAAACTCTAAAAAATAAACTACCTACCAAAAAACCAAATTTACTACAGTTTGTTTATCGATTGTAATTTTTTATTTGTAGATCACCTTTGATATATGAGTTTACATATTGTCATTTTGTCTTTTGCAGACAGTGACTGGAGCTGTGGACGCCAGAAAATGGATTGCTAAGTGAAGAAATGGCAAGAATACCGACAATGATGAGCGTCGTTGACCGGGCGGCCGCCAAGTGCAGGTCTTATTTCATTCGACGCCACATTGGGCGACTTGTGCCCCGGTGATGAGGATGAAATGATGATGAGGACAACACAACACCCAGCTCATGAGCGGAGGCAGCTAGGAACATTTGCTGCGTCTTTGGGGGATAAATCCCTTGGACAGAGCACTGTAAGAAAATGGTTTCCTCGCTTGAAGGAGGATCGTTTTGACATTAGTGATTCTCCACTTTCAGGAAGACCTTCGGTGTTTGATGAAGATCGTTTAAACGCATTAAACCACAATGATCCATATCAATGTACTTGAGAACTGGTAAATGTGATGAACTGTGATCAAGTGCGACATTTGCATGCAATAGAGAAGGTTTAAAAAATCGGGTGTGTGGGTTCCGCATGCTCTAAGACAAAATCACAAAAATCAGTGAAAGGCCGTCTATGCGTCTCTACTTACTCGTCTCAATTGCCCGCTCATCAACACCGACCATTCCTATCCTGTATCGCTACTAGTGAAGAGAATTGGTGTCTTTAATTTAACATAAGGAAAAGAAAGGAATGGTTGAGCGCAAATAGAGTAACTACTCGCCGTACAGAGGCTTGAGCGTATCCACAAAAGATAACGTTAAGCATCTGGTGGAACAGCGACTGGTGTAGTGTACTATGAGTTGCTTCCCCGAGGTGTAACCATCATTGTTGAGATTTATTGTCAACAATTGAGACGCGCAATGCAAGAAAAACGACCAGGAAGACTGCGCCGCGTGATGCTACACCACGGTGATGCCCACCCGCGTTCTGCAAGATTGACGAAAAACACTATACAGGAGTTGTATCGGGAAGTCATTCCGCACCCACCTTATTCACCTGATGTTGCTCCCTCAGATTGTCATCATTTCCGCTCTCTATCGAACAACAAATGGCTCTGAGCACTATGGGACTTAACATCTGAGGTCATCAGTCCCCTAGAACTTAGAACTACTTAAACCTATCCAACCTAAGGACATCACACAAATCCATGCCCGAGGCAGGATTCGAACTTGCGACCATAGCGGTCGCGCGGTTCCAGACTGTAGCGCCCTAGAACCGCTCAGTCACTCCGGCCGGCCTATCGAACAACCTTCATGAAACTTCCTTTCTGGATGAAAACCACGTGATTGCTACAGTCGTGGAATCGAAAAGTTACTCTAGCGTTGGCAGACTCATTAAGTTGTGAAGCAGAACATATTATTGATGACTGAAGTCTCTGTTATGTGTATCTGTTGTGTTTATTAAACTTATCGAAAAATGCTACGAATTTATGCAACAACCTAATATAACCCATTATACCCAGAAACTGTTTACATAAATTTACTTGTTCTAAAAAGCAAAAAAATCGCATTGCCGTCGATTTTTGTTTATAAATGTAATAAAATTATAAACAGCCGACCAGTTGCAATGGATAAAGAATTCTTTACCTAGGTTTCGACATATATAAATTTGCCTTCTTTAGAAGGTGGCCTAAGGACAATGAACAGGATATCTTACATTAGAAAGGTATGAAACTTAAACCAAGAATAAATTTTTAACACAAATTAGAGAACTCTTGCATTACAGAAATATGAGAACGACGACTGGTACTTACAATTTTACATTAGTAAGGACTAATGTACCATTTTTTACAAACGTCGGCATAGATCCATTTGTCAAAAATGAAATATAGCCCTAGAATTAGGGTTTGTCACGTAAATATATAAAATAGTACATGGATCTTGCAGAGCTCACTGTAATCGGCGAGCGTAGTTACTCTGAAACCAGGGCAGGTGGCGCTCGTGGCGAGAAACATGTACCAATTGGCGTACAAAGGCAACGTGTAAATTATCAGTATTAATAACGTACTTAGGTAAAGTAATAATAAAAAAGGATGGGAATTAACACTCCCGTTATAACAGTATGGGAGCATTGGTACAAATAATGTAGTTATATATTAAAAAACCAGGTGGCGCTTACGCCGAGGAAATTACGCCCAGTGACATATACTGCCAAAATATAAAAATTGCATTACTATATTAGTGACGCCCACAAACGGTATATATGTCAGAACTTTAAAATTGACAATAATGACTCTTGTCAAGAAAGAATTACGACCACTGGTGTACGATTCTGTTAATACACATTCGCAGAGAAAACCAAAATTTTAGAACCAGACAAAATCACATAAGGGCCGATGTAGTAGCAAACATACATCGTGAGAAAGCCACCATTACATAAGGGGTAGTGAGCTTAATGCATTCAAGGTGCATCATAGCTTCCTGAGGAAATAAACCACTAAGGTTACCAGCATTAATGTTATACCATAAACAGTAAAGGTTTAAAGCCTTCGAAAAATTGTCTACAAGCAAGGTTCAACTGGTCGTTCAGTATATTAACTAAATGCCATTACAGTTTTCTTCTTTGTCTGTTTATAAGTAGTCGTGTTTTGGAAAATATTCTCTCAACGGGAGCAAAAGTTGTACATATTGCAAGGGTTTTTTTTTCCCACGGCAGGTCTGGGGTAACTGTTCTCATTTTCCTTCCAGGACTGTATAAGATTATTCGTGCGTTGTAGGTATGATTCGTCCCCGTGCCGTTGTTAAACCTCCACGCTACACTATCACGGCAACTTTTCATTAGATTTTTATTGGAAACTTCGTCATCGAAAGAAGCCAGTAAGAAACTACTGGCGTTTTGTTTGGGATCGTACTCGTGGTTAGTGTCGATAGAGAGCGGATTGAGTAGATGAGGTCTCTGAAACGTGCATCCACTCTGCAGTTAGGCTTGCAACGAATGGGCGTCGGAAAGGGCAATGTTTTCAATCCTAGGTCGAGCACGGTACCGTAGCAGTTTCATGTAGTCTCTTTGTATCTATTAATCCTAGCCTAGCTGTTAGTGAGTTGTGTTGGTGTAACTCTTGCGCTGTCAGGGTAACCCATGTTCCTTTGATACGGTTAGCTTTGAAAGAGAGACATAGTTTTCAGTTGAGATTTCACATATTACCAATTCAAAAGTCTCAAATACACTTAACAATTCGTTCAAAATTCGCCGCTTGTCAGCTGTGAGGTACTGAACACCTGAATACAAAGATGATAAAGGGGCTGTGATGAATTCCTTTTATATAAAACGTACCGTCCCATCGGGTTTCGGTTTCCTGAATTAATTTGTTTTCTTGTTTTTTCATTAGATCTTGAATCTCATAGCATTGCAACCTGTTTTAAAATATCTGACCATTTTTCTGGCCCTTCTCGCATAATGCAGAGCTTACTATTACTGTTCAGGGAACTTTCTACAGCTAAATTGATGGTGTCGACAAACCAAGACACCTGTTGCTTGTCTATGATGCCACTGTGAATAAGTTTTACGGCTGCCCTCGTGTTGGCTCTGAGCACTATGGGACTTAACATCTGTGGTCATCAGTCCCCTAGAACTTAGAACTACTTAAACCTAACTAACCTAAGGACATCACACAACACCCAGCCATCACGAGGCAGAGAAAATCCCTGACCCCGCCGGGAATCGAACCCGGGAACCCGTGCGTGGGAAGCGAGAACGCTACCGCACGACCACGAGATGCGGGCGTTACTGGTGTTGTCAGCTCTGATGCTTATAACTTAGTTTTCGATGTTCCATTTTGAAACAACATTATCTAACGCCTCACTAATATTTAACGCTGTATGCTTTTCGGGGAAACGGAATGTCAGCAGCTAAAGTTTCCAGCAGCAATTACTGTTAATAAAATGAACAGTTACAGCCATATGTGTCTCACAATTCACAGAAGTCCAAATATAGGTCGTTAAAGAAGCAGAGGTAGAGTCTTTCACTTACAAGTTTTAGTCTTTTCCTCTTTACAGTAAGTTTCTTCATTCATGTGGTGCAATTTTTGTTCTATTTGGTACCGAATATGTTGAGTCCAACAGTGCAACTAAACATCGAAAACCCGTGTCCTCTGCGACTGAGAGTGGTTGAGAAACGTTTGTTATCATGACCACTAGTGTTGCGTCTAGTTATAGTCGCCGTTTGCTTCCCTCTATGAAGAGGATGGTTCAAATGGCTCTGAGCACTATGGGACTTAACTTCTTTGGTCATCAGTCCCCTAGAACTTAGAACTAACTAAGCCTAACTAACCTAAGGACATCACACACATCCATGCCCGAAGCAGGATTCGAACCTGCTACCGTAGCGGTCACGCAGTTCCAGACTGTAGTGCCTAGAACCGGCTGGGCCACTTCAGCCGGCTATGAAGAGGAACGTAGGGTTTAAATTAGTGCTGCTACAAGGAAACAAGTTTTGCATGAAAACTAGTCCAATAGAATTACATATCGTGCAGTGCATAAGCTTGGATAGTTTTGATTTTGGGGTATGTTTTACACTCCTGGAAATGGAAAAAAGAACACATTGACACCGGTGTGTCAGACCCACCATACTTGCTCCGGACACTGCGAGAGGGCTGTACAAGCAATGATCACACGCACGGCACAGCGGACACACCAGGAACCGCGGTGTTGCCCGTCGAATGGCGCTAGCTGCGCAGCATTTGTGCACCGCCGCCGTCAGTGTCAGCCAGTTTGCCGTGGCATACGGAGCTCCATCGCAGTCTTTAACACTGGTAGCATGCCGTGACAGCGTGGACGTGAACAGTATGTGCAGTTGACGGACTTTGAGCGAGGGCGTATAGTGGGCATGCGGGAGGCCGGGTGGACGTACCGCCGAATTGCTCTACACGTGGGGCGTAAGGTCACCACAGTACATCGATGTTGCCGCCAGTGGTCGGCGGAAGGTGCACGTGCCCGTCGACTTGGGACCGGACCGCAGCGACGCACGGATGCACGCCAAGACCGTAGGATCCTACGCAGTGCCGTAGGGGACCGCACCGCCACTTCCCAGCAAATTAGGGACACTGTTGCTCCTGGGGTATCGGCGAGGACCATTCGCAACCGTCTCCATGAAGCTGGGCTACGGTCCCGCACACCGTTAGGCCGTCTTCCGCTCACGCCCCAACATCGTGCAGCCCGCCTCCAGTGGTGTCGCGACAGGCGTGAATGGAGGGACGAATGGAGACGTGTCGTCTTCAGCGATGAGAGTCGCTTCTGCCTTGGTGCCAATGATGGTCGTATGCGTGTTTGGCGCCGTGCAGGTGGGCGCCACAATCAGGACTGCATACTACCGAGGCACACAGGGCCAACACCCGGCATCATGGTGTGGGGAGCGATCTCCTACACTGGCCGTACACCACTGGTGATCGTCGAGGGGACACTGAATAGTGCACGGTACATCCAAACCGTCATCGAACCCATCGTTCTACCATTCCTAGACCGGCAAGGGAACTTGCTGTTCCAGCAGGACAATGCACGTCCGCATGTATCCCGTGCCACCCAACGTGCTCTAGAAGGTGTAAGTCAATTTCCCTGGCCAGCAAGATCTCCGGATCTGTCCCCCATTGAGCATGTTTGGTACTGGATGAAGCGTCGTCTCACGCGGTCTGCACGTCCAGCACGAACGCTGGTCCAACTGAGGCGCCAGGTGGAAATGGCATGGCAAGCCGTTCCACAGGACTACATCCAGCATCTCTACGATCATCTCCATGGGAGAATAGCAGCCTGCATTGCTGCGAAAGGTGGATATACACTGTACTAGAGCCGACATTGTGCATGCTCTGTTGCCTGTGTCTATGTGCCTGTGGTTCTGTCAGTGTGATCATGTGATGTATCTGACCCCAGGAATGTGTCAATAAAGTTTCCCCTTCCTGGGACAATGAATTCACGGTGTTCTTATTTCAATTTCCAGGAGTGTATTTCGGGATTTTGATGATCTAACGCACCAGTTGGACATAATTTGGCACGGTATTCCTCAGGAGGAATCCAACAACTCTGTCAATCAGTTCCAAGCTGAATAACTGCTCGCATGAGGACCAGAGGTGGTCCTACACGTTATTCACTTGCTCAATTTATGAAGCTCTTTCTCTTGAATAAATCATACAATTTTTCTGAAATTGTGGTCAGTTGTTTGTTTTTACATGTGCATAACATCTAAAGATTTCCACTTCATTCGGATATTCTTCCGTGGTGCGTCGTTTCTGCCTTACTGTTGTGAGGTAACGGGCGAGTCGTCGCGCCCTGAAAATATTCTCAGTTCGGAGGAAGCAGTGGCCGCACGGGCCGCGGGCCTCTCGGCAGGCCGACCACGTGGTGGCAGTCGCTGGCCGAAGCAAGACGGGGCCAGCCGCGTGGCTGGGAATTCCGTGGCGACTCTATGTTGATGAAGGAGGCACGCCGAGAGTGCCAAATATGGCGATCTTTGTGAAACCTCAATGGCACACATTTCACAGTTCGTATAGAAATTAATAGTAGCCAGATGAATCATGATACCTCAAAAGGAAACATGTACATTACCATTATTTGCACGACGATTCTGAAGATTTAATCAGATTTTCAATATATTTATTAGTTTAAAGTTTAGTATCTGACGATAAATTATACAAGTAACATCCAGCAACGAATTTCCAAAATCTAAACGGTTCATCCGATTTCGTGCCTTTAGAAAGCTATTAGTGTAAAACTAAATTGCTATGAATTACTGGCATGTAACCTGAATAGTACACGAGTTATTGGAGGTCAAAGTGGCCGATTACTATCGATCGCGTCACACCATAAGTACTCCACAGTTACACGAAAAAACGGTAACAGCATGCTTATAAACGTATTTATTCATCTATGTCTTTGTTTATATCCGATATATAGTATTCATGAAGAAATTGGTTAAATATTTACTGTTTTAGAAAGCACAGAGGCATTAGGCCACTGGCCTACCTTTGTTGTTATTCCTTTGATATATGTTTATTTAATTTGTTTATGTAGTTAATAATGTGTGTTAGAGCGTGTTTATGGTCCAGCCGTAGGAATATTTATTTAATTTCAAGTATTTATATGTAAATCCAGTATTTCGTATGTGCTTAAATATGTTTGTGAGTGTGCGTTAGCTTGGAGACACGGAGGGAACGCTCTAGCTAAGGCACAGCGCTCGCTAATGGTGAGACTATGAAACTAGGGGACGAGGTTTTTCGAGAGTGGACACGGTGGCAGTTCTGGGGAGTGCGGCGCGAGGGACAGTGGCATAGGACACGGGAAGTGCAGGACGCACGGTCGCGACAGACTTGGAGTGTGGAGCGGTTTGCGCGTGATCGCGGCAGATAGAAAAACTTCGGAGTGCCGACTTGTGCACTTGTGAGATTTCCGTGGCTTCTACACTGAAGACGTAGTGTACGTTTAGAAGTGAATATTTCGCGAGCTATGTTGTTGTTCATGACTAATTACATGCAGTAGGAATCTACTGTTTCCCTGTTATTCAACGTAGATTTTATTTAATTGCTGGACCATCGACATCAATACGTGATTTGCAAAAATATACCAAATTCTCAAAAGTAACTCTACTATCGTACTCATCATTTAAAGTCCTTTCATTTATAAATTTATGTGTTACATTCATAATTCGCAAATTGCCGAGTGATAGAAACATTCGACCATTCTATTCATGTATGTATTCTTATCGTACACTGTAGACTCAGCAGCATTTGGCCAGTAATGCAACAACTACGTATCCCAGCCTCTAGACAACGAAACCAGCCAAAACTTTTAATATGTCAACCCTGAGTCTGAGGGTGCGTAGTTATTTGAAAGCCCACAGTGTGTATACAAATCGGCGCCCCAAGCATTCGCTTGTGTCGCTTGGGCCTTAAACCAGCACTTCTCTTTACCCAACTTCAGTCTCCTCAACACAAACTATCCACCATTTTAATAAATCTGCGCACTGAGCAACAGTTCAGGGAACTAAGGACACATTTGAAAAGGAAATTAAAGTTATTAGAGCAGAAATTAAAACTTTAAGATTTCCGATACCATTGTAATTCTGTCAGAGACGGCAAAGAGCTTCGAACGGCAATTCGTCTTAATGACTAGTATATCGAAAAGGCGATATAAATAGAATATCAACAAAACCATGAGCAAAACGAGGGTCGCGGAATACAGTGGAACCCGTTTACCTTGCTCCCATTAATCCGTATCTTTTTTATTTATTTAGAGTAAATGTTTCGTATTTGATACTCCGTAAGTAACAGCGCCAATAGTGTACGAGGAGAACCACTGAATTTAAATGCAGCCAACCAACATATAGGTATCTTAATAAGATGTCAGTTAACAAGTTCACAGTGAGCTGCAGAGCTCTGTATTGCCTCTGTTTTGCGAGTGTAAAATGGTGCAAAACAGAAGAAAGGTGCTTGCGTCCAACCAACGAAGCAAATATCGTTTAATTTCTATCGATTTCGAAGTCACAAGCCCCATCTTCAGGCGCAAACTACGGGAATCTATGAAGAGTGCATGCACAAATACACTATCTGAACATGAAAGAAACTACTCGTTTAACTTTTAATAGCTACGAAAACAGTTTTGAGTTGACATGGTTTCGTACATCCGCAGTTTATTATGAAATTCATTGATACATGCAAATTCTTGACATATTTTTCCTGTGTCAATAAATTTATAAACTGAAGTGTTACTGTGACACGGAGATTCCCACCAGCACGTAGGTACCATATAGGCAGCAGATCACACAAAGAGACTGTCATATTGGATAAGGACAGTAAAACAAATCATCTGTAACCTTGTTTGAAGGTCCACCCTTGTACCCATCTCAAGTGGGTTAGGGGGTCTACGAAAAAGTGAAGGGAGTTGGATGTGGATTTGAATTCTTTAGAATACGACTCCGTGTAGCTACAGTGCAGCCTGTTGGGCAAGAGATGGGTATAGGGAAAACTATCTAGAACTCACATACTTCGAGCAAAGCTATGACGTATTGTCTCTATGTAACATGCTTCCACTGTACAGTGAGGTCACCGTTCCCAGAAGCATTTCAAGATAATAATTTCGTTATTCTCTGCATACCACATTCTAACTAGAGACGCTACGGGTAACGCAGGTCCGAAAGATTTTTAGATAACTTTAGAGGTTCGTCTTAATTTCTCAGCAGACGAGATCTAAATTGGAACGATCACATAGATAATTTTGTGGGCAGAGCAAACCAAAGACTGCGATTCTTTGGCAGAACACTTAGAAGGTGCAACAGGTCTACTAAAGAGACTGCTTACACCATGTTTGTCTGCCCTATTCTGGTGTATTGATGTGTGGTGTGGGATCCGCATCAGGTGGAACTGACAGATGACATCGAAAAAGTTCAATGAAGGGCGGCTCGTTTTTTACTATCACGAAATAGGGGAGATAGTTCCATATATATATGATACGCGAATTGGAGTGGCAATCATTAAAACAAAGGCGCTTTTCGTTGCAACGGGATATTCTCATGAAATTTCAATCTCTAGTTTTCTCCTCTGATTGCGGAACATTCTGTTGGCACCCACCTACATAGGGAGATATGATCATCACGATAAAATAAGATAAATCAGGGCTCGCACAGAAAAATTTAAGTGGTCCTTTTTCCCGCGCGCCCTTTGAGAGTGGAACGGTAGAGAGACAGCTTGAAGATGGTTCATTGAACCCTCTGCCAGGCACTCTATTGTGAATAGCAGAGTAATCAGTAGATGTAGATGTACCTGATCGGTAAGGGCAAAGTACCCCTACCAGCAGATCACAATGCACTGCCTAACTATTTCACCACAGTAAACGAAATGTATTTGCAATTGAGAAAATGGCCAATCATCATCTGTATAATGAAATGACAACAAATATTTATGCCGGAACCCGGATTTCCCGCTTATGACGAAGGGTCGCCATACCATCAACCTATCCGAGCACGGCTCATGGCCAGATCCAAACTTCCGTATGTTGTCAACCCTCCACTTACAACCTCCACTCGTACATCCGTTATGTACAAATGGCGTTCAAAAATGTTTTGCACAGTCGTCTCTGATATCTTATTTTTTGCAGGAGGAGAATGAAATTTTTTGTGAACATACACTTGGAACATTGAGCCACTCAATGTAGCCTCCATCAGCTGTGCCGCATATGGCCCAACGTTCTTTCCATGATGTAAGTGCACTTTGGTAAAATTCTGGGGATTGACTTTTATACCGTCGCTTGACACAGGAAATAAGGTGTGAGTGTATGCTTTCCCGGCGTTGCATGTCTGCAACGTAATTTGGAACAACACAGCCATGGCAATTTTGTATTTACCTGCCGACATTGGGCAAGCGACTTTTAAGTAAAATGTCTCCCCTGTCCGGAAATAAAGTTTTGCACAGTCGTCTCTAATTTTTTGTGAACATACTTGGAACATTTCGCTATAAGTTGGTGTATAAAAGTATTTTCTTTTATTTGCAGGTGACCCATAATGGACCGTGAAGTAGATGTCAGGTTGCGACAACGGTCGGTGATGGAGTTCCTCTTCAAGACCCTCGATGACTCTGCCACATCGATTCACAGGAAGTTGCTCCCTGTTTATGGGGAGGACACAGTGGATCGCAGCAGTATCCAGCTGTGGTTGCAGAGGTTTAAAGAAGCTGATTTCTCTCTACTGGACAATCCACGATGCGGTAGACTATCGACGGCTGTGAGTGATGTGAATAAGGAGATCATTGATCAAATCATCCAAAATGACAGAAGTATGACGACACGACAGCTTGCTGAAATGACTCGTTTGTCATTGGGTAGTGTGGTATCACTGCTACAGTCATTAGGGGACAGAAAAATCTGTGCACGTTGGGTGCCTAGATTATTGACAAGAGAAATGAAAACGATGACGGAGAATATGTGCGAGGGTCTCATGAAGACCTTTAGTGAAGAGTGGAAACAGTGTTTTGACGGGGTCATTACCCTGGATGAAACATGGTTGTGTTTGTCCGAACCAGAGAGCAAAACCCAATCCACGGAGTGGCGTCATCCAGATTCCCCTCGGAAGAAGAAACCAAGACTTTCACGAACAGCAGGCCGAAAGGCGATGGCCTCCTTCTTCTGGGATCAGTGTGGTGTCATTTTCATTGACTTTTTGGAACCTGGCTCCACAATTAACCGGGACCGTTACTGTTTGCCACTGGATAAGATGTGACGTGCCATCAAGACCCACAGACAACAGCTTCAGAGTCACCTCACCACACTACACGATGACAATTCCAAACCCGAGCCGGCCGCGGTGGTCTAGCGGTTCGAGGCGCTCAGTCCGGAACCGCGGGACTGCTACGGTCGCAGGTTCGAATCCTGCCTCGGGCATGGATGTGTGTGATGTCCTTAGGTTAGTTAGGTTTAAGTAGTTCTAAGTTCTAGGGGACTGATGACCACAGATGTTAAATCCCATAGTGCTCAGAGCCATTTGAACCATTTTGAACCAAACCCGATACAGCTCTTTTGACACAGGAGAAAATCAGGAAAATGGGTTGGAAAATTGTTCCTCATACTCCCAACGGTCCGGACTTAGCTCCGTCTGATTTTTACCTCTTTGGTCGTCTGAATGCCCACCTGCGCGGTAAAACTTTTGATAGTGAAAAAGACCTTATTTCCTGGCGAAGAGTTCTCGGGCTTCCAGCCGGGTGGCGGTGTCTTCAAACAGCGACGTTTCGACGAGTGACATACTCATCATCTTCTGGCGAAGTGCCGAGACTTTGCGGATGCCGGTCCCTTTATACCTGCGGTGTGCCCCCCACCACCTGGCCGCGGGAGGCTGGGTCCAGAGGAGCCGGCGGGCGAGGTGGAGGGGGAAGCGGGTGCGCCGTTCGTGTCTCCGTCAGAGCATTCTGATTGCGTCTCGTGAGCTGGACGGTTCTTGTTGCGTTCCTGGCGTATTGCGGCTAATGCTGGATTCCAGGCCGCGCTCAGTTGATAGCCTTCGTCCCCGTTCACAAGGTTCTCGTGGACCCGTATTTCTATTGATTCTTTAATGACGCTATCCCAATAGCTCCCGGCTCGGCATAGCACCCTGGTGTTTTCGAAGTCAAAGGTGTGGTTTTCTTTGATGCTATGTTCAGCTATAGCAGATTTCTCTATCTGTCCAAGTCGAACATGCCTGATGTGTTCCTCGCACCTTTTTGAGATGCAGCGCTGCGTTTGACCAATGTACTGCACACCACATTCGCAGGCAATGTTGTATATACCAGGTGTGTTTAGTTTGAGTGGGTCTTTAGCTGAGCCCAGCAGCTCTTTCGTCTTCGGCGGTGGTCGGAAGACGGTATTTATGTTAGATTTTCTTAATAGCCTCCCGATTTTGGCTGATGTGGGCCCCAAATATGGAAGAAAGGCGAGTCTCTTGTTAACTTCCTCTTCCTCTTCCTGAACTTTGTCAGCCTGTCTCCTCTTGAAGGCCCTGCCAATCTGTGTTTCACTGTACCCGTTTTTCCGAAATACCTCTCTTAGGTGGTGTAATTCGTCTGAGAGGCTTTCTTGGTCACAAATGACGTGCGCCCTATGCACCAAGGTGGTCAGTACTGACTGGCGTTGCGCCGGATGGTGGCAGCTGGTTGCATGGAGGTACAGGTCTGTGTGTGTCTTTTTTCTATATACTGAATGGCCCAGCGTGCCATCCGCTTTCTTCCTGATCAGTATGTCCAGGAATGGAATACAGCCATTCTCTTCTACTTCCGTCGTGAAGGTTATATTCTCATGTATGCCGTTTAGGTGGTCCATAAACTTCTCCAGTGCCTGCCTGCCATGCTGCCAAATCACGAAAGTGTCGTCCACATAGCGGAAGAAGTGCCTGGGTTTACGGTGAGCAGTTTGTAGTGCCACCTCCTCAAAGTGTTCCATATAAAGATTCGCGATCCCTGGAGCAAGGGGAGATCCCATGGCCACTCCATCCACTTGTTCATAATGCTCTCCATTGCACTTGAAGTAGGTGGTCGTAAGTGCATATTCAAAGAGCTTCACTGTTTCAGGCTCGAAGTGCCGATTAAGGAGCGCCAAGGCGTCTTGTAGCGGTACTTTTGTGAACAAGGAGGTGACGTCAAAGCTCACGAGTAGGTCATCACTCTGTATTCGGATGTCCTTCAGTATTCTAACGAAATCCGCGGAGTTTTTCACGTGATGACTGCAGTGTCCCACCAGTGGTTTCAATAGTGTCGCCAGGTATTTGGCCAGTCCATAACTGTGCGAGTTGATAGTGTCCAGAATCGGCCGTAGAGGATGCAGAGCTGCTGGGCTCAGCTAAAGACCCACTCAAACTAAACACACCTGGTATATACAACATTGCCTGCGAATGTGGTGTGCAGTACATTGGTCAAACGCAGCGCTGCATCTCAAAAAGGTGCGAGGAACACATCAGGCATGTTCGACTTGGACAGATAGAGAAATCTGCTATAGCTGAACATAGCATCAAAGAAAACCACACCTTTGACTTCGAAAACACCAGGGTGCTATGCCGAGCCGGGAGCTATTGGGATAGCGTCATTAAAGAATCAATAGAAATACGGGTCCACGAGAACCTTGTGAACGGGGACGAAGGCTATCAACTGAGCGCGGCCTGGAATCCAGCATTAGCCGCAATACGCCAGGAACGCAACAAGAACCGTCCAGCTCACGAGACGCAATCAGAATGCTCTGACGGAGACACGAACGGCGCACCCGCTTCCCCCTCCACCTCGCCCGCCGGCTCCTCTGGACCCAGCCTCCCGCGGCCATGTGGTGGTGGGCACACCGCAGGTATAAAGGGACCGGCATCCGCAAAGTCTCGGCACTTCGCCAGAAGATGATGAGTATGTCACTCGTCGAAACGTCGCTGTTTGAAGACACCGCCACCCGGCTGGAAGCCCGAGAACTCTTCGCCAGGAAATAAGGTCTTTTTCACTATCAAAAGTTTTACCGCGCAGGTGGGCATTCAGACGACCAAAGAGGTAAAAATCAGACGGAGCTAAGTCCGGACCGTTGGGAGTATGAGGAACAATTTTCCAACCCATTTTCCTGATTTTCTCCTGTGTCAAAAGAGCTGTATCGGGTTTGGTTCAAAATGGTTCAAATGGCTCTGAGCACTATGGGATTTAACATCTGTGGTCATCAGTCCCCTAGAACTTAGAACTACTTAAACCTAACTAACCTAAGGACATCACACACATCCATGCCCGAGGCAGGATTCGAACCTGCGACCGTAGCAGTCCCGCGGTTCCGGACTGAGCGCCTCGAACCGCTAGACCACCGCGGCCGGCTCGGGTTTGGAATTGTCATCGTGTAGTGTGGTGAGGTGACTCTGAAGCTGTTGTCTGTGGGTCTTGATGGCACGTCACATCTTATCCAGTGGCAAACAGTAACGGTCCCGGTTAATTGTGGAGCCAGGTTCCAAAAAGTCAATGAAAATGACACCACACTGATCCCAGAAGAAGGAGGCCATCGCCTTTCGGCCTGCTGTTCGTGAAAGTCTTGGTTTCTTCTTCCGAGGGGAATCTGGATGACGCCACTCCGTGGATTGGGTTTTGCTCTCTGGTTCGGACAAACACAACCATGTTTCATCCAGGGTAATGACCCCGTCAAAACACTGTTTCCACTCTTCACTAAAGGTCTTCATGAGACCCTCGCACATATTCTCCGTCATCGTTTTCATTTCTCTTGTCAATAATCTAGGCACCCAACGTGCACAGATTTTTCTGTCCCCTAATGACTGTAGCAGTGATACCACACTACCCAATGACAAACGAGTCATTTCAGCAAGCTGTCGTGTCGTCATACTTCTGTCATTTTGGATGATTTGATCAATGATCTCCTTATTCACATCACTCACAGCCGTCGATAGTCTACCGCATCGTGGATTGTCCAGTAGAGAGAAATCAGCTTCTTTAAACCTCTGCAACCACAGCTGGATACTGCTGCGATCCACTGTGTCCTCCCCATAAACAGGGAGCAACTTCCTGTGAATCGATGTGGCAGAGTCATCGAGGGTCTTGAAGAGGAACTCCATCACCGACCGTTGTCGCAACCTGACATCTACTTCACGGTCCATTATGGGTCACCTGCAAATAAAAGAAAATACTTTTATACACCAACTTATAGCGAAATGTTCCAAGTATGTTCACAAAAAATTAGAGACGACTGTGCAAAACTTTATTTCCGGACAGGGGAGACATTTTACTTAAAAGTCGCTTGCCCAATGTCGGCAGGTAAATACAAAATTGCCATGGCTGTGTTGTTCCAAATTACGTTGCAGACATGCATGCACGTCCGAATTACTTTGCATCGTACTTCTGAACAACATAGGCACAGCAATATCGTATTCCACCACAGTGCTCCTGTCTGTGATGCACTCGACAAACGGAAACTGAATTCATAGCCTTTAATCTGGGTGCGTGAATCTTGCACGTCATTCATGTTCGACGGAAGACTCTCCTGTCTACGACCTAATCCCTTCAGAAACTGCATGAACACTAAGGCTCTCTAACAACTGCAGTGTACCGGTCTTCATGACATAACTCGCTAACTGACTCATCTTTTGGCTCAACGCCAATATTTTCACGATTACGTATTGTGATATTTATCTTTCTTATGAAGCAGACATCTGAGTCATTTTTCTTCTATAATACTTTAATTTTCTGTTCTCCTTTTCAGCGATTAGCTTTGCGCTGGATGCAGAGTAATTAAAGAATCAAGTCTTGCTCTTATCACAATTAGAACGGAGGATTCGGAATTTGGAACACTACACTTATGATCCCGTTTTTGATATTATTGTTTTAGGATTCATTGTGCAGTGACACACTATAATGTATTTATCAATGAGTTAATGTTCTTATTTTCAACCGAGGGAGTGGTGCAATGGTTATGCATTGGACAGTTGGGAATGTGGGTCTCACGGGAAGCGTGCAATGGATAAGTCCCCGCAGTCGCGCTGTTCATCTGTGTCCTCGGTGGCTCAGATGGATAGAATATCTGCCATGCAAGCAGGAGATCAAGGGTTCGAGTCCCGGTCGGGGCACACATTTTCAGCTGGCCCCATCAAGGTATGTCAACAACACCTGTCGGCAGCTGAGGGTTTCAATTAATTATCATTTATTCTAGAGAAGCTGTACGGTCATCAATGGTATCTATTCTTTAGAGAACATTTATTGTCTTCATATATAGTTATACATTGGACTTGCATTCGGGAGGACGATGGTTCAAACTCGCGTCCGGCCATCCTGATCCAGATTTTCTGTGATTTCCCTAAATCGCTTCAGGCAAATTCCGTGATGGTTCCTTTGAAAGGGCTTGTCCGACTTCCTCCTCCATTCTTCCCTAATCCGGTGGGACCGATGACTTCGCTGTTTAGTCCTCTCCCCCAAATCGATCAACCAATTTTGCCTTCTGCTAACGAAATGTTGCAATTTGAACGTTCAGTAGAAGGAAACGCATTTTTTTCTGTTTCGGACCTACTTGAAACAAGCATTACAACTCGAATGAATATTTTTTGCTTCTTGACTGACGCTTTTTGTATTCAGTTACAAGTCTGTTAGTGAAATTTACCTGATCAGTATCTAAACACATAACGTCTTTTATGCTCGAAAAATTTGACTGTTATTAAAACTAGTATCTTGGCAACTGGCCATGTGAAGGGAGGATACTTTTACGTTTCTCATTGTATTACTTCTTGTATGCAAAGAAAATGAAGTTAGTTTACTAACTGCTTGCGACTACTCTCTGTAAGTCACCTGCAGGTGATACCATAATTATATGCCGTTTTATGACCACAAAGTCGAAAATTGTCTAAGTCGCCGCAGGCATGGGAACAACTGAAAGAAATATCGCGATCTGCGACTGGTAATGCCTACGTTCGAACTGCTTTACATCCGTGTCACAGGCGTAATATTGGCATCACTACTGGGTATTGTTAAATGCGAACGAAGTGATACATTTTTTGTCAAATGGGATACGGACTCAAGAGGGGAAGATTTCAAATCCCCGTCCGGTTATCCTGAATTAGGTTTACCGTGACTTCACTGAGTCACTAAAGTCGAATATTTGGACAGTTCTTTTTATCAGGCTGCGGCCGATTTGTTTCCCCATGTTTGAGTTAATGCTCCGTTTGTAGTGAAATAGTTGTCGAAGAAACATTTGTCTAGTGCTAATTCTTGAACCTTTCTGTTTCATTTGCAGGTGGTTCCGTTGTTCTTCGGAAGTTGGTGCCAGCGGAGGAGTGTTCCAAAATGGAGTTTGATACGGACGCACACTTAAAACAGCTATGTGAGACTGAATTCTTCACTTCTGCCATAATTGCGCCGATTGAAATCCATCGACACTTGGTAAAGGTGTACGGAGACGTAGTAGGCATGAACAATACGAGGCGGTGGATACGGCATTGTCAAGGTCGTTAAAAGGGTGTGCACAGCTGTCATCCCTCGCAATAAAGAGCATCTTGACCAACTCATTCGTACTGATCGGCGGATAACGACCAGAGAGTTGGGTTAATGTCGACTGTAATGCCTTGGAAACCATTTTGGAACATCTTGGTTATCGCAAAGTCTGCGCGAGACGGGTCCCACGGATGCTTGCAGAAGAACAAAGAAACTCATCAAATGGAAATTTGTCGGGGCCTGCTGGACCAATATGAAGCTGAAGGTGACAGTTTCCTGAATAGCATCGTCATCAGAGATGATACGTGGTGTCACCACTACGAGCTGGACTCCACAAGACAGCCCATGGAATGGCGACATGTGAATCCTCCGTCGAAGAAGAAATTCAAGACCGAGCCGTCTGCAGGCAAAGTGATGTGCACAGTCTTCTGGGCTAGCCAGGTTGTGATACTTTTAGATGTCCTGGCGAGTGGAGAAACTGTCAATTCAGCACGCTACGAGACGACACTGACCAAGCTGAAAGCCCGAATTTCCAAAGTAAGGCAACAGAAGAAGACCGTCACCTGCAACATGATAATGCCAGGCCCCTCATCTGTTTTGCGACCAGGCATCCCATTGTAAAATTCGAGTGGACTGTCTTACCACATCCACCGTACAGTACCGACGTAGAGCCTTCAGACTTCCATCTCTCTGGGCCTCTGAAAGATGGACTGCGTCGCGATCATTTACAAAACTCCGATGCTATTGTCAAAGCTGTAAGGAAGTGTTTAACCTCAGGTGGTTACTATTTTTACAAGAGTGGCATGCAGTTTCTGTTTCATCGTTGGCAAAAGTGCATGGCGATGGTGGTGACTATGTGGAAAAATGTCAGTCTTTAGCTGAAATATTGCTCTATTTAGCTGTGCTGTTGTGATTTATGTGTCTCCTGTAGTTTCCTAACTAAAAATAGGAGGCTTTACTTTCGGAACGACCCACGTACCTTTGTTTCCAGTTCACGTTGTTCATAATACGTTGACGGATAATGTCATTCCTTAGGTACCTGAACGGTTAAATTTGGAACTACTTTTCCCTACATTATAGTTTTACTTTGGAAAATAATTGGTTCACGTCACCATTTATGTGCGTTTGAGGTGTAACATGCCGATTTAGATAATGTGATGTTCCATCCCTACACTCTTACCCGCCTCAGTAGCGGCGGTCGCTAATGCTCGTTTATGCGGTTGTGATCGACCCTAGGGCAGGCCGGCAGTGGAAAAAAAATTTGGCGGCCCCCTTGGTGGTATTCGCGAGAAGTAGGCTGTGTGTCGTCACCCTCTCCCTTCTCCCATCATCATAATCATACAACATTAAACTGCACACACACACACACACACACACACACACACACACACACACACACGTGCGCAGGCACGCAATACATTCCTGTAGTATTACAAAGGAGCATGTTGCAAATAAACAAACAAACTCCTATATTCTTGGCGTGAACCAAACATGTCGCACTTTCGTCGCACAGGAACACCATTGGAAGGAGTGAGAATCAAATGCACGGCGTTGAGAAGACGAAGCGGCGGATGGGGTCTCTACTTGCTGGGGCAGTTGCTTACGTTTTGGGCAGGTGGCTCGGCTGTGCTTTGCTAGTCTCAGAGTAAAGGACGTTGTAAAGACTGAAGTGTAAAGAAGAGAAGAAACAAGTGAATGGTTATGGAGTTTTTTACGAGATAGATAGAGAGAGAGAGAGAGAGAGAGAGAGAGAGAGAAACTCGAAGGAAACTGTGATGTTGAGCGCAGATTTAAATATGTGGGCGATCTGTCCATGTATGTATAGAATATTAGGGAACTGAGCTGCTTGTAAAAGCGTTCTGTTAAATATAACAGTCATTATAATAAACGTTCTGAGTTCTCGGGCAGTTTTGGCTGAGGATGTGAGCTCTCTTTCCAGCACCGCAATTACGCAAGAGTATACGAAATCCGTCCGGTTGTTGGGTACCGATTAACGGGCCCAGATCAGCATCGAAGTATTTTAGGCATTCGGAATATTTTAAAAGATACATGACTGACAGTTCGATATATCATAATATCCAATGCTGGTGTTGGTAAGGTTCAAAAATGGTTCAAATGGCTCTGAGCACTATGGGACTCAACTGCTGAGGTCATCAGTCCCCTAGAACTTCGAGCTACTTAAACCTAACTAACCTAAGGACATCACACACATCCATGCCCGAGGCAGGATTCGAACCTGCGACCGTAGCGGTCTTGCGGTTCCAAACTGCAGCGCCTTTAACCGCACGGCCACTTCGGCCGGCGGTGTTGGTAAGGAAACAGACCTTTTTCATATGCAGGAAGAAACTCGTCGCAAGCTGTTAGTTTCAGTACTGTTTCATTCTGTCCATTTAATTGCTGTGGTGTGATCCTTTTTTGTTATTGCTATGCTTAAATAGTATTTACTTTGCACTGTTAAATGTTCCATGTTGCTTATTATCTTCATAATTTTATCCTTCATCATTTCGGCTTCGTTCTGTTCTCACGAGCTGTTTTATTTCCAGAGCTCCATGTTGTTCCAGTGCTGCCACGTCTGAGGTATGCTTTCGTTTGAAAAACTGAAAAGTAAAAGCCCGCAATTACGACCTGAAGACCACGCGGTAGTCGACCGACCGCTGTGTCATCCTCATCGGTCACCATCGGATGTAGTATGGAGGGGCGTGGTGTAAGTTCACCGCACTCCCGGCTGGCGTCGATTTTCCTACGTTGGAATCGGTACTTCTCAATCAAGTAGTTCCTCAGTTGTCATCACGAGGCTGAGTACTCCTTGGGCCAGTCACCCCATCGTGAAAAAATCTCTGGCAGTGCCGGGAATCAAACCCGGGGCCCCTACAGAAAATCTAACGCATTCATCACTCGGCTACAGAGGCGGACCGTTGAATAATAATAATAAGAAGAAGAAGAATAGGAGTGAGAAAGTTCTTATACTACTCAAACAAAAATTAAAAATTTTGTTTCACCCTCAATATAATGACAATCAGAAATTGCTTAAATGAACTTTTCACCGAGGCCAATTACTCACGTATTACAGGAGCGTAAATGAATTCATTAACCGCTTTTTTTACTCTATTAACAGACAGCTGAAAATAACAGGTTGGCACTTTTCTTGCGTCTACACTATGTGCAATACAAAATTACTTATCCCGACATATTTCGTATATACGAATACCTTTAACTGTTGAAACTTATCGCAAGATTCAATCTTTGTGTTGCACAGGACTCGAATCCTTGCATCGACTGAGCTGCTCAACCCGTCCTCACAGCAACAGTCTTGCCAGAACCTCTCTCCTACTTCCCACACTTAGCTCTCTCGCATACTTTGCTGCCACATCTGAAGAACGAATGCATAGCGGGAATATCTTAGCCAGATCTTACCGTTTCTTTTAGAATAAATCAATCATGCTGTAGATTCTTTTTTCAAACCAGCTTCATTTCTTTCGACTTTTCTGTGTTAAATTCAACCCGACAGAGCAACAAATCTTTACAGCGGTAAGCCGAGCACAATTATTCGTGAAGTATCTTAAAGCTGCATCAGTTTATACGACTCGCACCACATCCATGAAGATACTCCTTCATAATGAAAGCCGCAGAGCACGATGAACGAATGTGTGTGTTGTAGTGCGCTCTTTGTATCTGATATCCAATATTTTTTAGTCATTTTCCATGTGCGCACTTAGTACATAGTAGTTGGTAGATTTCTACATCCTGGTATAAATTAGTTTGATTCATTGACCTTCTGGCGTTAATAATGGCGTTGGTGGTGGTAAGTTCCTATAGGACCAGACTGCTGAGGTCATCGGTCCCTAGACTTACACACTACTTAAACTAACTTACGCTAAGGACGACACACACACCCATGCCCGAGGGAGGACTCGAACCTCCGATGGGGGGAGCCGCGCGGACCTCGGTGAGGCGCCTCAAACCATGCGACTACCCCGTGCGGCTCGCTACTAATGTTACGACTACTGTAACCAGTAAGACATATTTCTCACTCTGTATGTGAGTTTGTAACTGTATGTCATTTTGTGCCAGTTATTCGTCTTTGCTTTTGGTCTCATTTTCTGTCTGTGTAGTTTCTGTTTGTTTGTGTGGCTGGTTGCATCATGGCGTTGAATTCTTTTTGACGACATGTCTTAACCGGTTATGTGATAAGTATTTGAGACAGGCGCATTAACTGCAGTCTTGGTGGCCGTGGGGCAATTGCCTCCGCTTCCTGCTTGTCCGCCCCCATCCAGTCCATTACCAACTCAACACAACGTCGTCCACATATAGTTTCTCACCATTGTAGTATGCTGAGCACGAAACATTTGTAGATATTCTCAAGTATTTCGAAACATAGGGCTCCATTTTGATTACCCTCTTAACCTCTACAGCGCTCTTGAAGACTTGCTTTGTTTTTGAACTCCATTGTATATGCCACTCTTCATGGATGTTCCATTATAGCCGCGGGCGAAACACATTCTCAGTTCCTGTCCCTTTCGTACTGCAAAGCTAATTAACTGTCGTTCGAGACTGATTGTTGACTAGGTTTAAGGAGGTAAATAGTTCGCATATGTTAACCTAGGATTTATTTCCAAAACCGTCTTTGATTATTTTAATACAGCTCGAGACTAGTCGCACCGCCGCGGTCACCACAGCTCAGTTACGACCTACTATTATCATCGCTGGATAGTTTTTTTAAGTGCACTATGGTTATTTTCCGCATATTCTCGTAGAGTAAACATAAATTAAGACGTGGCGCAGTTCTCAACAATACAGGGTCCCAACAACGGCCCCTGCCGTTGCTTAGCACCATTTAGAGACGAGTCGAATGGCTAGAAACGAATCGTTTCGTCCCCAGTTAGCATGCTCTTACGAAAACCGTTAAATGCAGTAAGAACACGGAACAACGATATCAATCACAAGGTAAATCATAGTCTTGGCACTCAGAACACAAGCGTCAAATCTATTGCTCTTTGTGCAAACGCATACGATAATGCAAATTCTAACACGTTTGTATGTTTGATAAATACGGAGATCCTTGACACAGCAGCTATAGTCAAGGTAACTAGATTCTTAAAACTAGTCATTTAGACTGATTAACACAGTTTGTCTGAGGCAGCTTGTATTGAAGAAATACAAATTACAAATTTTCTAACTACAGGAAAATCGGAATATTTAGATTATCTTTCTCAAAAAATGGTTCACATGGCTCTAAGCAGTATAGGACTTAATATCTGAGGTCATCAGTCCTCTAGACTTAGAACTACTTAAACCTAACTAACCTAAGGACATCACACACATCCATGCCCGAGGTAGGATTCGAACCTGCGACCGTAGCAGCAGCGTGGTTCCGGACTGAAGAGTCTAGGTCCGCTCGGCCACAGCGGCCAGCTATACATTCTCCTATGAAGTTACAATGCCAAATGCCTTCTGTATTCACTTGTATAGATAATGCTGCACAAGTTGAGTATCTCACCACGCTATCGCAAAACACACATTTCCCACTTACATTTCTCAAGAAATAATTGATTTTATAAGAATTTCTAAGGCATTATGGAGGGATTCGTGCATTTATCTGTATTTCTGTCAGAAAACTGATTTGCCTTATAAGTCATAGGTGTGGAATGAAATGTGATTTGAAATTGTTACTTCTGCTTTCGCATAGTTCAGTGATGCAAATTAGCACAATCGACTTTGCGCTACATTTTAGTGGCTTCTCATCTTTCTACCATTGAATCGTCGCTGCACAGAGTTGACGTGCGGGTACAGGCGCCATGTCATGGATTGCGCGCCCGCTCCCGCCGGAGGTTCGAGTCCTCCCTCGGGCATAGGTGTGTGTGTGTGTGTGTGTGTGTTGTTCTTAGTATAAGTTAGTTTAAGTAGTGTGTAAGTCTAGGGACCGATGACCTCAGCAGTTTGGTCCCTTAGGAATTCACACACACACACACACACACACACACACACACACACACACACACACACTGAATCGTTGGAATTCGAGATGCTAATATGTTGATTCCTTGCGCTGCCAACTTTGACGATCAAATGAAACTGTCCGCCATGACACTAGAGTCATCATTGTTTACTGTTGTGTTTCATTTCGGTGGTACGTGATCTGTAGCAGTACATTTAAACATTAACCCCTGCGCCAGTATGTACCCCTGATCTGACGTAAGAGATAGTTCCGTCGACGAGGAACACATTGAGAGCCACATCCAGGAGCGATGTATTGCTGGGCCTCAAGAGCAACTTACAAAACGATTTCAACTAGTATTTCGAACGACTCTCTTTCCCTCCCCACAAACCGCTGACCTTGAATTATGTAGAACACGTTCATCACGCTTTTCTGCGTAACAAGTATTCGGCCATGAAGAGATTATCGTGAATAAGATGGAACGGAAGGTCGCCTGAAACAATTTTAAAAAAAGTTATTAAGTGACATTTCTCCGCCAGCAGTAATTGTTTGTTTGTTTTAGGGCACAAAAAAACTAAGGTCATATGCGCCCTTGCCAGAACCGTAGAAGACGAGGACGATAGAGGAGTTAAAGCGACTACATGTTAACCCAAAGCTACAGAAGGAAAGACAAATAAAAACAGGGACTTTCTCTTGGAGAAAGGTATGCTATAAAGATAACAGAGGTTCTGAACTAAAGAATAAATGTCCTTCACCATATTGCCATGACGGATAAAAAATAAAACACGGTCGACAGCCCGCGCGTCGTTAGGTAAAACGGCCGATAACTTAGATGGCAAACATAAATTAGAATGTAAGTGGTTAAAAAAAGGACATTCCGTCAGGAAATGGTGAACCGTCAAAGGTTGAAGACAACGAGCACAAAGTGGTGCGGGATCATTTCTTAACAGATGGCGATGGCTAAAAAGCCAGTGCGCACTGCGAAACCTAGCTAAAATGACCTCCTCGAGGCGTGATAGCCGAGAGGAGGTTCACCAAACTGCTGGGAGAGGTTTAATTCCCATGAAGGGAAGACAAGTGGTGACACCAAAATGACGCCACCTGCTGACAGATAGCAACACAGAAATCATTGGAGGGAATGGAAGAACTAGGGGGCTGAGATACGAGAATTGCAGTCTTGGCGGCATTGTCAGCGGCCTCGTTTTTCGTCAGATCGACGTGACCAGGAACCCACACAAACATCAGAGTGGTTCAAATGGCTCTGAGCACTATGGGACTTAACATCTGAGGCCATCAGTCCCCTAGACTAAGAAATACTTAAACCTAACTAACTTAAGGACATCACACACATCCATGCCCGAGGCACAATTCGAACCTGCGACCGTAGCAGCCGCGTGGTTCCGAAGTGAAGCGCCTAGAACCGCTCGGCCACAGCGGCTGGCTATCAGAGTAGCTCCATCTAGAGTGAACAAGTGAAAGCTTTCCTGGACCCGTTGCACTAAGGGATGGACTGTGTACAGCACACAGAGGCTCTGAAGGCCACTGAGAGAATCTGAGCAGACGACACAACTGAAAAGCCTGCGTCGCCGAATGTACTGCGTAGCCTGATATAGGACGAAGAGCTCTGCTGTAAATACTGAGCAGTGTTCCGGAAGCCGATACCGAAAATCGTAGGTGCCAATCACGATGCCACACCCGACACCATGGTCAGTCCGAGAGCCATCAATGTACACAAAGGTACTATCGCGAAGTTCCGTGCGAAGGTCGAGAAACTCATGGCGATAGAGCAAGTCTGGATTAGTGTCCTTAGGAAGCGAATTAAGTCCAATGTGAACACGGGCCGCCGCACGAAGCCAAGGTGGTGAAGGGTTCATACCCATTGTGAAAGTGGCAGGTAGGTTGAAATTGAGCTGCCAGCAGTAATGATATAATATTAGAAATAAATGCTGCAAGCTGCCTCGCACTGTCAAAAAGAGTAAATAGTTGTAACTACCACCTACTGCAGGTTAAACTAACAGAAGTGATACATGCTCTAGCCTTGGTAAAAAATACTCCGAGAACTGATAAATTTTGGACACAGTTCTAAAATGACCACTTACCCTCATATGTGCAGGGGCGGGTACACGTAATGCAACCATGAACATTGTCGAACTTGGTCATTTTGCTGGTCCAGGTTTATCATGTGGGGAAGCATAATGTTGCATCGGCGTACTGACCTCCAAATCTTTAAACACGCTACGCTCATCTGTCAACGTTATTGTGACACCACTTCTTTCCTAAGTGCATCTTCCCGTGGGGGCTTTCGGGCCTGACTTCATTTTTATAGCCGCGCGGGATTAGCCGAGCGGTCTGTGGCGCTGCAGTCGTGGACTGTGCGGCTGGTCCCGACAGAGGTTCGAGTCCTCCATCGGGCATGGGTGTGTGTGTTTGCCCTTTGCATAATTTAGGTTAAGTAGTATGTAAGTTTAGGGACTGATGACCTTAGCAGTTAAGTCCCATAAGATTTACACACATTTGAATTTTTTTTTTCATTTTTATGGATAACAATAGAACAGCGCGTGGGGAGGAGCTCTTAGATCTGGAAGATGTTCGGCGAATGGAGTGGCCTGCTCGTTCCCCCGACTTCAGTCCCATCGAAAACTTAGGGGCGCACTGGGGAGACATATTACAGCACGTCCACACGCTCAAACGACCGAACAGCAGTTGTGGAGCGCGCTGGCAAAGGAATGGGAAGCCATACCACAACAACTCCTTACCAATCATGTAGCAAGCATGGGAGCACGTTGCAGAGCATGCATCGCCGGCCGTTCGAAACTAGACTATGGCTGTTACGTTTGCGCGTCTGCACGTCCGCTCATCTCACGCCGTCTAAATACAATCCACCACCGTAGCATCCATTTGGCCACTGGCGCCTTTTGGGCTATCCTAGTTGAGAGTCCGTGTGCAGAAGCTGGCGAACTACCACTATCATATCGATGTGATGTTCTCCTCGGCAGATGCGCACGCCGTTTGTCTGCCAAACCCGGCCATCCATCCTATACCTCCTTCTTCGATGACTCCTTTGACAGCCAGTTTCAGACGCGTCCCTCTTCTTTGTTATCTTCTGGAGTTCGCTTTCGGCTATGGCTCCAGCAAAACTTCATGCTACCTAGCATGATCTCAGTGGGTGTGATCCCTTCACCATCTTGGCTTCGACCAGCGGCCCGTGTTCACCCTGGACTTCATTCACTTTCTAAGGACACTACATCAGAGTCCATCTATCGGTGAATCTTACTCGATCTTCGCAAGGAACTTCGCGATAGTACTTTTATGTGCACTGATGGCTCTCGGACTGATAATGGTGTCCCGTGTGCCATCGTCATTGGCACTGACGTTTTTCGGTATCGGCTTCCTGAACACGGCTCAGTGTTTACAGCGAAGCTGTATCAGGCCACGCAGTACACCCGACACCACAGGCTTTTCAGTTGTGTCATCTGCTGCGACTCTCTCAGTGTCCTTCAGATCCTCCGTGTCCTGTAAACCGTCCTTCACATAGTGCAACGGGTATAGCAAAGCTGTCACTTGTTCACTCTTGATGGAGTCACTGTGATGCACAGAGTGCGTTCCATAAGTAATCCGACCTTTTTTTTCTGACGCAACGGTACACCAAAGCCTGTAGTAACCGGCTGAGCTAAGTGGAGGGGGGTGTTAGCTTCAAAACGCTCTTGGTCTCATTCGGCTGCGAGCTGCCGGGGAGTCAGGACGTGCGTTTCCGTCAACCCCGTTTTGAGTTTATGTAACACGGCACAATGGCTCATTCTGTAGAGCAACGGTAGGCTATCAAATTTTGCGTTAAACTTGGGAAGTCCGCCACCGAAACGTTTCCATTACTTCAGCATGCCTTTGGGAATAATTGCTTGTCCAAATCACAAGTTTTCCGATGGCACAAATCGTTCATGGAGGGCTGAGAGAAGATCACCGACGAACCTCGCAGTTAACGGCCATCACCCGCACGAGTCGACAAAAATGTGACGTGTGTGCGCGATTGTTTGAACTCTTGACAGACGGCTGAGCCTTCAATTGATAGCACAAACTCTAAACATGTCAAAAACAACCGTTTTCCTCGTTGTGATCGAAGATTTGAACATGACAAAGGTGTGTGCAAAACTCGTCCCAAAAGTGTTGATCGACGAACACAAGCACATGCGAGTGCTTCGGTGCCGAGAAATGTTGGAAACGTGTGAAAATGATACTCATTTTTTAAACTCATTTATCACTGGTGATGAGTCGTTGATTTTTGAGTACGACCCTTGAGACAAAAAGGCAGAGTTCAGAGTGGCACACCCCATCATCGCCCCGTCCCAAGAAGGTACGCATGAGCAAGTCCAGGATCAAAACCATGCTCATTGTTTTCTTTGACGTCAGAGGCATTGTCCACCACGAATTCGTACCTACCGGGACTACAGTGAACTCAGATTTCTACTTGCAAGTGCTCAAAAGACTGAAAAGGAAGATCTCGCGCTGCTGAAGCGACATCAAGGACACGTGGAAAGTTCACCTCGACAACGCGCCGAGTCACAGCGCCTTCATTGTCAACGACTTCCTGGCCAGGACCAAGACCCCATTGGTTCCCCAGCCTCCCTACAGTCCTGACCTGGCTCCCACTGACTTTTTATTGTTTCAAAAAAATGTTTCAAATGGCCCTGAGCACTATGGGGCTTAACATCTGTGGTCATCAGTCCCCTAGAACTTAGAACTACTTAAACCTAACTAACCTAAGGACATCACACACATCCATGCCCGAGGCAGGATTCGAACCTGCGACCGTAGCAGTCGCGCGGTCCCGGACTGAGTGCCTTAACCGCGAGACCACCGCGGCCGGCTTTTATTGTTTCCTCTGTTAAAAGGAGTCATGAAAGGAAAACACTGGGACACGAAAGCATCCAGGTGCATGTTACATCATCTCTAAAGTACATTCCGGAAAAGGCATTCCAGGATGCCTTCCAGGCATGGAAACACCACCTTCAGAAGTGTATCGACACAAGAGGGTGCTATTTTGAAAATTTTTGATTATTTGTTCGAATATATTCCATAAATTATTTTTTATGAATTTGGTCGCATTACTTATGGAACGCACCTTGTATATGTGGGTCCCTGGTCACGTCGGTCTGACGGGAAACGAGGTCGCTGAAACTGCTGGCAAGACTGCAGACCTCGGTCCTCTGCCCGCTAGTTCTTCCATTCCTTCCGATGATTTCCGCGTTGCCGTCTGTTAGCAGGTGCTGTAACTCTGGCGTCACCACTTGACTTCCCTTCATGGGAACAAGCTCCAGGGAATTAAACCTCTCCCAGCTGCTAGGCCTATCTACTCCCGGCCATCACGCCGAGAGGAAATCATTTAAGCTCGGCTGCGTATTGGACACTTCCTTTTAGCCATCGCCATTTGTTAAGTGGTGATCCCCCACCACGTTGTGCTCATTGCACTAAACGTTCGATGGTTCGCCGTCTTGAGTTATCGGCCGTTTCAGCGAACGACACGCGGACTGTTACCCAAGTCTTATTTTGTATCAGTCCTATCAATGTGGCGAAGGACGTCTAATCTTTAGTTCAGGACCTCCGTTGTCTCTACGGCGTATTTTGGAGACCTTTCTCAAAAAAGAAGGCTTTGTTTTTAGCTGTCCTTCCTTCCCTCGATCGGGATTAACGTGTAATCGCTTTTAATTCCTTTTTCGCCTTAGTGTTCTAAGTTTCTGATGTGGGTGAGAATGAATTAGTTGTTTTAGCACCTCAAAACAAAACTAAAGAAAAACAAAGCTGCAGAAAGAGAACCACTAATCAGAATGAGATCAAATTTGAACAGCATATTATTGACGCGGGGAAAACATCGTGGAACATAAAAATAAAATAAAAAAATTAACGGAAGTATAATAGATGCTGCATCCTAACGTAAATGTTTTCGGTTACAAATGACAGGTGAATCCCAATATGACGGCTATGGTTTGAGATACACAATAATCCGCCCGCACTTGCATGACTGAAAAGGTTCGGCAGTCAACAGTTGTGGCACCGTTAGTTAGCTAAGCCCATCCACCACGGCAAAGTCGTACCATATCGGTTGGGAAAAATCGGTTTTTAATCGCCCTGAGGCCAAAAATTGCTTAAAGAAGTTCTTCACGGTAAATGATGACAGCCAAAACAGTTGCTGGATAAAGATTTATTAAAATTCTTGGCCACGGTTTCGGTATATCTAAATATACCTTCATCAGAAGTAAAATGCACTAAAATTACATCCTGCAGTGGAGATTAATAAAACAATTGTGCTTAAAGAATCAAGCTGACGTCGATTTTTAATTTTCGTGAGGCTAAAAACCGCGTAAATAGCAAAACGATATCTGTCTTTAACTGTCCTCGGGCCAATAATCGCATAAAAATCAAAATGACACGGGTTTCTAATTTTCGTGGGACTTGCGCAAGACGTGTTCAGTATGCTGTCCACCGTTTTCTGCAACAAGTTGAAATCAAGAAACAATATATTACACAAAAGATCGGAGTGTCTATGGGGTCGTGTTCAGAATGTGTAGCCCAATATGAGCCTCCAGTTCAACTACGTTCGTAATTGAAGCACTGAAGACAACATCTTTCAGATAACCCCACAGCCAGAACTCACGAAGATTAAGATCAGATGACCAGGTCGGCCAGGCAGTAGGGAAATGACTGATGATAATTCTAGCATTTCCGAAATGCCTCTGCAGCGGCTGCTTCACTGACTGTGCGATATGTGAAGGAGCGCCATCTTCACATAAAGTCGCACCCACAAATCCACGCTGCTGAAGGGTTGAAATGACGCTGGTGCTCAAAAGACTCTCATAGCGTTTACCAGTGGAGGTACACGTAACAGGACCCGCAGGCCTCGTCTCTCCGAAAAAATTACGGCCCTAAGATAAACGATGCCTTCAACCCGTAACACACAGTCACCTTTGCAGAATGAAGTGGTACCAGTTGCGTGTGCGGATTTTCCGTTGCCCATGTTCTGCTATTCTGCTTAATCGCGTGACCTTGGCGATGGAAATGGGTTTCATCCGTCCACAGAATGTTCCATGGTCATTCGTTGTCCACTTCCACGCTAGCAAGAAATTCCAGAGTGAACGTTTGTCTTTCTAGCAGGTCATCTACATCTGCATCCACATGATTACTCTGCTATTCACAATAAAGTGCCCGGCAGAGGGTTCAATGAACCGCCTTCAAGCTGTCTGTCTACCGTTCCACTCTCGAGCGGCACGCGGGTAAACGAGCACTTAAATTTTTCTGTGCGAGTCCCGATTTCTCTTATTTTATCGTGATGATCATTTCTCCCTATGTAGTTGGGTGCCAACAGAATGTTTCCGCAATCGGAAGAGAAAACTGGTGATTGAAATTACATGAGAAGATCTCGTCGCAACGAAAAACGCCTTTGATTTAATGACTGCCACTCCAGTTCACGTATCATGTCTGTGGCACTATCTCCCCTATTTCGCTATAATACAAAACGAGCTGCCCTTCTTTGTACTTTTTCGGTGTCATCAGTCAGTCCCACCTGGTGCGGATCCCACACCATACAGCAATACTCCTATTGGTCGGACAAGCGTGGTGTAAGCAGTCTCTTTAGTAGACCTATTGCACCTTCTAAGTGTTCTGCCAATGAATCGCAGTCTTTGGCTTTCTCTACCCACAATATTATCTATGTGATCGTTCCAATTTAGGTTATTTGTAATTGTAATCCCTAAGTATTTGGTTGAATTTACACCCTTCAGATTTGTGTGACTTATCGCGTAATCGGAATTTAGCTGATTTCTTTTAGTACTCATGGTGAATAACTTCACACTTTTCTTTATTCAGGGTCAATTGCCACTTTTCGCACCATACAGATATCTAAAACATTTTGCAATTCGTTTTGCTCATCTGATGACTTTACAAGACGGTAAATGACACAGCATCATCTGCTAACAATCTAAGACGGCTACTGAGATTGTCTCCTATGTCGTTAATATAGATCAGGAACAATAGAGGATCTATAACATTTCCTTGGGGAACGCAGGGTATTACTTCCGTTTTACTCGATGACTTTCCGTCTATTACTACGAATTGTGACCTTTCTGACAGGAAATCACGAATCCAGTCGCACAACTGATGAGGCGATACTTCGTAGGCATGCAGTTTGGTTAGAAGACGCTTGTGAGGAACGGTGTCGAAAGCCTTCTGGAAATCTAAAAATGTGGAATCAATTTGTCATCCCCTGTCGACAGAACTTATTACTTCATGAGTATAAAGAGCTAGTTGCCGGCCGGAGTGGCCGAGCGATTCTAGGCGCTACAGTCTGGAACCGCGCGACCGCTTCGGTCGCAGGTTCGAATCGTGCTTCGGGCATGGATGGTTGTGATGTCCTTAGGCTAGTTAGGTTTAAGTAGTTCTAAGTTCTAGGGACTGATGACCTCAGCAGTTAAGTCCCATAGTGCTCAGAGCCATTTGAACCATTTTTTGAAAGAGCTAGTTGTGTTTCACAAGAAGGATATTTTCTGAAGCCGTGCTGACTATGTGTCAATAAATCGTTTTCTTCGAGGTACTTCATAATGTTCGAATACAGTATGTGTTCCAAAACCCTACTGCAAATCGACGTTAGTAATATAGGCCTGTAATTCAGCGGATTACTCCTGCTTCCCTTTTTGGGTACTGGTGTGACTTGAGCAATTTTCCAGTCTTTAGGTACGGATCTTTCTGTGAGCGAGTGGTTGTATATAATTGCTAAGTATGTAGCTATTTTATCAGCACACTCTGATGGTTCAAATGGTTCAAATGGCTCTGAGCACTACGGGACTTAACATCTGAGGTCATCAGTCCCCTAGAACTTAGAACTACTTAAACCTAACTAACCTAAGGACGTAACACACATCCATGCCGAGCAGGATTCGGACCTGCGACCGTAGCAGCAGCGCGGTTCCAGACTGAAGCGCCTAGAACCGCTCGGCCACTACGACCGGCAGCACACTTTGAGCGGAACCTGACTGGTATACAATCTGGACCAGAAGCCTTGCCTTTATTAAGTGATTTAAGCTGCTTCGTTACTCCAAGGATATCTACTTCTATGTTTATAATCTTGGCTGTTGTTCTTGATTGGAATTCAGGAATATTTACTTCGTCTTCGTTGGACTCAGAAGGAAGCAACTCCTGAACATGGGTGATTTTGTATGGATAACAATACTCATACACGGTGTCCGTTGGATTTTATACACCGTGCTCGCAGTCGTGTCCAATATCCGGACAATTCCCCGTGCACTGCACATACGCACACCACCGCTCGACCTCTCCGATAGAGCTGTGGCCACGTCTTCTACAGACGTCGGATCTACTGCTTTCCTCCCTCTGTCACTTTGCACTTCAAAAGAAGCTGTCATTTCGATTTTTGCAATAATTTTCTCAAGACCCACAGCAGACATCTGAGCAATGCCTTTTTTCTTACCCCCTGAGTGTCCGCAACTTCTGCAGGGCTACTGCTGCACAGTCACTGTTATTGTAAAAGAGCTTTACCAGTAGCGCGCGATCGTTCGTGGACACAGTCCTGTTGGGCATCTCAGACGCAGACTGTGGAACGGCCATGTGCCACGCGTCTGTTAGTGTGCATATTGCGAGCGTCATCTATTGGTCAAATTTTAGTGCACTTTTTTGTTCGATGACATTTCCGCTCTCGTCAATAATATACTGAGCCGTGTAGCCACTCGTGCTACACCTTGTGTTTAGATTGCATTGGTTTTCCTTCTCTTCCCCTGACATGTTTGTTTGATATGTTGTCTGTCATTAAGTGGCTGCTTGGTTGTCTTTTCCCTCTGCTATCGATATCTGCGTTTTTGCTTCCGGGAAACTACTATGGAGGAAGTGAGATCTTTGACCGGTTGTAACCTCGGGTTGTGGCGCGGAAGTAGGGGGGTTGCGCGCGTAGAGAGAGAGTGGTGGACACTGGAGGGCAGTGTGGCTCTCCAGCGCGAAGCAGGCGTGGTCGGTTGTGCCGAGTCTCCACGTGATGTGTGTCTGTTGTGAGTAACCAGCGGGTCGAGTTGACGGAAGAGCTCCCCGCGTGTTGGTTGTATACGAAATTGCCCCACGAGTAGTTGCTGTTCATTTCGCCTTGGTGGGACGTTAACAGGCTTCTTTAAATCCTCCGTTTCAACACTGGAGTTTAAAAGGAGACACCTAACATGAAGGAACGGTCACCACCCGCCAATGTTGCAGAGAAGACGTGAACTCCGGTGATAGAGCGTGTTGTCGCGTGACCGTGGCGTGTTGGGTACGCTGGCGACGCGTGCGCGGTCGGATGTGTGGATCCTTGCCATCGGAGGTCGTGTACTGCCTGTTCGAGCATAATTGCAAGTTAAGTTCGTGGAAGGTTTAATCATTAAGTAATAATTTTGTGTAACCAGCGTCTCTTCTGACTTGTGGCCTCCGGCAACCGGGTTTCCTGTCCCTGGTTGGTTGGTTGGTCGGTTTGGGGAAGGAGACCAGACAGCGAGGTCATCGGTCTCATCGGATTAGGGAAGGACGGAGAAGGAAATCGGCCGTGCCCTTTGAAAGGAACCATCCCGGCATTTGCCTGGAACGATTTAGGGAAATCACGGAAAACCTAAATCAGGATGGCCGGACGCGGGATTGAACCATCGTCCTCCCGAATGCGAGTCCAGTGTCTAACCACTGCGCCACCTCGCTCGGTTTCCTGTCCCAGGCACCGGTGTAATTGAAGACAGTGATCTTTCCTCCTCCTCTCGTTGCTGTCGGATGGGAGGTGTAGTTTTGACAGTTTAATTGTTTCACTATTCTGTCGTGGGTTATGAGTAAATTCATGCTTCTTGTTGGTTGATCTTTTCTTGCAAAAGGTTAGCTCTAATTCTGTCAGCAAGTTAATCCATCTTATAACAGGTTTTCGCTGGCTAAAAGTCGATGCAGTGACCAACCTGAGAGTGGCAATTGTGTTTACGGGCGTATTTAAATTGGTCAGTATTCTGTCTAGCCTGAGCATCCCTGAGTGGGTGATTTGTGGCCACCTTACACGGGTCCGTCATATCTGTTATGTTCTAATGATATTCCAGGACACTTTTGTTAAAAAATTTTTTTAAATTCCTCCAAGTTTATAAATTCCTTTTATTACCATTAATCGTGTGTTTGCTGAGACCTGTTTAGTTTGTTTTTTTTTAATGGCGGTGTTGGTAGCTTCACTACCTCACCGTACTTTATTAACAAAGTTCTGTATTTACTTTAGTAGCCTGTTTCCTAATGCTCTTTAAATTTTTTTAAATTGTTGTATTGCTATAAATTACTTTGATTGGCGTTAGCGACGTGTTTAAAGAGCTGTTTATTGCCGTACTGCTAGTTTCTGTAAGATACGAATAAAACATTTGTGAAAATCTCAACTCGACAGTAAACTGCTAGAAATTTGGCCCCGTTTCCCAACTTTTGGTGTGGCTTGTAGTAACCGTAACCACTATGTGTGTCATACACTGTTCAAATTTGGCGTCATGCTAAGCCGTGTAGTGGTTCTCTTTTCACAGCATTTTGAAAGTGGAACCTTAATTATGGCTGCCCTGTAGTTTCACATTTCCTTGTTTATAAGATAGTGTAGCAATTTAACATACCGACCTTGTAAAGACTGGTATTGATCTAGATATGTGGCGTATTCGAAAAGTCAGAAAGCTCTCCTGGCGATGTTCTCATCTCTAACGTTTCACTAATGCTTTGTAAGTCCGACAACTGACGGACAGAGTGAACTGAAGCTTTAGGGGTAGGGAAGGCGTATTGCGAAAGAGAGTAAAAGCATCAGTGTAATCGAACTGGAAGTTGTTATGACGCCATCCGTCATTAAGGCCGCTGGAAAAGTGCTTGGTTCCTCGTCCTTCGCACATCGCAGTAACAGCCATCTTGGCGTTTCTATATGCGGACGCTCTGCCCGTTGCGCAACCGCTTATCTCCACTGCTCCTCAGGCAAGTAACGGCCAAGGCCAACGACGATGCAGTCCTGCTGTGTCACGCACTTGCTCAGCCTAAGGCGCACCTGACGCCGTCTCGGCGCGGCAGAAGGGGGGGGGGGGGGAGAGAGCCCTGGACGCTCAGGACTGGAAATCACACTTTTGTTATCACTCATTTGTGACTAGAAGTAACATCGATTTCTATGGTGCAATACACAATTATTTTCTCTAACTCATCGTCTTCCCCATTTCACTCTGGAGGAGCGAGAACGAGCACCAGAAAAGTAAGAGAGAAACGGCAGTGTTGGAGAAAGGAGTTCCACCAGTAAACGTGAAGAATAATTCTTCTGAGGTGAATTTTCTCTCTGCACCTGCTGATATGAAGCATCCTGGCGGAACATCTGGACAAGTGGTCCCCGAGTGAGCTTTCCTTGCACGAATGGATAACTCAGCCAATTTGAAGAATCATTTTGTTTCTTGGCGGCACCTGCTTAGTAATCCAGTACCAGCAGAGAGTCAGCAAGGATCTCCATTCTTCACACACGTCTTTACCGCACGCACTATTGCTGTCATGCTTCAGACGTTTCTTTTCAAGTTTCTTCTTAGCAAAATACTTGACTTCTGTTCATAGAATTTTTTTTTACTGTAGCTATCTCTTAAATGCTGTGGCATCTATAGTCAGAAGTGTCGTTCCATAGATCATGTTTCCCTTGTATGTTTTGGACTACTAAGGCAGACTTTTTTTTCTTTTTTGGAACGTAGCTGACTGGTTAAATGACAGATTGCGATTCCGAAGAATTGTGCTTCGATGTCCGGTTGCTCCTAAGGTTTTCTCCGTACATAACGCTTCCATCGCCTCTGGTAATGGTATGGATACGTATAATGTGACAAGTAACACTGGATTTCGGGACCCTGGCTAAACTGAAGGTCTACCTATATCTTCCTAAGTCAATTCGCAGATCGGATAAAAGCTGGAGCATATCGCCACCTTCCCTAACAAGTAGCGCGATTTTTGAAATTAAGCTACGAGTCGAGAACAAATTTATTAAGAAAGGAAATCTAGCTTTATACCTCGAAGTCCCAAAAAAATCCTTGACTGGCCTGAATCGTCAACAGCGTTAACTCGCTATGTAGCCTGAGACTTCAGTTGTACCATTCGTATTTCTGTTGCCAACTATTATATCATTGCCTTTCATCACTACACATTTGTTATTTTGTGCCAGTAAATAATGAGAGACATTGATAAATATAAATATTAAGTATATGTAACGCGCTGGGCATAAATAAGCGAAGAAACCCAATACTGTACGGTGAGAAAATTTGCGACAAATCAGTGGAAACAGTAACCACATAAGATACCTAGGAATGACTTTAAGTGGAATGACCACATAAAACAACCTGTGAGAAAAGCAGATGCCAGGCGCAAATTCCTTGGAAGAATCTTAAAGAAATGTAATTAATCCGCGAAAGAAGTGGCTTACAAAACAGTTATTCACTCTATTCTTGAGTACTGCTGATCAATCTATATCAACAGAAGAGATGGAGAAGATCCAATGACGAATGATGCGCTTCGTCACGGTATCGTTTAATCTGCGCAAGTGCATTAAGGAGCTGGTCAACAAACTACAGCACCAGGTGCTACAAGAGGGATGTTGTGCATCACGGAAACTTTTGCAATTAGAATTGCGGGAGAGTACATTCCGGAAATAATCGGACAACATATTACTTTTTTCCACAACTGTCTCATATAAAGATCACAACCAGAAAAACCGAGAAATTGGAGCTAATATGCGGCTTTGCCAACAATAATTCTTTGCACGCACAGGGGAGGGATAGAACAAAAAAATGGTTCAAATGGCTCTGAGCACTATGGGACTCAACTGCTGTGGTCATAAGTCCCCTAGAACTTAGAACTACTTAAACCTAACTAACCTAAGGACATCACACACATCCATGCCCGAGGCAGGATTCGAACCTGCGACCGTAGTGGTCGTGCGGTTCCAGACTGTAGCGCCTTTAACCGCTCGGCCACTTCGGCCGGCCGGGGATAGAACAGATAGTGGTATCAGAAGTACCCTCTGCCACTTACTGTCAGATGGCTTGCTTAGTATAGATGCAGATGTAGATATAAGGGTAAAAAGTGGATACCATTGACGTAGAACCTATCTTTATCTTCACCAAGAATGAATTCCGCCTTCAGGGAAAAGAACAGCTCATCCTATATGAAAGGTGATTTTCAGAGCACAAAACGCTGCATCGCCCTCTTCTGCTCCCAGCTCTTACTGCTACACCCATCCACCCTTCCTCCTTCATGTCCACATATCACTCTCTCTGACTGTAGCTCCTGTTATGGCCTTCTCTCTCATTCTCGCTATCTGCCGTCTTTCTCTGTAGCTCTCTCCTCGCTCACCCACCCACTCACCACTGACTCATTCTACCTCTTCTACAGTGGGTGAACGCACGATTGTTTGTGTGTGTGTGTGGGGGGGGGGGGGGCGGCAACTCGTGGTATAGTGGCTAGCCTTGCTGCCGCTGGATCACGGGGTCCCGGGTTCGATTCCAGGCGGGGTTGGGCATCTTCTCCGCCTGGCGACTGGGTGTCTGTGTTGTCCTCATCGTTTCATCATCGTCATCATCATCATCATCATCATTCGTGACAGTGACTACAATGGACCGTGAAAAAATTGGGCTTCGTCCAGGCGTTGATGACCGCAGAGTTGAGCGCGCCCCAAACCAAAGGAGCACGAGAAGGCTGCCAAGGAAATCGGCGGTAGCTCCCTTTTAGGAATCATCCCAACATTCGCGTCAACTTATTAGGGAAAACTGTAGCACGATGGCCAGAAGGGGATCTGAGCATTGCCCATCCATAATTTGAGTGCAGCGTCTCATTTACTGCACTACATTGTTCGGTTATAATATCAAAAGCTGTCGCATGGGATTTTAATATAACGAAATCAATAAGCTACTGCTAATATCTTACGTAGGAATCATTTACAAATAGTATACATCATAGCATCCAACGACCGCTCTAGGTTAAGCTAAGGAAAAATTACTGTGCACTGCGAAGTAAAAAGCAAAGTAAATTCGTATGGCATTATGGGCTGGGAGTCCCACAAGAGTGATGTCCAGTCTCCTGTTTGCAATTTCGTTCAATTGCACGCCACTTCGACGACTTGACGCTCTCAGTTCAGCTCAGTACCTACCGAGGAAAGGGGACCTACAGTTTAACGAGAAATCCCAACCACGTGTCGTTACTGTAAAATCCTCATGTCGTTGAGATGTGATGACTAGCGTAAAGGCAGGCTGAAAAATTAATTATCTGACGGCGATTCGATGCAGTAGCCTTATGGTCTCGGGTTCGCACTTTATCACTATACCACAAAGGCCCACTGCTTATTTACTTGTGCCATCCGTGAGATGTAGCTTACGTTCATATTATTTTTTTGCAAAAAATTAATTAATTGTTGTCTGAAAATGGCAGTAACACAAATGCTGTCCTTCACTCACGTTTCACTTCCACTCCACAGTGGTGTACGACAGATGTGTGGAGCGATGGTGTAGGCACTGAAGACTTATTTGTGAGGAACTGTCCACGTTTGGTCTTTACTGTTATTAGTATCAGTTGTATCTAAGGTACTTCAGGTGAACGCCAGAGTGGTGTCAAACAGGCCATGGCCGAATTCCTTTCATAGTCTCGTTTCCTTGAGCTACTGCTTCGTCTTTAGCGACCCCAACATAGATGAGGCGTTCTGTTCTTGCCTGTCTTCCTTTGCTTATTTTCACGCAAGTGTTACAATACCTAAACACACAACCTTTTATTGTTGTCGTTTATAGGAACCCTTGATCTGAGTTTTCACGAAGAAAATGTTTTCCGTTTCGCTTCCTCGCGTTCAAATACAGAGCAGAGTTTGCAACCTAATGCATTTGTTGGCACTGAAACGCACATGTCGAGAAGACCATCAACTGTACTGTGTATACAAGTAAACAAGTACATTAAAACTCACACCAGGCATTGAAAAATTTGTTCTGCGACATATTGTCCTAAAATTAAATGAAAAACAGTTCCCATCCTCCAAGTCTACCCAAAGTTTTCAGGAGATTTCCCCTGACGCAAATACTGGATCCGTAAATCCACAGCCAAACGTTCCCAGTAGTGACTCCCTCTGTGCCAGTACCACCTTGCCTGCTGTCTGGATGAAAAGCTCCTGAATCTTCTTCAGGTAACTGGAACAGCACTTTCTACATAGGGACTGAAAAAAGAAGAACCTAAATGTGAAATCTAGTAGCTGAATACAACACTCACTAAGCGTTGCCTCTAGTGGGGGCTAATGTTGGAAAACGCAGCCACATAGCTACTGATTATCTGTGTACGCATCCGTCCAAAGAACTGCCAGGTTTTGCACTGGCACTGCTAGAAACGCGACTTCGATATTCCGTTGCGCCTTATTACTCTGCTACGTTTCGCCGCCACTGTCGTACGTGCATCACTTCTTGTGGTCTATTGGATATAACACCCAACACAACTGCAAAAATCTTGATTAGCAACGCTCTCATAAACCGACTCTACATGCATAAGAGCGTAATGCTGTAACGTTACTCCTAGCCTTGTTAACCTCAATAAGTACTTCGATGACTACATAGCACCAGCACGTGTCAACGAATGTGACTCTGAAACATCGCAGACGACCTGACAATGTGAGTCTGTAACAGTGCTGGCCTTTGTTACCAGTGTTTGGGGCTCTGCAAGTTTTCCCGGAGGACCTGTTCAATATGTGGATATCGAATCTGCCGCCGGATCACAGTAAAACCCAAAACGTTTCTTCCACACATTTGTTCTACATTTTCAGTTAGTGGCCGCTGTTAATTGTTGACAAGAAACAACCACCTGACGATGTCGAGCAGCTGTCTCTAAGAAATATTGTGGATTTTACCAAACGTGACGCGGCCGCCAGTCCTAGAGCGATATGATCCTTGTGAGTTAATGAGGCAGTTTATAGATCCCACTTTTTCTCCTTCGGATCTTTAGGCATCTTCGAGGTACCTATTTTGGAACGTGGAAGTTTATCACATTATTCACTTAAAAGCTTATTGGCGATACTGTGTTACTTAGGAAGGCAGGTAGCACAATCCTGCTTGCCATATAACTTTTTCCCCACAATTTGGTCATTGTTAACACCTCGGATGCGAGTCATCGTCGAACAACAGACTCCAAGACAAACAGTGAAGATCGTACAAACGTCTCACCTTGCTTGGCTTCCAAGTTGCCCTTGTAAGACCCTCATGTCTGGTTTTCTTTTTCTGTCTTCTAAATGTAAAGTTTAAAAGGCATGTCATGAGAAAGAGGGCCAAAGAGGCCGCTAGTAATATTTAACTTACTGTTCTGATTTGATTCATTATAAATGGTTCTGAAAGCCTGTGACTGTGAAAACAATAGGTTTGTTTATAAATAACTCATCTGCTACCAGTCACGATTTTCTTTGTTTTATTTTTCGCACGACGCGTTTCGGGAAATGATTCCCATTTTCAAGTGCGTTTTTTTGTATTTCTTACGTCATTCCTATGTGATGTTGTCGATGTGTGGGATTCTGCTTCATTTCGTTGACTACTGCAATATATAAGAAAACACGCAGTTTTTAGTTGGTTGTCGATCTCGCCACTAACTTCACAAAAAGATCGACAACCAACTAAAAATCGCGTGTTTTCTTATATATTGCAGTAGTCAACGAAATGACAACATCACACAGGAATGACATAATCTGGTAGCAGATGACTTATTTATAAACAAACCTATTAACTTACTGTGATAAGATCGTATATAAATAAAGGAAGGCGCAGCCTTCACTTTTCCTGCGAGCAGCCTGGAGAAACCTTGCTGTTTCGCACTATCTTCGTTCCAGCTACTACGGTGTAAGCATCGATAGGTTATTCTCTCACTAACTGTGAATTTGCCGAATTCACTGAACGTTTATTTGGTCAGTTTATTTCAAAGTCAGACCATATCCCTATATATTTCAATTTTCATTTACAGCCAGTACGTGAGAAGAGAAGCAAAGGGACTTAGTTCTGATGGACAGATGCTATTCCACATGATTAAAATGGCTCTGAGCACTATGGGACTTAACATCTGAGGTCATCAGTCCCCTAGAACTTAGAACTACTTAAACCTAACTAACCTAAGGACATCACACACATCCATGCCCGAGGCAGGATTCGAACCTGCGACCATAGCGGTCGTGCGGTTCCAGACTGAAGCGCCTAGAAGCGCTCGGCCACACCGGCCGGCAAGATGTTATTCCACAGGCAGGCCCAATGATATACTGTGATACGGTACTTGTGTTCGTTTTTAATGCAGTGACCGGCAGAATGATATTTAATTTTACTGTACCCCTCCATCCCAAAAAGTTTCCATCCTCCCTGTTATTTGCACAAGGCCTTCCACAACTCACAACCAAACGCAGGAATTTGTTTGTAAATTATGTACTTTTCATTTCTCCTTAAAATTATGAATTTGCTGTTCTGGAACAGGGCCCGTATTGCCTTTGCTTAAATATTCAACTCCTCGCAACATCTATCAAAATACTTGAACAACCGACACATCGTAGCGGCATTGTTTTCGTTGGTGTCTGCCCTTCAGCCACATCGTCACGATTTGGTGAAAAACCGCTTCGGCTGCGTACAGCGTAACAGTCAAGTGCCTCTTCAGTGACTCGATTAGATAAGCATCATTGCGTCCGGGTCTCAGCAGAATGTCCAGTATACATTCAGCCAGGGCGCCGTAGTATTGTAATTCTCACAGCCGCCCTCACTAATGAATCCAGAGTGAACCGAACGTTAAAAACCAAAACCTTTTTTTCAGTGTTAGTACTCTGAGATGTAAAACAGCACCAGCAGCAATATGTAATGCTGGCGATTGCGGACTCTCCGAACTTCGTATGAAAGTACCACGTTTCTTATTGCAAATATGCTCTCAGTGACGCGTAGGTATTGAGAGGAGGATTTTTAACAGAAACACGTCTTCCAAGAGCGTACCGGCCCTGCTGTGTACGGTTTACATCGGGAGACAGAGCAGCTTACTCCACACGCCGAACTATTTGATGAGAAGGGCACGCGTGTATTTGTCTCGTAGGATGGTTCAAATGGTTCAAATGGCTCTGAGCACTATGGGACTCAACTGCTGTGGTCATAAGTCCCCTAGAACTTAGAACTACTTAAACCTAACTAACCTAAGGATATCACACACATCCATGCCCGAGGCAGGATTCGAACCTGCGACCGTAGCGGTCGTGCGGTTCCAGACTGTAGCGCCTTTAACCGCTCGGCCACTCCGGCCGGCCTTGTAGGATGGAAATAGTCACGTATTCCGCTGCGAAAGGTCATGCATAAGTGTCAGGACGTCATCTCTAATGGCTTGTGCAGAAACTGTTTCATTTTGGAGAGACTTGAAGGTTTGTGTGTCTAGCTAAAGATACGTCTTCCCACTCGCAGACATTTTCTCGACCAAAGATATCCCTTTTAAGGTTGTTTCGTATATGCCAAGTCAGATAAGTCGGCAAGTATAAGACGTTTCTGGAGCTGATGACCTTTCATAGTTTTCTTCGTGAGTTGGTGTACAGTCCGTGATATGAAAGGCCGAGGAGGATCCCGTCAGATGAGACCATGTAACAATGAATACCTCGATTCAGGACATGGAAGGGGACGTCATAGGTGTTTATTTTGAGAATACCAACCTACTTCAAAAAAAGAAAAGCCTCTGAAGAGTTTCTAAGACAGCTTCAATTACAGGAATTTGGTCCTGGAGACGTATCGTTAGTCGTAAATAATCTGGCATTATGTTCCCCCATGGGCTGACGCTTCTTCGTCGCTGCGATCCAGATACTCCTTGCAGACTCCTTCTGGTGTAAAAACGTATGTTCTCCTTGAGGGCTACATACTGTAGATGACTTAGCTGAACAGTTGATGGAATTCAGAAATTATTCCCATGACCCTTCTCGACGTTCTTTGATAACCAATCGATAGTTAACTCTCCGTATAAAATGCCGTTAGGTAGACCACCGAAGTTCCATACCTGAATCTCCGCAGTGGTCTCTGTGTGTCCCTATTAGCAGAGAGACAATCGTAAAGCCAACAGTGGCTCTCACAGGCGCCCTCTGTAATGACGTACTTGTCTGTTGCCTTTTTATTCATACAGATACTCGTAATAAGTTTGTTTGCGTGGCCATCCTCTACAGCCAGCACAGAAATATTCGTTTCGCAAATAGAAACCGCTTTTTCTTGCTGCAACAGCTTTTATTTCTTCTAGACACGTTTCGCCTTTTACTTTAAGGCAACTTATCTGGGCATACTAAACAGTTCATATTATGTTTTCTGCATGAATAAGTGATTGCTTACAGGCTTGGCCTGTGCCAAAACCAAACGGAGGATGCAGACCGCCAGGCATCCGGCCGTTGATATTAGTGAATTTGGATTACAAGCTGTCCGTACGCATATTTCGTGCTCGCTTCCTCGTTACTGTCAAAGATGCCGTTCACGCAGACCAAACACTTCTGGGAGGTGGCAGTAATATAGCACGGCGTTAAGTTCTTATAGAGGCGTGGTGGCGCTCATGTCGGCATGTCGCTTAGAAGACGCCCTCATGGCAGTTGATCTAGACCACACATCTGACTGTGCTGAACAACATTTCTTGCAGGCTGTTTTAGAGAAGATGGGCCTGTTCCCAATATCGGCAGGTGTGGTTCTCCGTCTCATCCACGGGGCGGCTTCCACAGTCCTGGTCAATGGCTAGCGCTCGCCACTGTTCACTATTGGGCGCTCCATGCGACGAGGTTGGCCCTTGTCTGCCTTTCTCTTCGCCATCACCCCTCGATCTTCCATTTTATGGTGCCTACGCGAACGATATAGTTTTCTTGGCGAGGTCAGCCGAAGTTATACGAAAGGCGGTTACGGCCAGGTGGCTGGGAGTCGTATCAACCTGCGGATGTCGCACTACATGGGTGTGAGCTGAGGACTGACTATCAGTACGCCGGTGTCCATTACCTAGGTCTCAGCGATGAAACGTTTGGGAGTGACCTTCCGTGAGAACGTGCAGCGTACAGCAGCTACGTACCGCAGACTGCCTAATTTGATCCACAAGTTCGTCACCACACCTTTCGAACACTTAACTTGATCATGGGGTACGTCTTGTCAAGCCTGTCTCGCCCCGAAACTTAATCATTACACAAACGTTCTCTCAATGGCCGGTACGTTAGCTGCCAAGTTCCAGGAGCCCTTAGGTCACTTCGTCAGCGATGGTAGGGCGTTCAAGACCCGTTACGAGACACTGACATTGCCCACACATGCGGGCGGCATTGGAGTGATAAACGTACAAAATAGGGCGCGCGCTCTCTTTCTGCGGACGGTGCATCGCTTCGATCCCTCCGGCCGCCGATTCAAATGGTTCAAATGGCTCTGAGCACTATGGGACTTAACATCTGTGGTCATCAGTCCCCTAGAACTTAGAACTACTTAAACCTAACTAACCTAAGGACATCACACACATCCATGCCCGAGACAGGATTCAAACCTGCGACCGTAGCGGTCGCGCGGTTCCAGACTGTAGCGCCTAGAACCGCTCGGCCACCAAGGCCGCCACCGATTCCTTTCCACATATCAGGTCGACATGAGTTATCTGTTGGATGTCCTACAGACCACGCGTGCTCCTAGAACCAAAGACTTCTACCACTAATTTCAACGGACGCTGCCTCTTAATGTGACTGAACGCCGACATCCGGCGGTCGGCTTGAAGCGGGTGTGCAGTCACATACAATTGCCTTCCCTTCCCACCGCGGTGAGGGCGCTGCGGTAAAAGATAATGACTGAAAAATTCCCCATCCAACAACGTTCATACACTATACACTTTGCAGAGGAAGCTCTCTGCCCCAAATGCGCCGCTGTCGACACCGACATGCACCGTTTCGTTTGTGATACGGCTGCGGACTGGTGGCTCGTCACACGGTGCATGTTGGCTTTGTTGCTGTGCGCGGGCGCCTCAGTCCGTAGAGCCCACCGAACTGACCCATCCCGATGTCACTTACTACCCTGCTACTCGCCATAAGGCCACCGTGTGGGTTAATGGCATGGCACTGTCATACTTTTTTATTGGGAGCGTTTCGGCGTTGTTAGATTTTTGGCACTATTTAACGAGCAACTACGCGGTTTTACGGCGCAAGAAGTCGTGTGGTTCGCTTTTTGCAAATTACTTGGGGTCCTTGTTTATGAACCCTCCAGACCATTGGGGTGTATTGGGTGTAAGAAGAGACTGATATATCACATGACAGATTGATGAGAGACATAATCGGTAATTATAGGATGTTTAACATTCACTGAACGAGAAGATGACCTGGCCATCCCATTGTCTGGCTGCTGTAGACACCCCCGGAAGAAGATTAAAAAAAAAGTGATTAAGTGCCAGACCACTGTTTCAGAGGGCTGGGGTTCGATGCATGCTCAGTTCTCAGTGTTTAATCTGTCAGTTACAGCTTATTTCACCGTGGCAATATCCGTGGCAAGGACACACCACCCCAATAGCAGCACGCCTTGTAAAACACTTTGTTGTTCAAACCAACATTCAGTTGATGACAGCTGCTCACAGTCCCACATCGTATTACACTTTGAGCAGAGTAAGTATGTGTAATAGTTCTGAAAACAGCTATACATACGAATCTAGTTGTGCATACAGCTAGTGAATAAAGCAACTGAAAACATTTTATAGAATCTTTCACATTTGTATTCTAGCAGTAAGTACAGAATACACTGAGCTGACAAGTGATGGGATAGCGATATGCACATTTACAGATGATGGTAGTATCCCGTACAAAATGTATAAAAGGGCACCGCATTGGCGGAGCTGTCATTTGTACCCAGCTGATTCATGTGAAAATATTAGGCATGATTATCGTCGCACGATGAGAATTAACATACTTTGAAAGCGGAATGGTATTTGGAGGTGGGTGCATGGGACTTTGTTTCGTTAACTGTTAGGGAATTCAATATTTCGAGATCTACAGTGTCAAGAGCGTGTCGAAAACGCCAAATTTCAGGCATTACCTCTCACCAAGTGCAATGCAGTGGCTGACGACCTTCACTTCACGACCGAGAGCAGCGGTGTTTGCGTACAGTTGTCAGTGTTAACAGACAAGCAAAACTGCATGAAATAACCACAGAAATAATGAATTTGTTTGCTTGGTCATCCTCCGAAGCAAGCACAGAAATATTTGTTTTGCAAACAATCCACTGATGAGGCCTTAAGTGAAAAAGGTGAAACGCGTCTGGCAGAAGTAAAATACAATGTGAAGGGGTAGTATCTGTTCCCGATAGAAGAGATACAATTGATGAACGTGCAGCTTCTCTAGAATGAAATGATAATTAAATCGACACCCTAGCTGCAAACAGGCGTTGATATACATGATTGAGGACATGTTGCAGCTGTTAGCAGCTAGGGTGTCGATTTAATTATCATTTTATTCTGGAGAAGCTGCACGGTCATCAATTGTATCTCTTCTATCGGGAACAGATATTACCTTCGTATATAGTTAAAATATAGCTACCCGGCCATTGACCTTCTTGTGCGAACGCACACGCTATACCCTAACTCGTTCGGGACTTGGTAGATTAATCTGCCGCGAGTAAGAAGTGTGATGGGCAAACATCTATTAGGCGCACTACGAATGTAGTGGTGTGGACATATTGGAGATGTGGGTCTCACGGGGAGCGTGCAAGGGATAAGTCCCTGCAGGCGTACTATGCTCTGTGCCCTCGGTGGCTCAGACGGATCGCCGGCACGGTAGCTCAGCGTGTTCGGTCAGAGGGTTAGCTGCCTTCTGTAGTAAAGAAACTGAGTTAATGGATCAACGACGAACTGAAACGGGTGTCTTGCGACGTCCGCCCCGAGCAGTTGCAACAAACAAAATGAGATTTTCTTTTTTTAAAAAAAAGATGGATAGAGCGTCTGCCATGTAAGCAGCAGATTCCAGGTTCGAGTCTCGGTCGGGGCACGCATTTTCAACATGTCCCCAACGATGTATATCAACGCCTGTTTGCAGCTAGGGTGTCGATTTATTTATTTCAAAATACAATGTAGGAAGAAAAGACGGTTATTATTTACAAAACAAATGCAGCCAGAGAAATCATTATAGGGAACGACGAACGCATCCATTAGGACAATGCGGTGAAATCTGGCGTTAATGGGTATGGCAGCAGACGGCCGAAGCGAGTGTCTTTGTTAACACGACGACTTCGCCTGCAGCGCCTCTCCTGGCTTCGTGAGCATGTCGATTGGACCCTAGACGACTGGAAAACCGTTGTCTGGTCAGGTGGTGCCCTATTTCAGTAAGTAAGAGCTGATGGCAGGGTTTGAGTGCGGCGCAGACCACACGAAGCCGTGGACCCAGGTTGTCAACAAGGCACTGTGCAAGCTCGTGGCGGCTCGATAATGGTGTGGGCTGTTTTTCCATGGAATGGACAGGGTCGTCTAGTCCAACTGAACCAATCATTGGCTGGAAATGGCTATGTCCGGCCACTTGGAGACCATTTTCAGCCATTCATGGACTTCATGCTCTCAAACAACGATGGAATTGTTATGGAAGACAATGCGCTATATCGAGGAGCCACAGTTGTTCGCGATTGGTTTGAAGAACGTTGTGGACATTTCGAGCGAATGATATGACCACCCAGATCGTGCAAAATGAATCCCATCGAACATTTATTGGACGTAATGGAGAGATTGGAGCACAAAATCCTGCACCGGAAACACTTTCTGCAGAGGCAGTATGAGTCAATGTTTCTGCAGGAAACTACCAACGATTTTGTGAGCCCATGCCAGGTCGAGGGCATGCCGAGCAAAAGGAGGGCCGACACGATGTTAGGAGGTATCCTGTGACTTTTGCCACCTCAGTGTATAAGTATATCTGGGAAGAGCTAGTAACACATGATTACAGTTGTCACTATGACAGTAGCTATTTGTGCTGATTTTCTCTTTAATCTAATCTGGCTCTGCTCGGCCCCTTAGCAAATTGCAGACGTTATCGTGAGTCGGCAGTTTTTCTGGCGGAGTGGTGGAGACGCTGACGCAGCGAAAGCTGGCCAAGAACAGAAGCAGGCGGCGCAGATGGCGCGTCTGACGCCACTCGTTCGAGATGTGCTGCCGGTACCGATAACCCGGGTACAGCGACAGAACTGCGCTGCGGCATGCAGGCTCGCAGACCTCTCTTCAGGCAGAGCACACAGCTTAGTGCGAAACGGTGTTGCTGCGTCACCATTATGTCGTAGGAGCGGTGTGTCAAGATGACTTGCTGCACGGAGGTCACATCAGCAGCAGATAAACTAGCGTGTGTCATGCTGACTGCACTGTCGAGATAGCCGACTTCCTTATCTAGACATCCTCGAGCGAAATGTCTCTCTTGGAAAGACGCGGAGCTCAATCTAAGCTTGAGAAACACTGACGAGAAAAAGTCCATCGTCGTGTTTCGCCAGCGTAAAATATGAGAGGTGGTCGCTTCAAAAAAGTTTTCTTCTTTGTCTTTCAAAGTTCCATCCCTCTGGTAGTATTTAACGAAGTCAGGGTGCAAGATATTACTGCGGTGGTTCGCGGGGAAGTCGTTTTTTCGAGGACTTGTGACGGCGCTACCTTTCTGCTATTACAAAGAAAGAAACTGGCTGGCTCTGAGCACTATGCGACTTAACTTCTGAGGTCATCAGTCGCCTAGAACTTAGAACTATTTAAGCCTAACTAACCTCAGGACATCACACACATCCATGCCCGAGGCAGGATTCGAACCTGCGACCGTAGCGGTCGCTCGGCTCCAGGCTGTAGCGCCTAGGCCGGCCAGAGTGGCCGTGCGGTTCTAGGCGCTACAGTCTGGAGCCGAGCGACCGCTACGGTCGCAGTTTCGAATCCTACCTCGGGCATGGATGTCTGTGATGTCCTTAGATTAGTTAGGTTTAAATAGTTCTAAGTTCTCGGCGACTGATGACCTCAGAAGTTGAGTCGCATAGTGCTCAGAGCCATTTGAACCATTTTGTAGCGCCTAGAACCGCACGGCCACTCTGGCCGGCCTAGGCGCTACAGCGTGGAGCCGAGCGACCGCTACGGTCGCAGGTTCGAATCCTGCCTCGGGCATGGATGTGTGTGATGTCCTTAGGTTAGTTAGGTTTAAATAGTTCTAAGTTCTCGGCGACTGATGACCTCAGAAGTTGAGTCGCATAGTGCTCAGAGCCATTTGAACCATTTTGTAGCGCCTAGAACCGCACGGCCACTCTGGCCGGCCTAGGCGCTACAGCCTGGAGCCGAGCGACCGCTACGGTCGCAGGTTCGAATCCTGCCTCGGGCATGGATGTGTGTGATGTCCTTAGAACTATTTAAGCCTAACTAACCTAAGTTCTAGGCGACTGATGACCTCAGAAGTTGAGTCGCATAGTACTCAGAGCCATTTGAACCATTTTGTAGCGCCTAGAACCGCACGGCCACTCCGGCCGGCAGAAACAAAATAAGTGCTCGCTTCGAGTGTTGTCCACCCATTATTATTCATCCAACAAATCATCCAAACGAATCTAACTCCTACGATTCATTCTGTAATCGACTGTCGTGTATTTGTTGAACTTGAGCATCGCGCACAGAAGAAAGGTCTTTAGTGCCGATCCTACAAGTAGGGTTTGCTTTTCGTACCTAGCTTCATTATGCCAGTAGAAGTGACGAAAGTAACGAACGCTTCTGCGAGAAATCGAAGGCAGCGCGAAATGAGCACGAAACTGCTTCTTCGCTCATTTTGAAGTGAGGAAAAAAGCAGTGCAACGCAATATGGTTAACTGCAGTTTTACATACACAGTGTTATTTTTGTTAAATATGTAGAGTTGACAGCAGTTGGACCAAAATACGAGCATATCGAAGTCGGCCGATTCTACCGATTCAGAATTAGGGAGCACAGTTCTCGAGAATTAGGCGAATAAAAGATAAACAGTGCCGTTAAGATGGACCCCAAAACCTCAGCACGGCCTTCGGCCATGGTTCGCGATACTAAACTACTAATTAGCTCTTTGTCAGTACTCTATAATAGTTAATAGAAAAATAAATTCTTCAAAAAATGGTTCAAATGGCTCTGAGCACTATGGGACTCAACTGCTGAGGTCATAAGTCCCCTAGAACTTAGAACTACTTAAACCTAACTAACCTAAGGACAACACACACATCCATGCCCGAGGCAGGATTCGAACCTGCGACCGTAGCGGTCGCGCGGTTCCAGACTGTAGCGCCAGAACCGCTCGGCCACCAGCGGCCGGCAATAAATTCTTGTATGATTCTGTGAGCATAATCAACTTTACGAGTAATACCATCTTGGTGACTTAAAATGTTTTTAATACGTATTATTTCATGTAACATGTTTTGGCTCTTTCATATTTGAACCTTGTAATTAAGAATAAAACTAATATAACACGAGAAATGGCATATGTGCATTGCCACTCAGCAGCTGTAAAACTTCACCCAGCGAACATAAAATTTCCGAAAAAAGATTAACATCAATACACAGTAAAAATACCGAAGCGAGGTGTCAGCTGTCTGTAGGCCTGAAAGTTTATACAAGTACCATACGAGAGGCGACGCTAATGTGAAGTGCGTATTTTTCTGTTCTCCATGTCGCTTTTGTGTGTATATCACCAGCAAAACAGAAAAAAAGTAAATGTTTAACCATGTAGTCGTTTTTAACAGTCGCTTTCTCTGTACCTGCCGATCGTCTCTGTGCGGGTCCGGTCCCTGAGGTCGTGTGGCTCTCGCCATTTTCCCGTGGTGGTGGTGTCAATCGTGTACCGCATGGACACGTCTCAAGTACCTTCGTGACTCGTAATGAACCACAGACACGATTTCTTTTAGAAACATCTGCCGCCACTCTTATGTCAGAATGCAGTAATAAAAACATAAAGCCGGCCGGAGTGGCCGAGCGGTTCTAGGCACTACAGTCTGGAACCGCGCGTCCGCTGCGGTTGCAGGTTCGAATCCTGTCTCGGGCATGGATGTGTGCGATGTCCTTAGGTTAGTTAGGTTTAAGTAGTTCTAAGTTCTAGGCGAATGATGACCTCAGAAGTTAAGTCGCATAGTGCTCAGAGCCATTTTTTAAAACATAAGTGTAGCATAGTTTCCGTGACCAATACATTGATGCACGGAAAGAAAAAATAATGACAGTAATCTGCCCACTTCAGGCAATACGAAAAGATGACAACTCTCTCTATGTTAGAAAAAGTGACAATTTTGTGAAAACTGATTTTCCCCCTTGCTTGAATGGAGTGCCTGTATTTAAAGTTAACGAATTAACAACTTTTAAAAGAACTAGTTTCTATAAATTGATGAAAGACATTGGTTTTAAGTTCCAATTACCTAGTAAAAGGCAGAGAAGATAGTTATTTGTATTGGTTAAAAACATTTTTTAGTTTTCAACGACGCGTTCCGCCTTATTTAGGCATCTTCAGGTTATCTTTTCTAGATGGACGCGAGAGGGTCGCGTTATGAAGATCTTGGTGCCTCTCGCATCCATCTAGGAAAGATAACCTGAAGATGCCTAAATACGGCGGAACGCATCGTCGAAAAATAAAAAAATAAAATTGCAACCAAGACTGTTTTTAACCAATACTGTTAAGCACTGGTTTGCTGTATACCACATATGGATTGGAAGAATTTCTATAGTTATTTGTGGAGGCGACGCTGCCTTGGACTAAGAATTCAGACGGTACGTAAGTTTTAGTACCTTCATGAAACGTGTTAACGCACGACATGTGACGAGCAAAGTGTGGCAGTCGAGTACACGATGTAGAAGTGCGTTATTTGTACGTTGTTGTACAAGAATAATCACATGGAAACTATCACAGACACGTAGCGACATGAACACATTGACAAGTGTTGGCGATAACTTGGACACAATCTTACTTCTTAAAAGAAGTAGACCTCCTTATAAATAGCACTTTAACAGAAGTATTAGAGCACGGAAGAATACTCAGTCTGCAACTGAGTATGTGCTGATATGAAACTACCTTGCGGATTAAAGCTGTGTGCCGGGCCGTGACTGTTAGCCTTTAGGCGAGCAAGTTGTTCTACCGACTGAGCTATCAGAGCACGGCTCATGAGTAATGACTTGCCCTCGGAGACTTCATACGTCAGTAGCTCACCTCCTACTTTCAAAACTTCTCAGACGTTCTCCTGGATATCTGCCGGATTAGGACTCGTGGACGAAAGGGAGACACGGCTTAGCTAAGGGATTGCGTCAGGAATGAGGATTCGGATCAGCGCATACTCTGCTGCAGAGTGAATATTCATTGTGGAGACAATCCCCTAGGCCGTGGCTACCTCTATCGGGAGAACATTCGCCCGCGAAAGGAGTGGTCTCAGCTTCGAGTCCCAGTCCGACTCACACTTCCAGTCCATCAGGAATTTTCAGAAATAGTACGGATGGCAAATCATAGAAAACGGACGCCTGTTAGGAAGGAAGAATATTAGGGTTTATCCTCTCACTGACAATGAGTTCAATAGAAGTAGACCACAAGCTCTATGTGAAGTATAGGAAAGAAAATCGGAGGTGTCCGCTTGAAACACACCACCTCGGCATTTTTCTAAATTCGGATAACCTAAATGTGGATCTGAACTGCTGTCGCCGTGATTGCGAATCCACCGACTTACTACTTGCTCGTTAATATACACAATGGAAAGCCACTCTAAAACATAAAATAAAAAGAACCTGTCTCTCGTTGGTGAGACCCTACTGAACATGTATGAGTAAAAGTGAGAAAGAAGAAACTGTGTGTTGCTCTAGGCTGCATTCCTAAAAATGTATTTGAGGGACAAGATTGCCACGTAGGTCTATCAAAGGAAATAGGACATCTCACGAGGAAAGACAGAAGATCAGTGACAAGTGGCAACTGTGAAGTTTTGAAGGTAGGAGATGAGCTGACGGAGTTTGTAGGGGCAAGTCATGCTTGGGAAGCTCAGTCGTTAGAGCACCTGCCTGTGTAAAGGCAAGATCCCAGGTACCAGTCGCGGTCCGGCACACAGTCTTAATCCTCAAGGTAGTTTCATATAAGCACACACTCATTCACAGACTGAATATTCTTCCGGGCCCTAATGCTTCTGTTAAACTGCTATTTAAAAAAGAGGTCCACTTCTTTTAAGAAGTAAGATCATGCCCAAATTATCGCTATAGTTTGAGAGAGTTGTTGTGTACATAGTTCCGCGCAGTCAGCGTGTACACAACTTCCCCACTAGAGAGCGCCCCGCTAAGCACAACAGCGCAGGCGCAGCGCTCGACCGTCTCCGCACTACGCGATGGCGCTGCCTTAGAGACGGACCAAATTCTGCTTCTGCCGATCCGCATATTAATATGTAACGCAGCCATTGAGATTGCTGCTAACGTAGAACCTTTTCAACTCACGGATCACACTCGCGTAGTGATACCTGAACACGTGAGGCATTATAATGAGTGTACAGACCTCCGATTAGTCAGTCTGCATTTGTCTGCACCAGTCTGTACCAGTCTACCAGTCTATAGTCAAGTTTCAGTTTGCGCCTAATAATATTACCACATTCCTGTACATAGCCAGGAAGATAAATGAATAGACACTTCGTCAAGTATCAGAGATATGTGAGGAGAAGTTTAACGTATCAAGACCAAACGAACTACAGATTGTCAACTGTAAACAGCATCCAGAATCAAGTTACGTAATGTCTATGCTTTTTATTGTTTTAATAAATGTGTGTGAAAATTAATCGCCGGCCGGTGTGGCCGTGCGGTTCTAAGCGCGTCAGTTTGGAACCGCGTGACCGCTATGGTCGCAGGTTCGAATCCTGCCTCGGGCATGGATGTGTGTGATGTCCTTAGGTTAGTTAGGTTTAAGTAGTTCTAAGTTCTAGGGGACTGATCACCTCAGTAGTTAAGTCCCATAGTGCTCAGAGCCATTTGAACCATTTTGAAAATTAACCAAGTTCTGTTTAAAGTTGGTCACCACCAATCTGCTACTCTAAGCGTGCAAGTGGCATTTCTATCGTCTGACCTAACGGCAGAAGATAAACACCCACGATAAGACCACGAGACATATTGCTGACACTCGCCTGCTTCATTAGAGCGACAAGTCAAATAATCTGATGGTGTGTGTACCGAAGGTCTTACAGTACGCACACCTCAAGAGTGTTCCTGTTACTACGTGTCTCTGATAGTTTTCAGGTGATTACGCTCCTCTGATATTCTTGTTAAAATAAAAACGCAGATTAACGAGAAGATGGAGAACTCCAGCATTAGTATTGCGGACAGTCAAAAATGGTTCAAATGACTCTGAGCACTATGGGACTTAACTTCTAAGGTCATCAGTCACCTAGAACTTAGAACTACTTAAACCTAACTAACCTAAGGACATCGCACAAATCCATGCCCGAGGCAGGATTGGAACCTGCGACCGTAGCGGTCGCGCGGTTCCAGACTGCGGACAGTCCTCTGTAGCATAAAGTTAAGGTTGAACTTAAGTCAGGAAAATCTTTCAGAAAAGACCAGTATTATCAAAAGGTGGATATAAAACAGTGTCGATTGCAGCTGAGCAGCGGAAGTCAGTGAGAGTTAAGGCTGGATGATTTAGTTATTAGCATCGCGACGTGAATTTGTCATTTATGTGCAGTTAGACACCATCGCGGCAATATTAGCACGTCCTTAGAATGACCTTGCACTTGGTGTGTAGAGCCATAAAGGCGTCTCTGTTTCATTTGCTCGGGACATTCGCCGCGTACTTTTGAGGGCAGCTGCGAGCCGCCGCGGTATGGCCTCGACCGCCGCAACACAGGGCCAAGGCCGTGACGCATTACGCAACGCCAACGCGCGGACCAGGTGAACAGACTGCGCCCTCCGCATATATACCAAGCTGTATGTAATACCACGACAACTTCACCTCCTCGTATAGCTGTCCATCAGTTCTATAAACACCCAGGCAATAATTATAGCAAAAACCTTTAGCTGACAACCCAGGGCCGGCTGCGGTGGCCGAGCGGTTGGAGGCGCTTCACTCCGAAACCGCGCGACTGCTACGACCGCGGTTTCGAATCCTGCCTCGGGCATGGATGTGTGTGATGTCCTTAGGTTGGCTACGTTTAAGGAGTTCTAAGCTCTAGGGGACTGATGACCTCAGATGTTAAGTCCCATAGTGCTCAGAGCCATTTGAACCATTTTTGACAACCCACGATCGTCCAAGTCACGTAACTGAAACACTAAAATATCTTTCATTAACGTTTGATCATAAACCTTTGTAAGTAGGCTGTTTAGGTTTCTATGTTGGTACCGTCACGTAGCGCTCTGTATGAAAATCACTGGATGTGCTGTGTGCAGTCTGAGGCTGGTCGGCATTGTTGCAATATTTGCTATTGTAGTGTTGGGCAGTTGGCTGTTAACAGCGCGTAGCGTTGGGAAGTTGGAGCGAGCCGCCAGCAGTGGTGGATGTGGGGAGAGAAATGGCGGAATTTTGAGAGCAGATGATCTGGACGTGTGTCCATCAGAGACAGTAAATTTGTAAGACTGGATGTCATGATCTGCTATATATTATGACTTTTGAACACTATTAAGGTAAATACATTGTTTGTTCTTTATCAAAATCTTTCATTTGCTAACTATGCCTATCAGTAGTTGGTCCATTCAGTAGTTTGAATCTTTTATTTAGCTGGCAGTAGTGGCGCTCGCTGTATTGCAGTAGTTCGAGTAACGAAGATTTTTGTGAGGTAAGTGATTTGTGAAAGGTGTAGTTTAATGTTAGTCAGGGCCATTCTTTTGTAGGGATTTTTCAAAGTCAGATTGCGTTGCGCTAAACATATTGTGTGTCAGTTTAGTGTTGATCAGAATAGGTAAAGAGCGAAATGTCTGAGTACGTTCAGTTCTGCTCAGCTGTTTGAAAATCAAATAATGTAAGAGGTTTGTCAGCACAGTAATTCATAATTTTTCTAGGGGGACGTTTCATACCTTGAACCTAGCAACCTTCTCATTGCCTTCTCCCACTTTACCCTGAACCAGCTCACAAATTTTCCACACATTCTCAAACACAGAGAAAACCTCTCGCAGACCTCCAACTAACTTAACACATCCCACCTTCTCTTCATCTCCAAACGCTGCGTGTTCTTTCACAGTGTAATGTCAATCTGCTTTCCACGCACATCATGAAGGCATCACTGAAATCTACGCTGCTTTCCAACCATAACAAACCTATCCATCCCACCATATCCCGAATGAAAGTTCCAACTCACTCTTTCTATGGCCATCCTACTCGTCTCCTAAGGCATCTATCCAATTATCATTTCTTTCCCACATAAACATTCCACATCCATGCAGTACCCACCCCTAATATCTCCTACATGCCAATCCCCACTCTCATTTATCAGGAACCCTTATCATATCATGCTCATAATAATGTGAATCTACACAAAAAAATGGCTCTCGGCACTATGGGACTTAACATCTGAACTTAGAACTACTCAGACCTAAGGACATCACACACATCCATGCCCTAGGCAGGATTCGAACCTGTGACCGTAGCAGTCGCACGGTTCCGGACTGAGGCGCCTACAACCGCACGGTCACCGCGGCCGGCGAATGTACGCATCATCATAACCATCTAGTCATAAAAATCATCAACTATTTTACTTTCTAAAAATTCTTATTTTAAATTAAGAAAATTTTACATTACACTGACTAAAGAGCGGCATTTTGGCCCCAGTAGAGCGAATGTAGATGTTAGATAAATAGAAAAAAAGTCCAGGTGCGAACAAGACTCACGCACTGAGGGTTCTGTACAAACTTAATTATGTATATAGACAGTTCATCCATGCCGGGAGTCGAAAACCTCGACGATTTTTGCTTGTTATCGATATTGATACTGGCAAGATATCGGTCCTGGAAATTAAAAGACTTTCGAGAATGTCTTAATTTTAAGTTTGAAGTCGGAGAACAAATCATGAAATAAATATTTTTTCTTATTATATAATCACAAACCAACAATTTTCTGACTTTTTCCTTTACTTTTTAATGCGAAAAAAATATATTTATTATGTAAAAATGAATGGATGAAAATGGGGAAGAAATGGCTTTAAATATTTTTGTTATTTACTCTTTCAGTACGAACTTTGTTGTAGAACCCCTTATTTACGTATGGTAATAAAAATTCATTTAGACAGAATTAAGCACATTTAAAATTACGTGAACCTTAGCAACCCTCTCCTGCTGATAAATTCAAACTAACTGATTAATAACATTTATGACTTTGAAAATTATTTAAATTAAATTTTTTACGTATTTCGGCCTTGGCACACATTTTCTAAATGCAGTGTTTTTTTAAATATTTACTGAATTCTTTCCCGGCGTTAGCTATGGAACACAAGACTGTATCTGTTAGCATAAAATGGTTAAATATTGCCAAGCCGACCTGAACGTTTAATTATCATTGACAAAACACACTTCACTATACGTTTAAGTTACTTGCTTTAGAAATTGAAAGAACCAACAGATTAACAACTTCAACGTTAATTATCCGCCCATGAATGCACAAATGTAAAACCAGTAATAAATTCAGTCAGCCTCAGGATCGCTGTAAAAGAAAAATATTCCCTAATTCACTGCTAATTTTACCTGCTCCCGATTTACGGGTTTGGTTAATTTTATAGCGGAACAATTTTTTAAATGTGCCGCCGCTGCAAATCGTTCGGTCGCGGCACAGCCCAGCAACACCAACGATAATCGCTAAAAGTGCTGAAAATTCTTTAAAGAAATATTATAGACGACATGGCAAGCTAATTTACATTAGTAATACACAGTTTTCATAAATTATAATGTATTTAGAGCATAATAATAATTAAAATTACACACCTTTATAATTTCTCCTCTAATGGCGGCTAAAGATAGATACAGACAAAAGAAGTCTACTCATTCATATAATGCTACGTCACAGGTTCCTCTCTCTCTCAGCTCTCGAGGAAGACGACAAAGAATGCACATTATGTAGCGCTATTTATATTATTGCTGATTGTGAATGTCTCTTTGTAATCATACAACATTATTTTTCTCTGTGTCTATATTTTACATTTTTTCATCGCAGATATTAACATATTTCGTAGTTACATTATGAGTATAGAAATATTACAATCGTAAATACATCGAGAATATTATTACAGAAAATATTACAATAATAACCAACGTCCTTTATACAAAATTAAATAATATTTTTTGTTAAACAATTACAGTACATACGAATTGCTTTTTGTTGGTATGAACTGTACGTAGTGTTCTCATTACCGTACACGTTCCTAACAGGCGTGCCACAGTTGTTGTTAAGCATTTGCAAATGTACACGCTCGAGTTCAGCAATTCTGTGTGTCATTTCATTTTATTAATAGTGTGTGTGCTGCCAGGGAACGTTACAACTTGTACTGCAAAACATTTCTTCTTGTCAAGTTTCATGATTCTACGTCAAGGGGAAGTGCCCTATAGATTTTAATTAGTGACGTAAATGGCCGTATTTTTGACTTCACTGTCTTTAAAGCTTAACAAGTTTACATCAACAAAGGACTATAGACCTCAGTATGTGACATAAATTTCTACTTGATACGTTAACAGACGAAGGGACAGAGAGAGAAGGGACAAAAAAAATTTTCGTGTGATATAATTAAAAATTTTGCTTGTACTATGTACTATGTACTAAGTACTATGAAACCTTTCTTCTTGCAAAATTCATGATCAGAGGGGAGACATCATATAGACTCTGATGAGTGAGTTTGCGAATATCAAAATTATGACCTAAATAGTCGTATCTTTTGATTTCATTGACTTAGAAGCTAATGTTTATTATACCGCCAAGGAACCACAGGCCTTAGCGTATGTCATAAACTGCAACTTGATACCTCTACCCGTTCCTGAAAAAAGGATATTAAACTGTCGGACAACAAAGTGATTATAGAAGAGGTCCGTTTTTACCGTTTGAGATACGAAACCTTAAAAAGAAAATTAGTGCCACTGCTGAAAATGCTGGCTGAGTCTTTTTTGTAGCAACCAAGAAATTCGATGAACACGTGTCTGGTCACACAGAACGTACCTAATATCGAAATTTATTTTCATCTCTGTACTCATGTATCGGTCAGACATTATGAACAAGCAGATGCTGTGTTGTTTAGTGAAGACAGTTTTTCAAAATCGGCACAATGTACATAAAGTAAGAGGAGGAGGGGGGTTATCTATAATCAATTTTGACCTTGTACAGCACTTGCAGCACATATTAAGCCCGTACTTCGCAAGACTCTTACGGTATGTGGTGGAGGGTACTTACAGCTAGTACCATTACAACCCAGACCTATGTTTAAAAAAAAGAAGCGTTTAAGCAGAATGACTGTTGGCATGTTTCCACATAAAATTTTCCCCTTATGACTATTTAGCCAGATATATGCATAGAAATAACGTGTTGCTTGACTTTTGTTCCAACTTCTACGCAATGTATAACGTTTTGCGGTTGGCGTCTACCACTGAAATCGAGCATTGTAGGGCAGTGGCAACGCACGGGACTTGTATTCTGGTGGTCGGTGATTCAAAACCTCTTTGGCCAGATTCAGGTTTTCCGTCATTTCCCTAAATCGTTTCAGGCAAACGTAGAGATGTTTCCTTTGAAATGGACCGATTTCCATTTCCATCTTACCCCAGGACAAGAATGTTGAGTGACTTCACCGTCATGTGATGTCAAGCCCTGTTCTTATTTTCTTCCGCATTTCTGAGGCGCCCTTGTACTTCGTAAACAAGTCTGTGACGACATGCATAACTTTCATTGGGATGTTCTCTCTTTCTCTGTTAATTCTACCTGATAAGGATGTCGGACGGACTAACAGTACTCAAGAATCGGCTGAACGAGTATTTTGTATGCCACTTTGTTCGTTCTTTCGTTAATGGAATTTCCTTAGAATTCTTCCGGAATATCTCAACGTGGCGTCTGCTTCTCCTGTAACTAGTTTTAGGCAGGTCGTTCCACTTTAGCTTTAGCTAGATATTTTACAATTGTTAATGTTTCCAGTGATTTCTCGGTGCTTGTGCAATCCAGCGGTAATGAGCCTTTTCGCATATCTACGCATAGCACGTTACGTTGCATTTACTTGCGTTGATTGTCCCTGTACCAGGCGCCAGTCATTTGCAGAACTTGCAGTGTTTGTTTACTATTTTTGGTTTTCCAACATTTCAGTGCGGTGTATGTAATCATTATTTGAGACCGGTACATGGACCTTTCCACGTTATCCATCAAATCATATAGATGTTTACTACAGTAGCGGTCCAATAACACCCTCGTCGAGTACTCCTGCAGATACGCTAACATTTGACAATTTTTCCTGTTAAAAACGATGTCTTGATTTCAGTCCGCTAGAAGGTTCAAAACGCAATCACACAGCCTTACTGCATTGTTGGTTGGGAGACCTCGAAGGGTAATTTCAGATAAATAACGGGTAAGAGTTTTCTTCCTTTCCCCAAGCTGCGTGTTGTGTCTTACGTGTGTCTTTTGAGCGTAGGTGACTCTAGTAGATGTGTGGTATCACTTTTGTTTTGTACGATGATGAGGGAAGGACGAAGGTGAACCGCGATATCGTACTCCTTTATAACAGCACCAAGGCGGCAGCCCAGCTTAACATCCCTGTCCGGAGGACGGATCAGAGTTCTATATGACTTCTCTACACGAGACGCTACGGAGAGTTATGAAATACATATATGGTCAAAAGTATCTGTTGTGGTGAACTTAGGATATAATTTTATATCACGAACACTTTTAGGAACAGTGATCTTCTTCCTTAAATATCTAAAAAAGATGACACATAGCAGCAAAAAAGCATGGAAAAAAGAAACTCTTAGGAGCAAACAAATTCGCACAACACAAAACCAAGCACCACCGTGGGGGAGGACAGGAGCCACACAGCTCTGATTTATTTACTTCACCAGTATCCAGATACCTGTTGGCCGACATTAATATGGGATGTGTCCACCCATTGCCGTATGACGGCATCAGCCCTGCTGATCAGCTTTTAATGAGGAGGAATAGCAGCAGTCAAGAGCCGAAACCGGGGAAGATAGTGATGTAGGGCCTGGAAGGAAGTCTATGTTCTAACTCATCCTAGAGGTGTTTCATTGGGTTGAGATCGGAACACTGGACAGGCCATTTTATTGTCCACTGTAACACCCAAGAAACCCGAAAACCCAAATAAGAATGTCATGATAATTTAAAGTAGGGAACAGTGTTATCCTGACAGGTACGACAACTTTGACAATAATATAACACCTTAAAGTTTTGATGAACACCAATTTCAATAATTACTGAGTATGTCATAATATAAGGGTATAAAGAAAGAAAGGTTATTTTTAATTAGCTATCAAACATCTCAGTAATAACTGCAGATCAGTAGGCCGAAAGTTATGTCCAAAATAATACACTCCTGGAAATTGAAATAAGAACACCGTGAATTCATTGTCCCAGGAAGGGGAAACTTTATTGACACATTCCTGGGGTCAGATACATCACATGATCACACTGACAGAACCACAGGCACATAGACACAGGCAACAGAGCATGCACAATGTCGGCACTAGTACAGTGCATATCCACCTTTCACAGCAATGCAGGCTGCTATTCTCCCATGGAGACGATCGTAGAGATGCTGGATGTAGTCCTGTGGAACGGCTTGCCATGCCATTTCCACCTGGCGCCTCAGTTGGACCAGCGTTCGTGCTGGACGTGCAGACCGCGTGAGACGACGCTTCATCCAGTCCCAAACATGCTCAATGGGGGACAGATCCGGAGATCTTGCTGGCCAGGGTAGTTGACTTACACCTTCTAGAGCACGTTGGGTGGCACGGGATACATGCGGACGTGCATTGTCCTGTTGGAACAGCAAGTTCCCTTGCCGGTCTAGGAATGGTAGAATGATGGGTTCGATGACGGTTTGGATGTACCGTGCACTATTCAGTGTCCCCTCGACGATCACCAGTGGTGTACGGCCAGTGTAGGAGATCGCTCCCCACACCATGATGCCGGGTGTTGGCCCTGTGTGCCTCGGTCGTATGCAGTCCTGATTGTGGCGCTCACCTGCACGGCGCCAAACACGCATACGACCATCATTGGCACCAAGGCAGAAGCGACTCTCATCGCTGAAGACGACACGTCTCCATTCGTCCCTCCATTCACGCCTGTCGCGACACCACTGGAGGCGGGCTGCACGATGTTGGGGCGTGAGCGGAAGACGGCCTAACGGTGTGCGGGACCGTAGCCCAGCTTCATGGAGACGGTTGCGAATGGTCCTCGCCGATACCCCAGGAGCAACAGTGTCCCTAATTTGCTGGGAAGTGGCGGTGCGGTCCCCTACGGCACTGCGTAGGATCCTACGGTCTTGGCGTGCATCCGTGCGTCGCTGCGGTCCGGTCCCAGGTCGACGGGCACGTGCACCTTCCGCCGACCACTGGCGACAACATCGATGTACTGTGCAGACCTCACGCCCCACGTGTTGAGCAATTCGGCGGTACGTCCACCCGGCCTCCCGCATGCCCACTATACGCCCTCGCTCAAAGTCCGTCAACTGCACATACGGTTCACGTCCACGCTGTCGCGGCATGCTACCAGTGTTAAAGACTGCGATGGAGCTCCGTATGCCACGGCAAACTGGCTGACACTGACGGCGGCGGTGCACAAATGCTGCGCAGCTAGCGCCATTCGACGGCCAACACCGCGGTTCCTGGTGTGTCCGCTGTGCCGTGCGTGTGATCATTGCTTGTACAGCCCTCTCGCAGTGTCCGGAGCAAGTATGGTGGGTCTGACACACCGGTGTCAATGTGTTCTTTTTTCCATTTCCAGGAGTGTATATCGGGTCAGAGTTAACATTTATTATGAAAGAGAGTTGTAAACGCGGCGAAAAGGAAATTCAATGCGTCTACAATGCTCGATCATGGAAATGTTAGTCGCTTGCTAGCTTGCTTGCTATCAAGTCGTGAGAGAGCACCGTTTGTTATAGTACTACAAACGGAACGCTACGAGATTGTTTCTATTCAAAAAAAGTACTATTGCGTGATAGAGATGCGCGGACTTTGTTCTCAGTTATTCTGACTTGAGAACTTGAACTGAAGTGATACTCTGATAGTGTACGACGAGTTGATGAACTTTAACTATTGGAGATATTATTGTAGGACTCAACCTTCATCAAAGTGAACAGTTACAACGAAGAATGGACATAGCATCGAAGAGTGCAATACCTGATTAGCCTTGAGTAGGAAACATTAATACGACCACACGAAGATAATACAAATACGCCAATTGTAAAAGTTGTAATTTTCACGATCACCGAACTGAAAAGAATCGTAATTGATCTGATCCATCGGTGTGCGTCTGGTGTGATGATTATAAACTAACTGGTAAGAAGGAACAATAAAATTGTTCGTCCCTAATGGAAATCTCACGTGTTGGCTCCATCATTAATTGAACTATGTGATAGTTGATGATAAAAATTAATTAACTGTGATCATTTTAATTGAAAGAGTGACTTGATGAACAGTGAGCATTGAAACGAGAGTTTTGCCGAAATAATATTCCGACGCGCGAAAGCAAGATAGCGTTATAGATTATCTCTGGATATGCGTCGTGTCGAAGTGAACAATTCTGCCAAGCAACGTAACAACTACTGATACTGAAGCGCAAATGAATTTTTCCTCGCTTCAGTGGTGTGAAACGACGCTGGTGATGAATGATTCACTCAATACTGCAATAACTAACTAACCGGGCATAGCAAACCATAACAGACAATTAAAATCAGCAATTCGCATCGCTGAAAAGACTGTGCGGACTCGCAAACGGACTTTCATACATTAAGCGAGGAACAACTTTCTTTAGAGATTTTTCAGGTGCTGTTCCACGTTATCCGACGGGGACAACCATCACTGCGCGTCGCGTCTCCGTTCCACCGACCGAGCTGTAGCAGCAGCGGCTCAACATCAGCAGCGACAACAAAAGGGGAGAGGGGACGTCACACCACAAACCATTGCCTCACAGATGCTGCTTTACGACAGTGTGGACTGTCAAACTGAAACAGTCATCGTCCACGAACTCTTTCTCCACTGTACGCATTACATTACAACGTGTGTCCGCCCCCAGTAGCTGAGTGGTCAGCGCAACAGAATGTCAATCCTAAAGGCTCGGGTTCGATTCCCGGCTGCGTCGGAGAGTTTCTCCGCTCAGGGACTGAGTGTTGTGTTGTCCTAATCACCATCCTTTCATCCCTATCGACGCGCAAGTCGCCGAAGTGCCGTCAAATCGAAAGACTTGCACCCGGCGAACAGACTACCCGACGGGAGGCCCTAGTCGCACGACATTTACATTTATTACAACGTGTGTTCATATCTTTACGCATTTAGAGCTCTCTCAAGAGCACTAGGAGTAGCAAACCCTAAGCACGAAAAGAAGACCCTATACTGTACCCAGTCGCTCATTGCCCAGTGGCGACCGCTCTTTACACCGCTTCAAGGGTCGCTTAATATTGAATACGGAACGTGTGGCTCATGAAGAGCTGGTCGGCCATTGTATCCATTCTATATTACACCCTACACACAGTCAATGAGCTAGCTGGACTGCTGTTTGCGCTTTGGAACTGACGAGTGATTCCCACCGCTGACTTCGTGCGACTTTTTACAATCCCCTCCCCCAAATGCTCGTCGGTCCTTATCCGTCAGTACATGAGGTCAGCCTGTCTCGGTTTAGCTGTTATTGTTAATTTGCCTCTCCACTTAACAGTCTTATCGCTGACGGGCGACTTGGGCTGTTTTAGAAATGTTGAAGTGTCCCTAATGGTTGTGCTACTCAGGTGCGCGCAATGATTAGTCAATGTTCGAAGTCACTGAGCTCTCATAACCGACCTACCCATTCCACTGTTACTGCTTCCTCACTTTCAACGCAATACTTCCCACCTCCTTTTGTACCGGCGAGTTCGCTGTTGTAACATCTAGTAGTCAATTCCTATTTACATAGGGGTGTATGCATAACTTTGATCAGATAGTGTACAGACCAGAACATCGGCCGAAAGTGTGGTAACAGGGAACTTAACGACACTACCTCTTCTGTACTTGCCTGCCAAATATAGGGCGGGTTGCATCTCGTGGTCGTGCTGTAGCGTTCTAGCTTCCCACGCCCGGGTTCCCGGGTTCGATTCCCGGCGGGGTCAGGGATTTTCTCTGCCTCGTGATGGCTGGGTGTTGTGTGATGTCCTTAGGTTAGTTAGGTTTAAGTAGTTCTAAGTTCTAGGGGACTGATGACCATAGATGTTAAGTCCCATAGTGCTCAGAGCCATTTGAACCATATAGGGCGGCGCCACCAAGATTCGAAATGATTGTCTGCGGTTCCAGGGCCATCGCACGGGCGTGTTTACTACCCTCGAGTGCGAAGGCTGCTTCCAGTCGGAAAGTTTCCCCCGTTATTACGAAGCTCGCATATGGGAGGAACTATATAGAGTGCCTTCCGGAAGAGGGCTAATTCACGACAGTGCTATACGTAAGACTCATCAAACGACTGCTTTTTATACAGGAGCAGCCGTGGCAGTGTATGATCATCCATCCTATAACCAAAATCTTGCCCCCGCCACTACACATATTTGTTTCAAAATAATTTTGCATTTTGCGAGTGATAGAAAGGTATGTAGAGCTGCCACACGTCGTATTCAGGCTCACAAGGGGCTCGTACCAACTGCCCTTCAATTTTCTTCTTACGGTTCAAATGGCTCTGAGCACTATGAGACTTAACATCGGAGGTCATCAGTCACCTAGAAGTTAGAACTACTTAAACCTAACTAACCTAAGGACATCACACACATCCATGCCCGAGGCAGGATTCGAACCTGCGACCGTAGCGGTCGCGCGGTTCCAGACTGAAGCGCCTAGAACCGCTCGGCCACTCCGGCCGGCTTTCTTCTTACTTATGGAACTTGAAGGTCCAGTGCGACGTACTTCTCAAAAAATCTCGAAGAAACGGCACTGGAGCTCTGAAGATTTCCGAGCGTTGTTAAGTCCACATCCATTCGTTTATTTTAACAGACCTACCGATAACTCGCTGCGTAAAGTGCCATTGTTGCAATAGCGAAGTAGCTGGTTCGAATTTCGCCACTGGCCACATTTTTGCTCTCGTTTGAATTCGATATTTATTATCAAATGGGAATATTACTTAACAAATATTGAACCATAATTTTTAACTATTTTGTATCACTAATCGCATGAAAATGCGAGTATTCAGGAATTCTAGTTGGGCGGGTAATGGGTTATAAATACAAAATCAAATGGAAATAAAGCAGGAGTATGTCTAATAATGATTTAGGCAAACATCAAACAATGGGAAATCCAGGATAGAATGTAACAATACCAGAGAAGGAAAGTTTCTACTAACCATGTAGTGGAGATGCTGAGTCGCGATAGGCGCAATAAAAAGATTCACACAATCATAGCTTTCGGCCATTAAGGCAGTAGACACACATACACACACGCACATATACACTCACTGTAGCTTCAGCTCTCTGAGACTGCAGAGGCGTTTGCAAGTTGCGTTTGTGTGTGTATGTATGTGTGTGTGTGTGTGTGTGTGTGTGTGTGTGTGTGTGTGTGAGAGTGTGTGTGTGTGTGTGTGTGTGTGTGTGTGTGTGTGTGTGTGTGTGTGCGTGTGTGTATGTGTGTCTACTGCTGACAGAGGCCTTAATGGCCGAAAGCTATGATTGTGTGAATCTTTTTATTGCGCCTATCGCGACTCAGCATCTCCGCTATATGGTGAGTAGCAACCTTCCTTCTCTGGTATTGTTAATAATGAGTTAGAAAATAGGAATGCGGGTAAGATACAAAGAACAGCATAGTCAACGCATTATCGTTGCCAAGGTACACACGAAGTGAACACCCACCACAGTAGTACAAGCTTATAAGTCAACTAGCTTCGCAGATTATGAAAAGATTGAACATATGATGAGATAATCAAAATTATTCAGACGGTTCAAGGAGAGGAAAATTTAATTGTGACGGGTGACTGGAGTTCGGTAGTAGGAAGAGGAAGAGAAGGAAATATAGTAGGTGAAAATGGACTGGGGGGAAAGGAAAGAAAGAGGAAGCCGCTTCTTAGAATTTTGCGCAAAGCATAATTTAATCGTCGCTTACACTTGGTTTAAGAATCACGAAAGAAGGTTGTATACGTGGAAGAGACGTGAACACTCTGGAAGGTTTCAGACTGATTATATAATGGTAAGAGAGATATTACGAAACCGGATTTGTAAGAGCATCACATTTCTATGGACGGGTGTGGACTCTGATCGTAATTTATTGCTTATGAACTGTAGATTAATAGTGAAAAATTTGCAAAAGGTAGAAAATTAAGGAAATTGGATCTGAATATGTTGAAAGAACCACAAGTCGTTGAGAGTTTCAGAGCTTGTAGAGAGTTTCAAAGCAAGCGTAACGCAACGATGACTGAAACGGGAGAGAGGTATACAGTAAAAGGCGAATGGGTAACTTCAAAGACATGAATTACGGAAGGCATCAGAGGTTGAAATACGCAAAAACACAAGACGTAGCAGAAGCCCTTGGATACCACAGGAGACATTAAATTTACTGAGGAAATTAGAAAATATAAAAATGTAACAAATGAAGCAGGCGAAAGGGAACACAGGCATGTAAAAAAATATTGCCAGAAAATGCAAAATGGGTAAGGAAGAATGACAAATACAAGGCAGTAGAACCATGCATAACTAGGGTAAAGATAGATCACTAAATTAAAGAGATCTTTGGAGAAAGGAGAAGCAGCTGGAGAAGCTCAGATGGAAAACCTGTACTAAATAAAGAAGAGAAAACTGAAAATTAGAAGGAACACACAGAGGAGCTATAAAAGTAAAACGAAATTCTAGCAATATTATAGAAAGAAGGGGAAATAGATGAAGATGAGATAGGGGACAGAACACAGAGAATTTGACACTGTACTGAAAGACGTAAGCCGAAACAAGGCCCACAGAGGCAGATGTCATTCTCTCAGAATTGTTGAGTTTCCTGGGAGAGCCAGCCGTAAGAAAATTATTTTACCAGGTGTGCAAGATATATTAGACACCCGAAATAACCTCAGGCTTCACAAAGATTGTAATAATTCCAGTTAAAAACAAAAGTAGCTACTGACTATCAGTTTCACAAGTCATGGTTGCAAAATACTGACTCGAATTATCTACAGAAGAATAGTAGCAGCCGACCTTGGAGAAGAACAGTTTAAAACTAAACTCCGCCCGAACAGGCTATGAAGGCCCAACGGTACCGCCGTGTCACCTCATCCCACAGGCGTCACTGAATGCGGATATGGAGGGACATGTGATCAGCACACCGCTCTCCCGGCCGTACGTCAGTTTACGAGGCCGAGAAGAGCAATTTGGGTCCAGGAGAAATGTAAAAACACTCGAGGAATACTGATCCTACAATTTGTATTAAAAACAGCTTAGAGAAAGGCAAACATAGGTTCATAGCTTTTGTAATCTTAGGGAAAGCTTTTGACAGTGTGGACTGGAATGCAGTCTCTGAAGTTCTGAAGTTAGCAAGGATAAAATATAGGGAGCGGAAAGTGATTCACAACACGTTCAAGATTTTAATGCAGTTACAAGAATCGAAAAATATGAAATGAAATGGACAGTGGTTGGGAAGGAAGTAAGACAGGGTTGCAGCCTTTCATTAATGTTATTCAGTCCGTACAATGAGTAAGCAGTAAATGAAACCAAGGACACGTTTGGGAATGGAACTGAAGACCAGGGAGAAGAAGGAAGACTTTGAGGTTTGCCGATGACATTGTAATTCTGTCAGAGAGCAAAGGATTCGGAAGTGCAGTTCAATGGAATGGACAGTGTCTTGAAAGAAGAATATAAAACGAACATTAACAAAACCAAAATAAGGATAACGGAATGTAGTCGAATTAAATCAAGTAGTACTGAGGGAATTAGATTAAGAAATAAGACACTGAAGGCAGCAGACGAGTATTGCTACTTGGGCAGTAAGTAAGGGAAACCTCCGCCGCAAGTACAGGCGGTGCGAAATCAGTCCAGTGTGAGTAACCGCCTCACAGCACATGTCAAGTACCAATGATTCATGGGTCTGCATGTACATTATCACTGCTGATATAAGCTTATTCACACGCATGAGGTGGCAAGTTTGGTTGAAGTTCAATGAAAACAGTGTACTCTGGTTAGCTATACGTTCCCTACTGCTTAGTCGCTCTAACTTCTGTTATATGTATCCCGAGAGACTCATATATATCACCCTGACGGACTGTCAACGAAGAATTGTTGGTGAAGCGTTGACCTAAAATTGAAGTGCGCTATGCTCGCGCTCCAAAGATAAATGTTTAAGAACTGCCCTGCAACGTGGATGTTTATGATACAGCAACTGAACCACTATTTCAAATGCTACTCACCTGGCAAGATATCATGAATAAGAAGTCAACGTTAACAAGGGCTGGTCGCATTCTGAAGGATATAACCAACCATACGCCGGATCTGACACTTCAACTGAGATGAACAACGGAATCTTTGACATTACGCTGTTTGTTTTCGCCCTCAAAATCCCTGAAGCAGTCCTTACTGAGACGTAGGCCTAATGCACTTTTATGGACGGTCTGTGGAGAGGTCTTGGCGGTTTTTTAGTTAAAAGGTCTCAGAAAAGTACAGAACGGGCTGCAGTCGTAAAGCGTGCAGGACGAACACAGAAAGAGGGTAGACATAGTAACGATTAATATTGTATTTGTAAGGCTGTCGTAGCTGCGTTGGGAAAGAATCAGAGCTCCAAGCTTTAATAGAAATCACTGAATCTCAAATCGTTATAGGTACGGAAAGTTGGCTGTAGCCGGAAATAAGTTCAGCAGAAAATTTTACAAAGGATCTAATCGAGTTCAGAAAGGGTAGATTAAATACAGTTGGTAGTGGAGTGTTTATTGATGTCAGCAGTGTTTTACCCTGTAGTGAAATTGAAGTAGATAAATGGTTCACGCAGGTACGAATCCTGCCTCTGGCATGGATGTGTGTGATGTCCTTAGGTTAGTTAGGTTTAATTAGTTCTAAGTTCTAGGCGACTGATGACCTCAGAAGTTAAATCGCATAGTGCTCAGAGCCATTTGAACCATAAATGGTTGAAATGGTTCTGAGCACTATGAGACTTAACATCTGATGTCATCAGTCTCTTAGACTTAGAACAGCTTAAACCTAGCTAACCTAAGGACATCACACACATCCATGCCCGAGGCAGGATTCGAATCTGTGACCGTAACAGCAGCGCGGTTCCGGACTGCAGCGCCTAGAACCGATCGTCCACAGCGGCCGGCTGAAGTAGACAGTTTCTCTGAGTAAGTATGAGTAGAAGTTATACTTGACACTCGGAATAAATTACTAACTAGTTTAATTCTTCAGGCTTTCCCGGCGATATGTTGACATTTTGAAAAAACGGGACTTCTACCGGATGTTCGCGTCGTTCTCGCACGAAATTTTGGCGACGTAATTCACTGTCTTCTTCAGGCGCTAACCGATAATGGTCCGTGGGCGGATCGAGTCCAGTATTTATGCCTGTAAGATGCTGGGCGCTCCCTAGTCGGTCCGCGCCGCATCGGGTGTTCCCTCCGCGGTCGGCGCCCGCCATACCCCCATACTGTGGCATAAATTTATACCTGACGCTAATCAGACCAGTGTTAGAGTACGCTGCTGTGGTGTGGGGCAACGCGGCCGACTCGTCCATCGCAAAGCCGCAGACGGTCCAGAACAAGGCGCTTAGGTTAGCGCTTCACCTGCCACGAGACTTCAGCGCCGGACAACTCCACAGAGTAGCGGGAGTCCCGCTGCTCAAACACCGATTCCGGCAGGCGGCCCATCGTTTTTACGCGGCCGCCCGGATGTCGGAGAACGAGCTGATACGCACATTGGGAAACCAAGTGCACTGGCGCCCGACTACAAGGTGGCCAAACCTGTTGCTGGAGTAAAGGCACGCCGCAACATGAGCCAGATGAACTAAAAGAAGCAACGCAACCGTGATGAAGATTCCGACGAGAGGACAACTTCCAACACACCCAGGAAGAAGTAGGAAAGGCGTGATCTGCTCACCCTACAACACACCAGAGTACGAAGCACCGTGAATTTGCGTAGCGTAGTAGCGTAGCGCCCGCCAGACGCGGCTGTCACGGTCGTCTCTGGTCGCTGGTGTTCCCTCTGTCGTCCGCGCCCGGTTAGGCCGCTCTCTGGGGTCGCGATCATCTGTAGTGTCTGGTGCTCTGTATACTGTCTCGATCTGCCCAAGGACCATTCTCGGGTAGCACCTGAAGAAGACAGCGAGTTACGCCGTCGAAATATCGTGCGAGAACGACGCGAAAATCCGGCAGAAGTCCCTTTTTCTTTTTTTTTCAAAATGTCTACTAATTGATTCCTTTTACCGACCCCTAACTCAGATGATAAACTTACTGAGCAATTCAAAGAAAACTTAAGTCTCATTTCAAACAGATATCTCTCATACAATATTGTTGGTGGTGACTTCAATCTACGCTCATATGTTAGCAAAATTATATGTTTAAAATCGGTGGTAGGAATAAAACTGCATGGTTTCTCAGAAAATTATTTCGAACAATTACTTCAGGAGCTGACTCTAAGTATAAATGTTTGCGAAAATGTACTTGACCTCTCAGCAATGAAGAATGCTAAGCAAACTGGGAGCATCTTGACAGATACAGGGACGTGACGACAAGGTCGTTGTAGCTAGACTCAGTACCGTAACATCCAAACCCTGGAATAACAAACGTAAAATACATCTATATAAAAAAGCAAATAAAAATTCTCTTGACAATTTCCTTAGAAGCATTCCAGTCTGACTATGTAAGCGTAGACCATATGTGGCTCAAATTCAAAAAAATAATATCGACGGTATTTGAGACAGACATACCAAGTAAATTAATAGGAGACGGTATTGATCCACAAAGCGCACAAAACACTAAGGAACCCTGTTGCAGAAGGGACCAAAAAAGCATGCTAAATTTATAAGAACACAAAATCCCCAAGATCGACGAGGTTTTATAGAAGTTCGATATTTACCACGAATTACCGGTCATGGACGCTGAATAGAATACGAAAAGAACCAGAAGTTCAGAGTTCAAAAAAGGTCTGAAACAGATCTAGAATGGGCATGCGAAGCAAATGAAACAAACAACAACTCGATACTGAACTAACTATGAGCAGCTGGCAGTGGAACTGCGACGAGTGGCCGCACGAAGAAGGAGGAGTCCGGCCGAGCGAGACCGAGACCGAGACAGACGGGAACGGGACCGAGGTTGGAACGAGACCGGATGACGTGCCGTTCGGGAACGAGACCGACTGTTTCCCGTTCCCAGGAACTGTAAGTAGAAAGCCGCGACCGAGACCGAGACAGATCGGAACGGGACCGAGGCTGGAACCAGATTGGCCGACGTGCCATTGCAGGAACAAGACCGACCGTTTCCCGTTCCCGGGAACTATAAGTAGAAAGCTGCAACTGAAGTGAACTATGAAAGATCGTTCCTTGGAATTCGTTCCTCACTCATTCTGCTCATCTTGGTGAACCGTTCCTTTGGACCCGTTGGTTCGCGAACGTCCGATCTTTAGTTCCTAACGCCCAGTGATCCGGAGCCACTTTTCCCAGCTGTGCAAGACGGCAAGCAGACGGCGCTGCGGCCCAAGCCAGGCACACAATGGAAAGACAGTACAAAGTGCTCGCATTCAGATATCGCTCACGAGCCACACGCCTTCGATTACCTACAACGAGATACCGAACCTCCCCTTACCAGGCATACAGGACCGCAACGATCAACACCAACCACATCAATTCACCCCCGTAGTTATTTCTATTTCGTGACATATGATATGGACATCTGACACTGACATTTCACTCCTACAGGAAGCACAACTGGCTGCTCCGCTTCACGTTACTGAATATATAACTCACACCTCTGCTGTTGACCCCCTTGGCAGGAGAGTGGTTGCATACGTTCGTAAGGGTATCCCCGTCACAGATCTCACCATACCCCACACCACTGTGGGCAAGCGAATCATCAACATCTATGCGCCGTCCGGTTCCACACACCATCAGGAGAGAGTAATATTCTGCTCCAAAGATATTGCCCCTTTGTTCTTAAGGCGTTATGCTAGTTCCTAATTTGGCGGCGGCTTCAATTTTGTCTTGCAACAGAAGGATCAGAAGCTTCACTTTAATACCTGTCAAGAACTCCACAAGATCGTCCGAGACCTCCGGGTTAACGACGCATGAGAATAGAAGTGTGGCAATGCCTGCTACCCCACTTATCAAACAAGCCATTTCGAAAGTTGACTTGAAAATATTTACGTCTCCTGGAAGCTAGCATCTGAAGTCCAGGGTGGTGAACTCTGGTCGCTGGCTTTCTTTGACTACCGTGAGTACATCTGCACGATTCTTATCAAATCGCAGCTAGTCTGGCGCAGTTCTATGCTGTGTAAAACAAGTACCATCCATCTCCAGAATGTGGAATGTCAATGGCGCGTAACAGACTTGAACGACTTATGAACAACGACTCCCCACCTATAGAACGACCTTAGAGTTGTGGTTAGGGTGTACCAAGCCCTTCTTACAGCAAACCATTATGCAATGCAGGAAGGACATGGCCGCATAAGACCGAGTCAGAACTAACTAGTATTACGCTATCTTCCAAGACTTAGACACGCAAGGACCCGACCTGACCATCCAGAGGGAGTGGCAGTGGAGTAAGGCGCCATACTAATGCTGACCTCAGGTCATCTACAGGGAGTCTTTGTGAGAATACTTCTACAGAAATCACTGCACCACGAGATACCTGGCACGCATCATATCGCAACCGACAACCGACGATGACATGTCATAAGCAAACTCGTCACGCCAAGCTCAAATCCAGATCCAACAACTGAAATAGTCACCAATTTCAACGATCACTACCAGATCATCTACGGTTCCAGGATTCCCAATATGGCAGCAACAGGTCAGGTCTCGCCTTACATCACCCGCATCGTCCTCCACAGAGAAGATACGCAAGTGGTGGAACGGGTCAGTAGGTATCCGGTGAAGGCTGCCATCGACGAAGGTGCTATTAACAAATCCTCCAGTATACATGGGCTGCCTATAGATTTCTATCATTTACAAAATTGTGTAATTATTTTAAATTATTACCAACGTGCTAGTTCTCTACCGATGGCGAAGTCCTTCTGTTGGTCGCCAGGTATGTTGGTTGGGGAGAGAGATATACACATCAATTATCAGGAAGCCGCACCAAAAATTGTCTTTCGAGGAACGCGCGCAGGTATAGATGAGTGTGTATTAAGAACGTTGTGACAGATCTGAAACATTACTTGAATGTTAGTTGCTACAGTTTCTTGGTGTGTGTCTTGGTATTTGCCTTTTCTCTTCAACGATGTACCACAAAGCCGGCGTGGCTGCAGCGGCTATTCTTTCATCGAGTTGACTTCTTCTCTGAAGAGCTGAATTTTGAAATTCAAGTCCTCGTCGTATCGGAAGAAGGAAATTAGGAAGTAGGTCGATAGGAGAATGAAAAAATTGCGACTCCTACACAATAGAACCTTTACTTAACACAATACTGAGATAACTCGATTACATGCGTCTTTCTTGCACCAGCTGAGAAGACCGACAGACACCGAGATCGGTGAAAAAAGACAATAAGGTACACAAAATAATTGCTATTTTTGTTCATCAATTTTTTTTATCAGCGGAGATATAATTACACATGCCTACGATATCTTTGCCGACGGAGACGGCGCGAATATTTATTTATCTGTGTAGGCAATTCACAGAATCTACACAATTGCCCCTCCCCCCACTGTAAACTGGCTTGATCCGTATCACTGGACGTCAGTATACAGTGGTGGTGCATTACAGTGTTTGCATCTTTAAAAACTCTTGACCTGTCAGGGTACTGAGACCTTTATTTGGGACCAAGTTTACCTCTTTCACTCCCGGACATAATATGCATACCAGATATTGTTTAATTTACACTTTGCAAATTACTACTACTACGAAACACATCAAAAAATGTTTTGCATCACCCCGGTTCCCAGAACTCCTGAAGATAGACATTGACTGTGGATATTGTATCACAAATACAGTCCCTTTGACTGTTCAGAGATGTCACCAAACCCACCCAAAGATGTAAACAACCATGCATGACCAGTGCCTATTAGACGGAGGGGGTCCAACAGCCGATCAGTTCCAGTCATTCCACCAGGAAGGAGGTACATGGTGCTTGGGGGCTTAATCATTATGCAACATTTTAGTAGCTGTGTATCCGGTTACGAAGTATCGTAACCGGTTGGCCCTGAGTAGTATTAGTACGCAATCTGACTGCATAAAATAACAATAAAGAATGAAAGGAAATTTCCGTTAACACAATTGATTAATTAAGTCCCCTGCAACTATAAAAGCTACGAAACAACAAAGCACAAGTGTAACTGTTCTGTGTGTGGGATTTGATTCAACGTACATGTATCTGGCACGGTTATTCCTCAATACGTCAAGACATTTTAAACACCATTTACAATGAACTAATTGAAAAACCAGAAATGCTATAACTGCACATAGAAACAGGAATTACAAGTCTAATACATGAACATGAGCTAGATGCTTTGTTGACTGAACCTGTGACCAAGAGGCATTGTCATTAAAGAAATGTGAAATAAAATTTTTCTTTTCTTTTTACCTCCATATATTTTGACGAAAAATACACTGTGATCATTGCAACATATTCCATCTATACATTACACCAACCGAACAGCATCTACTCTCTCGCCCAACGGAACAACAACTGCACACGACATCCTCCGAACTAGTACTGCTCTCGACATCCTCTCAACAAGTACTGCCCACGGCAACCTCTGCGCCAGTGGAGGCGGCGGAATAATAATCTTTGGCGCAATCTCTGGCGCTGTGACTTAGTGTAGCTACCTTTCAATGGCTCGTGTTGTCTCTAGTTCAACCATGCCCAGACGGTCAATACCGCGGTTCAATCTCGTCCGCGTTGTTACTTTATGCCAGGAAGGACTCTCAACAAGGGAAGTGTCCAGGCGTCTCGGAGTGAACCAAAGCGATGTTGTTCGGATATGGAGGAGATACAGAGAGGCAGGAACTGTCGATGACATGCCTCGCTCAGGCCTCCCAAGAGCTACTACTGCAGTGGATGTCCGCTACCTACGGATTATGGGTCAGAGGAACCCTGAATACAACGCCACCATGTTGAATAATGCTTTTCACGCAGGCACAGGACGTCGTATTACGACTCAAACTGTGCGCAATAGGCTGCATGAAGCGCAACTTCAATCACGACGTCCACGGCGAGGTCCACCTTTGGAACCGCGACGCCATGCAGCGCGATACAGATAGGCCCAACGACATGGCAAATGGACCTCCCACGATTGGCATCACGCTCTCTTCACCGATGAGTGTCGCATATGCCTTCAACCAGACAATCGACGGAGTCGTGTTTGGAGGCAACCTGGTCAGACTGAACGCCTTAAACACATTGTCCAGCGAGTGCATCGAAGTGGGGGTTCACTGCTGTTTTGGGGTGACATTATATGGGACCGACGTGCGCCGGTGGTGGTCATGGAAAGCGCCGTAACGCCTGTACGATTCGTGAATGACATCCTCCGACTGATAGTGCGACCATATGGGCAGCATATTGGCGAGGCATTCGTCTTCATGGACGACAATTCGCGCCCCCATCGTGCACATCTTGTGAATGACTTCCTCAGGATAAAGACATCGCTCGACTAGAATGGCCAGCATGTTCTCCAGACGTGGACCCTATCGAACACGTCTTGAATAGATGGAAAAGGGCTGTTTATAGACGACGTGACCCAACCACTCGAGCGATATACGCCGAATCGCTGTTGAGGAGTGGGACAATTTTGACCAACAGTGCCTTGATGAACTTGTGGATAATATGTCACGACGAATACAGTCATGCATCAATGCTAGAGGACGTGCTACTGGGTATTAGAGGTACCGGTGTATACAGCTATCTGGACGACCACCTCTGAAGGTTTCGCTGTATGGCGGTACAATATGCAATGTGTGGTTTTAATGAGCAATAAAAAGGGCGGAAATGATGTTTGTGTTGAGCTCTATTCCAGTTTTCTGTACAGGTTCTGGAATTCTCGGAACCGAGGTGATACAAACCTTTTTTTGATGTGTGTATTTTCTTTTTTTTATTCTTTATTCAAAACAACAATTTGATAATTAACAAACCACTACCTTCCTCATTAGTGGGTCCTAATTCCACATATACATTACAGTTACTGCAGCTACATCATTTTACTACACGTTGTGTAGTGTGTTATTACTCCACTATGGGCATCTCTTACTTATGCTATCATTGTTCACTCTGTATATTACGTTGACTGCTGAGCTATCTATGGATTAATACGCTAGCGTCTGTTTTCTAATTCTACACTACGTTGTATAAATGCTTAAAGTAGTCTACACTACCTGCAGCGTTACAGGTGTCCCAGCGTGCTATGTAATCCTGCATTATTGGCCGTGCCCACCGAGCTAATCTCAGTGGGCACGCCTCTGGTACTGGACTGGCCCAGGATCTTCAATTCGTTGCAGTTTTATACTAACAGTTTATCCTGTCTTAACCTACATATGACCTAAAATTCATATTACTACTGTCATATTTAGCGCTTAATTGTGATCGGTGATTTATGCACCCTCCCCCTAAATCAGAGACGTGGCGGATCCCAGCTGTGAGGCAGATACCCAAGTCCATGCCCCAGGGAACAGGACAGGTGCATAGAGTCTTGATTGGAACTGTTGTTTCAAAACTGCCTTAGGAGTTTATTTGAGATTTCGTTTCCGTGTTCATTAAGAGTTTGGAATGTGTCCTGGTGCCTGAGCAGATTGTGCGTGTCACGATTCGGTAACTGTTGCCTAGGTTGTAATGCAATGTCGTCGAGAAGGGGGCACTCATACACCACAGGGTCTAGAGTGCGATGGTGTAGCCCACTTCCCGAAACGGCGTAGATATACTGGGTACGGTCCATGTCTGGTAAGAAAGTGCAGCTGTCCTCAGGTTGGTTTCAAATACCTGAGTGCAGGTGCTCTCTGATATTCGGCAGCAATTCATAGGTTCTGCGCCCAGCTTCATCCCCATCCCCCTGCTCCTGCCGTAGTTCCTCACCCCTTCTTTTGATTTCAGTGTTGTCTCCTACGTGGACTCCCATTATTTGAACTATTTTCTCTCTCATCCTTTCTTTGCCCATTACCAGGCTGCCTGCTCCATGATGTTCATATCAAGCAGACAGAGTTCCATTAACACTAACAGTGCCCCCCCCCCCCTTCAGGGGCATATTCCACTGCACCCTTCTCACGGCCATGGCAGGTATGACCCTCGTGACCCTGTGTGCCCAGACTCCCGAACCATACCCTATGATGGATGTTGGGCTCAAAATGGTTCAAATGGCTCTGAGCACTATGGGACTTAACTTCTGAGGTCATCAGTCCCCTAGAACTTAGAACTACTTAAACCTAACTAACCTAAGGACATCACACACATCCATGCCCGAGGCAGGATTCGAACCTGCGACCGTAGCAGTCGCGCGGCTCCGGACAGAAGCACCTAGAACCGCTTGGCCACCGCGGCCGGCGATGTTGGGATGCTGTTACGGTACAGCTTTATCATATCCGCTGGTAGGTGGAAACGTTTACGGACAATTCCAATCAGATTATTGTTTCCAGCAACCTCTGGGTCACAGTGTTAATACGAGTCACGTAGTTCCACTTCTCGTCGACGACTAGTCTCAGGTATCGGGTCTTGCGCCACTGAAGAATTGGTGAGCCATCTATTCTGACCGCGGGGTTTCTGATGAGTTGTCCCTTAGTAGTAGGTAAGTGGACTTGCTGCATGCTACTGTCATCTTTGCTCAGCGCCACCACACTGTCAAAATTTACATAGCCCTTTCCACTTTCGGCTCCAAATCTTCACAGCTACGACCGCCAACCAGCAGGAGGAGGTCGTCTGCATGGGCTATGACCTCTAGCACATCAGCACTATTCTTCAAGCTGTCCAGAAGAGGTTCCATGTGGACATCCCAAACGAGTGGTCCTAGTACAGAGCCCTGTGGACACCCCTTTGTTATCCTTTTAATGATTTACCAGCTAGCGGACGATAGTCAGACCTCACTTTTCTTCACAATAGTTCCTAAGACAGCCAAATAGCGTCCCTGTGCTCTCCTTCTCCCACAGGCAGGAGAAGAGCAAATGCCACCACAGATTGTCAAAGGCGTCACTGATATCCACCATGATGCCGACTATGTACTTGTGTGGGACTGAGTCACAGACCTCAGCTGCCAGGGCGATTGTGTCAGACGCTGATCGCCCCAACCGTAAGCCGAATTGTCCATCCTGCACAGCATATGTTGTGTTGTCAGTCAGTCTGTCTGCTAGCAGCTTCTCAAAAAGTTTCCTCAGCAGGTCCAGCAAACTGATGGACCTATACGATTTTGCCTCTCTCAGGTCTTTGTCTTGACCTTTCTTTATTATCACCACCTGTGCCTTTTTCCATAGAGAGGGGAATTTCTTGAGCCTCAGAAACTCACTGTACAACTTAGTGCAAGGCGCCACGAACTGGGAAGCCAGAATTTGCCCTACTTCCACTATAATGCCATCTGGGTCTGGAGGCTTGCCCTTTTTTAGGGTCCGTAGCTCGTGGTCGTGCGGTAGCGTTCTCGCTTCCCGCGCCCGGGATCCCGGGTTCGATTCCCGGCGGGGTCAGGGATTTTCTCTGCCTCGTGATGACTGGGTGTTGTGTGATGTCCTTAGGTTGGTTAGGTTTAAGTAGTTCTAAGTTCTAGGGGACTTATGACCTCAGATGTTAAGTCCCATAGTGCTCAGAGCCATTTGAACCATTTGAATCTTCTTTAGGGTTTTAATTTGGGCAGCAATTCTTGCCGATCCTCTATCCTAATTTGACGTTGCTTATTTGAGTCATCCTCATTGTTATCAGCCAACAGGGCTCAGAGGAGGATCTCGGTGCTTTCCCACCAAGATTCCGACATCCGGTCCCTGTCCTGATAGTGGACAACACCACTGGCGATCTTATTTTCTCCCATGCCAACATGTACAGGGCGTCCGATGGGTCTGTAGCCAATTGGCTTTGTACCTACTTCTCCCAGCTCCTTAGCCTCACTGCTCTTAGCTCCTGAAACTGTTCTTTTGCCTTCCAATATAGATGCAACCATTGTTGTTTTTCCTCCCAGACGACACTCTGCTGGTAATACCTCCTCGCCCTCCTTACAGACTGGCGTATCTGCCATAGTTCAGCTGATCATGGTGATGGAGAAGCCGCAATGGCTCTCCTGGTTGGAACGGCTGCCTCCAGCGCCCTGGTAACTGCTCTCACCAGTTCCTTGGCATACTCCTCTACATTTTCGTCCCCCTCCAGCAATACTGGTCTGTCGCACTCCCTTGCTATGCGCTCCCAGTTGATCCTATTGTAGTTAAGCTGTATCTGCCACCCCAGTTGCACTCCCTACCGCACAGTGAAAACGTTATTAAATTGTGGTCATTGATGGTAATTTTGTCTAAGACTATCCGGTCCTTTACTTTGTTTGCAAGATCTGACATTACTAATGTAATGAAATTACAATAAAATCTAGACCATCAGCTGCTTACTGGTATTGATAAATATCAACAGCGACAGATGAAAATGTGTGCCCTGAGACAGAGACTCGAACCCGGGATCTCCTGCTTACATGGCAGACACACTATCCAACTGAGCCATTGAGGACACAGAGGATAGTGTGACTGCAGGGGCTTATCTCTGGTATGCTCCCCATGAGATCCACATTTTCAACTTATTGTCCGCTCACTACATTTGTAGTGCCCCTGCCCACAGTCAGTGTGTCGATTCCCATAAGAGTGTGAGCAATGTGAGTGCATCTGCACTGAAGAAGATCAATGACATAAGCCTTATCTATATGAAAATGGTATCTGTTCTTTCGGACATGTTTTCCCCACAGGTAATATTCAAATGCCCATATTACCATGAGAGCTTCCAATTCAGTCACGGATTATGCTTTTCAGCTTGAGATAGGGTTCTACTAGCAAAAAATAATTACCTTGGGGGGTAAGCTCCCCATTTGTGTCAGTGATTTGGAACAAACAGGCCTCAAGCCCTTGCGAGGATAGTCTGTACACAGATAAAAATCCTGGGTCATGTCAGGGTGAAGAAAGTTGTTAGCATTCAAAAGAGCTTCTTTAATGAGGTCAAAATCAGTTTGGCATTGCTTGGTCCATAACTGAGGGTGGTTCGTCTGTAGATGATTCAATAGAGCATCACTATTTAAAAGCTGCTGTTGTATAAATTTTTGAAGAAAGATACTAATCCAAGATATTCCTTCAGCTGTTTCTTATTTTGGGAACAGGGCAGTGTCTGATAGCACCAAGCTTCTTAGGATCTGGAAGTACGCCTTAAGTTGAAATTATTTGTCCAAGGAATTTAATTTTTTCTGTACCAAAATGTGACTTCATTAGATCAGCTCTGACACTGTATTCTAAAAACCGATACAAGAATTGAGCCAAGAGACTTAAGTGTTCTGACCACCTGGAGGTAGCAATCAACAGATCATCAATGTACACCATGACTTTACTTAACAATACAGGTCCTAAGACTTGATCTAAAGCAGAAATAAATATGCCTGCAATGACGAAAGGGAGAACACAGAACTGATAGCTACTGCCCCCACATACAAATGCAGTGTACTTACAGCTATCTTCATGAAGTGCAGTTTGCCAGTATGAGGCTCAAAGATCTATTACAATGAGGTACTTAACGTTATGGAATTTTAGAAGTTGTTTTTCCAGGTTGTCAGGCCGTGTTGTGACAGGCACAATATTTTATTTATTCCTCATGCATCGAGCATGAGGATGACGTTTTCTCCCCCACTGCTTTCAACCTCTAATGTATTTCAGCTCTTAGTCCTACCGTCATTGCTTTCTCGTTACATCTACATAACCCTTATGTTCCTGGGCTACCTTCTGCATCAGGGTACTGACTTGGTCTAGAATACCAGCCTCTATTCTTTATTTCTTTAACGTCCTTATTTATCCTTTCGCGCTACTTTCTCACAAAATAAGTATTTAAACTTATGCTAATTTGTTCCAATGACAGGTCTTGCACCTATTCAGGTAGACCTTTGTACACTGTTTGCAGCCCATCAATGGTACCTGCAAGTGTGTTTATATTCTGGCACAATTATGACTGCTCCTGCTGCATTTTTGTCTGAGCCTCAGATACTTCCTTCACCTTTTCCACGAACTGTTCTTGTGTCTTGCCTACTGATGACACTTTTTAGCTTAAATTACCTATATCTTGTGACAAATCACTGAGCAATTGTGTTTTTAGTTCTTCCCATATACTCACAAGTTTATCTGATAATTCATTTTAAAGATCAGCACACAAATCTTTTGCCAAATCATTGAACTGTTGTGAAAGTGTCAAGAGTTTGCTTTTGATGTTCAGGTAATTCCCTTTGTTTCTCTGTCTGTTGTTTTAAAAAATTATTAATTTTTTCATTAATACTTCACTTAAATATTTGATTTTATTCAAAAAGCTTATTAAATTTTTCGTTTTGTTGTTTTGAAGTATCACTGAAGCTTTGTTCAAATAGCTGTTGTAACATTTGCATCATGATCAGGGAAAATTGTGACCCTGTCTCATCTACTGTCATCATTGTTCCATTTCTGATTAAAATGCTACAATCATCTGTGTCCATGTTAACTGAAAAATGTAACTGGTTGTTGTCACTGCGACAGACATTTTCAATCTCGATTTCATTTGTTGCCACGTCCATTTTCGTGACATCTTGTACCGGCTGTCCGACAATGAACTGACAAAAATAGGCCTATTGTGTGTACTCATCTTTTGATAGTTTTACAAAATGAGGAAATAAATGAATACTTTTGAAAATGAACTATTGTGTTTGTAATAGTGGGGATACCACTACGAGATCTATTCAGTTGTGACTCGTTAACATTTTCAAAGTACATTGTCGGCATAACTCAATTGTATGCACACATTTCTCTCCCTAAAATTAATTTTCTATCCAACTGTCTACGTATTTTGCAGTCTGCTTCAATTTAGGAATTGAATCAGGAAAAGTGCTACGATCACTATTGGCAGAAACGCTACTAAGCGCAGTCATATACACCACGGGTCGTCAATTTTCCTACCTTTTCGTTGGCTTTCTCGCTCCTTCCGGAATTAGTTCTCCAGTTGATTATGTTTAATCCTCTGCACATCGTGTGGTTTCCTTTTCTTTTCTCGTTGCGATAACAAAGTATTCCATTCATGAAACAGAGAAAGACAACAGTTAGTATAACAGAAACTTTAAAAAATTATATAATTATTTTAAATTATTACAAACGTGGTAATTCTCTTCCGATGGCTACGTTCTTCTATTGGTCGCCAGATATATTGGTTGGGGAGAGAGATATATGCATTACTTATCGGAAAGCCGCACCAGAAATCGTCTTCCCGGAAGCACACGCATGTGTAAATGCGTGCGGGTTAAGAACGTTCTGGCAATTCTGAAACATTACTTGAATGTTAGCTCCTACAGTTTTTTGATGTGAGGCTTGGTATTTACCTTTTCTCCCCAAGATGTACAACAATGTCGGTGTGGCTGTGGCCACAATTCTTTCTTCGAGTTGACTTCCACTCCAAAGAGCTGAATTTTAAAATGAAAGTCCTTATCGCATCGGAAGAAGGAAATTAGGATGTAGCTCAGTAGTAGAATGAAAAATTTGCCACTCCCACACATTTTAGCATAATACTGAGACAACTCGATTACATACGTCTTTCTCGCACCAGTTCAGAAGACCAACAGACACCGAGATCGGTGAAATAAGACAAATGAGGTACATAAAACAATTGCTATTTTTGTTCTTCAATGTTTTGTCAGCAGAGATATAATCATACATGCCTACGATTTTTTTTTTTTTTTGACGTAAGGAGACGGCGCGAATATTTATTTATATGCGTAGGTCATTTAAAGAACCTACACAGCAGACACGATCCACGACTCGTCTTCGCAGCTCCTACATTCTCAACTTCACAGAAGCTCTCCAACATTTCTTGCAGAAATAGCACTCCTGGAAGAAAGCAAAGTAGGCGAGAGCTACTGGCAGACTGAAGCAGTGAAAACGGGTAGAGAGTCGTGCCTTGATGCTCAATCGGTAAGAGCACTACCAGCGACAGTCCTAGTCCGTCATATGATTCTAATCTGCCAAGAATTTTCATCTATAGTGACTATGCATAAGTGACGATGACGCACTGTTTTCTCATGGGATTGCTTCAAGATGGCTCCACAGTCGGTCTTTGAGACTGTTACACCAAGTAAGCGATAGCTGAAGGAATGAGGGTCGAACACATTGAAGACGATCGTGGCTAAAGTTCAAGCGAGATAAATCGGTAAAAACGCCTTACAGCTAACCTCTCTACCGATGTAAATATATGTTTCCACTTGAACTGTGAGCTGTCCGTGCTCGATAATCGTTGATAACAGCAGTTAACAGCGATACGAGTGGTAACAGAAGACTCTCTCAGATACTTTCGGCTGGGATAATTCCTTCCTTTCTGGTGCGTTGTAAGAACCAACCACACCTGTATTAGGCAATTGTTACTAAGGGGTCACCACTCCAAAAGGCATTTTAAACCTACTGCACTATAGATTCCCTGCGTTTCCTGTTGATTACATTTCTGAGTGACTTATATTCTGTATTTCTTTCTTTTCCTGACCATTTTTATATTTCCTTCGTTCATCAACCAATCTTTTCTGTTCACCAAAGTGTCTTCGTAGTTACCTTCCTTACACCTATATTTGTCCATATTCTGTGATTGCATCTTTTTGAGATGACCTTTCCTCTTCAACTGAACTGCCTAGTGTGATATTCATTATCGCGGTCTACAGCTTCAGATAACTTCAAACACAAATGATCATTCCTCAAAATCTCAGAATTCCATTTCATTAATGATTATCTTGACAGCTCCTTTAAGCTTCAGCGAACCCTTCGTCATTACTAAATTGTTGTTTAGTCTTCATCTGCTTCTGGATATAGCTAAAAACCCAACATTCTGTTATGCGTACATTGTCTCACCAAGTTGTAATCCGGCTGGTACAGTCTGGTGTTACCAGACCGTTTCCAGACGTACCTCCTGTTCTTTGGCCTAGTGAACATTCTAGTTGTTGTTACCAACTGAAATTGATTGCTGAACTCAAGGAGTTTTCTGTTTCTTATTATCGAGTCCGTATTCTGCTTCAACTCTATGTTTTATTACTTCACCTACTATAGCATTCCAAACGTCCATAATTATTTAATTTGCATCTCCCGTTGTAACTCGTGCTTGTATACAACAGTACAGGTATGAACTGTATTTCTTCGCATTGGTTTGCTGTCGAATTTGCTGAGAACAATCCGCTTACGGAACATTCACAGTAATTCACTGTATGGGCTACTTTCGTACACATAACGTATCCTATTTTCGTTAACCCATTTTCTGCTGCTATTGAAATTAACCTATAATTCCCTGATCAGAAATCATTACCTTCTTTCCTTTTCACTTCACTGTCTTCTACTATATCTGTACTGAACCTCTGCATTTCTCTTTTCGTATTTTCTGGCTTTCGTAACATAGTCAGTTTTCTAATGTCTCAAGCTCCGACTTGTAGAACGTTAGCATTTCGTTGTTTTTTCAATCTTTTACTCATGGTAACTTTTTTATAATACAGCCAGAAACTAAAAGAGGGATGATTTCATTATCTGCTGGAGAGTAATTTGTAAGATTAAACAAAAATTAAATGACATTCCAACAGAGTTTCAACGATCTGTAAGTAACGTAGACGATACATCTGGTTAATATGTTCGTTCTATAGCAGGACACATAAGACAGTTTCTCAATTGTCAACAGCAGCTGCAGGAATATGGTATCTCACGTAAGCATCGGAAAGGAATTTAGTAGACAATAGCCTGCATGTCACGTGCGACGTGCGAAAGAAACATTGTTCTACATATATCATCTCTTTGTGAGTCTACAGCTCGCTTACATTTCCTGAAATAATAAAGGTAGTTGATGATGTATGAGATTCGATTTCACATACGTGCAGAATATTCAAAATTGTTGTCACCCATATGTGTACTCAGCGAATTAAATGTCGTTAAAAAAGTACTGAAATACTTCGAGGGATTGAAGATGTTGGCTTGAGGAGCAAATTTAGGACAGGACTCCGTGTACGGGAGCGTCATCCAACGTTGCCAAGGGGCTTCGAAGTATCAGGGAAAGGTCTGCCTCGTAAGTCATCGCCTCGACAGCAAACGTGTAATTTTTTCATGGAAACAAAGGTAATTGTGGTGAAAAAAAGTAAATCATAGTTACATTATTATTCTCAACGAGCCTCGGAGACCACGGTTGCCTTATACCAAAATATGAGGGGCATTCAATAAGTGGTGCAACATATTTTTTTCTGAAATCACGTTGGTTTTTTTCAGGATTTCAATATGCCGTATTATTACCCACTCTTTTGGCTACAAACCCCTGTTTTTCAACAGAATCTCCGTTCAATGCGACGGCCTTATGCCACCTTGCTGGGACAGTAGTATGCCCGCATGGTACCACTCAAACGGTCGGCGGCGGAACCAACGTCTTGCTGCATCAGTAAACTCCCCACCATCAGCGTATTACTAAACGCGCAGAGCATCCTTCTTTGGGTCGAACAGATGGAAGTCGGGAGGTACGAGATCCCAGCTGTAGGCTGGATGAGGGAGCACGTTAAATGAAGTTTTGCGAGGTGCTCTCGGGTGCGCAGACCTGTGAGAGGCCTAGCGTTGCCGTGGAGGAGGAGAAATTCGTTTCCATTTTTGTGGCGGCGAACGCGCTGAAGCAGCTTTCTTCAATTTCCTGAGGGTAGCACAATACGCTTCAGTGTTGGTTGTTGCACCACGAGGGAGGACATAAAACAGAATAGCCCCTTCACAGTCCCAGAAGACCGTCGACAAGACTTTATCGTTCGAGGATGCGGCTTTGAACTTTTTCTTCGGAGGAGAGGTAGTTCGGTGCCACTGCATGGATTACCGTTTTATTTCCCGTTCCAAGTGACGAACCTATGTTGTACTGTTTCTCCTGGGTGGATATGAATGTGAAATGTATAGATTATATGTTTTTACGATAAGTATTGTACGAGTAACTTGCGAGTTTTACCAAGGAACAATACAGTATGCTACAATGTATGCCTGTTCCTCGAGATTCTGTGTTTGAACTCTGACCTCTTTTGTCATTACTATTCTTCCTCTTGTCTTATGATCTGGACGCGAACCGTAAGCAGCGTTAAACGAAGGTTCTTCTTGCTGTATCAGCCAATGTAAGTTATTAACAAAACTGAAAATAGAGTTGTTTGTGACTTAAAAAATGGGTCTGTGTTGAAATCATTTGTAATCCTAAACCTTGCTGGTTTAGAGTAGACATGTGATTTAACAGAAATTCTTCATGGTTAGGCTCCATCTTAAAAATAATTAAGAACTTTTCTTTTAGCGCATCGTAGAGACGTGCCGCCGGTTAGAAATCTAAACCTTTCTTTCAGATTCTATGAGCCTGGCGGTCGCTGCAAATAATTTAACAAGATTCACTTTCAGATTTTCTCAAAGTTGCGAGATAACATCCCAGGCAGGAAGGCCAGGTCACAGGATTCTAGTTATGGTATAAGATTTCATTTGCAAAAGCTACGCTTGTTATCTTAGATTGGGAATCAAGACGAAACCACGATTTTGAGCTACGGAATTTATTGTTGTGCAGTGAACGGATTGGTGAAATATTCTCTGGTGCTATAAGCACACGACTTTTAACCTGACGTCGACTAGGGATATATTGAGGGATATCTGTGGTGTGTTAATAGTTAAACAAATGAGTATTTACAATTCCGTAACCTCTGAGAACTGAGCTAGTTTACTGAGTGCTTATACACGTTAAATTAAACAACATATTATACTGTTAATAATATTCCTACATTAGTTATTTCTCTTTTATGCTGAGCCACTGCATTAATGCGTGTTTCTTTTTTATATAAATCAGGGCTCATATTCATTCTATTACATTACACTGATAGTAAAAAAAGACTCACAACTATTTTTATTTTATTACATTACAATGTTTCATCACCTGTTCGACAAAAAACTGTCACGATCAGCACGTAACACGCAAGTAGTTCAACACAGATGATACTTCGTTGCTCTTTGTGGACTTCTGTTAGGCAGCGAGGAACGCTCTGGCACGCACACCTGTGAGTACCCCAAATGGTAGACAAGTGTGTACTACCAACAGAGACGTCCAGTTGAGCTGCGAGGTGTATGGTAGTGATCTGTCGATCCGCACTTTCCAACATTGCAAGAGTCGCAACTGCGTGCGGCCTGCCGGCACACGAGAGATAGGACAGATTTGCACGACCTTGCTGCGATGCTGACAGACGCCCCGCCTAACAACTCACCGTGCTTTTGTTCAGCGACAGGCCTCGTTAGACATTCTGCAAGCGCCTTTGAATATCTGCTTGGAGCGCGCCTCCGCTAAGGACGCGATATTTAAGCCAACGTACAACGCCGCCACCTACCGGAAGTTCATGGACCTATGGGGGCTGAAGCGAGAATATTCCACGACGTCCCACAAGAAATTCCGCATTTTTTCAGCCTAAATAGGCCGAGAAAGAGATGGTGTTACATTACTTATTGAAAACTCTTCGTACTCAGAAAATATACCTGTGCGATCTCTGAGAGTACTGTCGTTGGTGTTTGGGTTCACCTTTTGTTTGAAAATTATTTCACAAGTACTTTGGTGAACTGTGCAAGAGGGTTGGGGAAAACAACAGGATGTCTGAGTTTTTCTGTTCTGGATAATAAAGATAATGTCCATCACTTTATTTGCACTATCGTGATAACAACTACTCCCACAAAAAGTAAACAAGTACAGTGAGAAGGACAGAAATAGCACGAGCGCATTTGTTTGGTAGGAAACTTGGCGTTGGAGGATTCGGTATGAGATGTCTCTCTGCATGCGACCGTGTGGCTGGACCGTCGATAAGGCCCTGGCAGCAGCCCAGCAGACGCACAGGCCTGACCTCGCCGACCTTCACAGGGCTACAGGCCACCCAGTATTCCCAGCAGCAAGTACTCCTCACGAGCGCATGTCCTCTTCATGCTTTGTACTCTTTCCCGAAACATTTGCATCAAATATATATATATATATATATATATATACATATATATATATATATATATATATATATATAGAGTGTTTCAAAAATGACCGGTATATTTGAAACGGCAATAAAAACTAAACGAGCAGCGATAGAAATACACCGTTTGTTGCAGTATGCTTGGGACAACAGTACATTTACAGGCAGACAAACTTTCGAAGTTACAGTAGTTACAATTTTCAACAACAGATGGCGCTGCGGTCTGAAAAACTCTTTAGTACGATATTTTCCACATATCCACCATGCGTAGCAATAATATGGCGTAGTCTCTGAATGAAATTACCCGAAACCTTTGACAACGTGTCTGGCGGAATGGCTTCACATGCAGATGAGATGTACTGCTTCAGCTGTTCAATTGTTTCTGGATTCTGGCGGTACACCTGGTCTTTCAAGTGTCCCCACAGAAAGAAGTCACAGGGGTTCATGTCTGGCGAATAGGGAGGCCAATCCACGCCGCCTCCTGTATGTTTCGGATAGCCCAAAGCAATCACACGATTATCGAAATATTCATTCAGGAAATTAAAGACGTCGGCCGTGCGATGTGGCCGGGCACCATCTTGCATAAACCACGAGGTGTTCGCAGTGTCGTCTAAGGCAGTTTGTACCGCCACAAATTCACGAAGAATGTCCAGATAGCGTGATGCAGTAATCGTTTCGGATCTGAAAAATGGGCCAATGATTCCTTTGGAAGAAATGGCGGCCCAGACCAGTACTTTTTGAGGGTGCAGGGACGATGGGACTGCAACATGGGGCTTTTCGGTTCCCCATATGCGCCAGTTCTGTTTATTGACGAAGCCGTCCAGGTAAAAATAAGCTTCGTCAGTAAACCAAATGCTGCCCACATGCATATCGCCGTCATCAATCCTGTGCACTATATCGCTAGCGAATGTCTCTCGTGCAGCAATGGTAGCGGCGCTGAGGGGTTGCCGCGTTTGAATTTTGTATGGATAGAGGTGTAAACTCTGGCGCATGAGACGATACGTGGACGTTGGCGTCATTTGGACCGCAGCTGCAACATGGCGAACGGAAACCCGAGGCCGCTGTTGGATCACCTGCTGCACTAGCTGCGCGTTGCCCTCTGTGGTTGCCGTACGCGGTCGCCCTACCTTTCCAGCACGTTCATCCGTCACGTTCCCAGTCCCTTGAAATTTTTCAAACAGATCCTTTATTATATCGCTTTTCGGTCCTTTGGTTACATTAAACCTCCGTTGAAAACTTCATCTTGTTGCAACAACACTGTGTTCTAGGCGGTGGATTTCCAACACCAGAAAAATCCTCTGTTCTAAGGAATAAACCATGTTGTCTACAGCGCACTTGCACGTTGTGAACAGCACACGCTTACAGCAGAAAGACGACGTACAGAATGGCGCACCCACAGACTGCGTTGTCTTCTATATCTTTCACATCACTTGCAGCGCCATCTGTTGTTGAAAATTGTAACTACTGTAATTTCGAAAGTTTGTCCGCCTGAAAATGTACTGTTGTCCCAAGCATATTGCAACAAACGGTGTATTTCTATCGCTGCTCGTTTAGTTTTTATTGCCGTTTCAAATATACCGGTCATTTTTGAAACACCCTGTATATATATATATATATATATATATATATATATATATATATATATATATATATATATATATATATAATAACGGATGGCATATTCTCACGACAGAAGCCGAACTTGTACATATATTCATTAAATATATATTCTAACAGCCTCAATTGCAAATTGTTACAAATGATTACTAGTTTCTATCAGTTAACGATCATCTTTGGCTCGGATTAAATACAAGTTGTGAAAAGTAAAAAATATTTTAAAAATGATTCTTTTTAAAATTCAGTCTTGATCGCACCACGTAAGCTACAAGAACATAGGTGACCGGTTTCTGTCATATCACATGAGCATCATCAGACCTGTAATTTAATTTAGAAAGTAATAGAAACCTTAGTACATTGACAATAAAATACGACAAAATGCTTTTAAGGATAAAATACAATAGGACTTGTTATACCCATGGCATCCTTCGAAGATGGTAGGTGGAGCGCTCTTCTCAGCTGCTGTGATGTCAACTGGTGCCAGCAAGCGACAGGCATACGCTTAAATACGAAGATGCTCCGCCTACCTCTTCTCCCTCTACCTCAGATCTACCTTAAGCGTATGCCCGTCACTTGCTGGCACCAGTTGACATCACAGCAGCTGAGAAGAGTGCTCCACCTACCATCTTCGAAAGATACCATGGGTATAACAAGTGCTACTGTATTTTATCCTTATAAGCATTTTGTCATATTTCATTGTCAATCTAGTAAGGTTTCTATTACTTTCTAAATTAAATTACAGGTCTGATGATGGTCGTGTGATATGACCGAAACCGGTCACCTATGTTCTTGTAGCATACGTGGTGCGATCAAGACTGAATTTTAAAAAGAAACACTTTTTAAAAACTTTTTGATCGCTATTCCAAAAATGTTTATTAAAATTGAAAAAAATATTTATATATATTTATATCTTACGTAAATCAGGTGAGACACTGAAAAGCTTTATAGAAATAGATTTCGATTTTTTAAAGCCGTCAGTCTTTCAACTGCTTTGAAACTAATGTCTGCCCTTTCCTATTCTGCGCTAATCATTTCATTAATTGCCGTCACTACCTTCTATAACATTAACTTCTGAGTGCATAGAAAATTAGGGATCCAGTATTAACGCGCTAAAATTATTCCTATTGGTATGAAGTTTGAACTGCTAATGAAAAACGACGCCATCTGAGTTCTTTCAGTAAAATATGAGATAGTGAACCAACTTTCCTAGCACAACGGAACAACGACAGTGGCTTTAACATAAGTTAGATAGAGGTAATTATTAGACAGGCGCATAAGCACGTAGCTTTTTCCATAATTTTAATAAACGCAAGCGGAAAAGTTGAAAATCTGAGGGTGCAAGATCAGGTAAATAAGTTGGGTGCGGAATGGCTTCCCAAAGCAACTCCTGTATAATGTTTTTTGTTAGTTTAGCTGAATCAGGGCGGGTGCTATAGTGGAGTGGCATCACTTCATGCTGTCTTCCTGGTCGTTGTTCTTGGGCTGCGTCTGCAAGCGCGTCTCAGTTGTTGACAGTAAATGTCAGCTGTGACGGTTACACCTCTGGGAAGCAGTTCGCAGTACACCACACTGTCGCTGTTCCACCAGAAGAGTAACATCAGCTTCTATGGATACGCACAGGTCTATGTACGGGGAGTTGCTGCTTTATTTGGGCTCAGCCACTCCTTTCTTTTCCTTGTGTCAGTATAAAGACACCATTTCTCGTCACCGCTAACAATACAGGGCAGGAATGGTTAGTGTCGTTAACGAGCCAGTTGTGGACGAGCAAACAGAGATACACATATGGTCACCTGCTGATTTTGTGTTTTGGCTTACAGCATGCGCTACGCATGAACTTGATTTTTGAAGCCTTCCCATGGCATGCCGATGTGGCACGATGGTGAGATGACCGGAGTTCATCATACTTGCCAGTTCTCGAGTACACTGACATGGATCATTCTGGTTTAACGCATTTTAAAGATCTTCATCAAACATCAAAGATCTAAACGTGGAGAGCCACTAACGTCAACACGATCCTCCTTAAAACAAGAAAATCATTTACCTGCCGTACTCTGTCCAGTGGCATTAACCCGATATACGACGCAAACGCTTCTGGCTGCTGTCACCCATCTACTGAGCTCAAACAGAAGAACACGTCGGAAATGTTCCGGTTTCTCCATTTGGTACTCCATATTTTAACGTCCACAGCTCCAACGACTATCCCCAAATGACAAAATGACAACATGTAAGCTCCGACAGCAACAGTGAACTACACATTAAAGATGACAATGGTTAAATAAATCCATAGCAACCGGAATACCAATACGTGAAACAAAAGCACTAAAAACTTATGCACCATCCTAATACAAGGAAGGATATTCTCCAACTGTTCTGTCACAATGAATCGGCGTGAATGCATTCTTTCTTAGCGGTAAGATACGTCCAATGTTGATGCAGTCTTACAGTGTGTGTTCTAATGCCTAGCGAATAGAAAAGAACTTCTATGAAGTCCTGAAGTATTCTGCGTTGCAGCACGTCTCATGTAGGTCACTGCTGCTTGCACTTATATTAGTTAACTGAAAATTGCAGATACAACAAGAAAATAATGTGGCTACTGAAGACTGTATTTAGAAATGTATTGCTGTCCACAAATTCCTGGCGCCTATACACGGTTCAAGCATACTTGTGCATGCTTGTTTGTTTACCAGAACTGTCGAGATCAGACGACGATGCGCTGTATTTGGTAACCTTTTTGATTGTGTTACGAAAAGAAACAAAAGATAAAATGTGATATGGGGAGTAACAGTGGTTAAAGAAACATTACTCCCATAGTAAGCATTCGTGGTAGACACGCTATGGAAACTATCTCACAGTACTGTTTCTTCTCTCTTTCTCGACATAATATTGTGTGCTTTAACTTGGCCTACAGAACAGTACAACCCTTCTACAGAATGTTATTTGACAGAACTAGATGAAAGTAAAATCAAGCCAGAGCGCTGACAAATGCTTGCACAAGCCTCCCTATTCTTGGTACACGCGCTTGAACGCTTGTGCAAGCATGCATAATCGAAATTCGATCAAGCATCAAGCTGCTTGTACAATCCTGACGCTTGCGCAAATTTATCCTACACACTCTCAAGCATGCTTGGGCAATCACGGTTGCGCAAGGGTGCTTGTAAAGCATGGAGTTACGTGTGAGAGCGCCTTAAATGCCCGTCTCAGGGCCACAAGATAAATTTCTGCACTTTACATCTCGGTGGCAGGCTGAATGACGTTCGCAGAGTCAGGCGAAAATCCAGAGACGTGAAGAGAATGCTGCCTAACTGAACTCAAGTTACAGCACCAAGCAATATGATTGATCGGCTAGACTATAAATTCAAAATACTGACTAAAGACATGCCTTACATTACTCAACCAAAGAAGAGGTTACGCTAGCAGGCGCAACCATTGATTAGAGTCGTATGAACGCTTCTCAACTCGCGTACTGACACGGAATATGAGAGTCGTTTACAACAGATGGCTTTCATCACCGCCTGAAATTCTCTACAATGTATTTTTCGTACTCTAATTTCACTGTGCCTCTGTTCCATCCAGCGCGAACCTTGACTATCCCCAGATGCCATAGTAAATGTTCCACTAAACTGTCTCTTTTTCTGAGAAGTGTCTCCCACACAACCTTTTGTAAAACATTTCTTCATTTTATACTTCATCTGTTAGCTTAATTCTTTACATTCAGCGACAGCATCATATTCCAAGTGTTTTCCGGTTCTTCTTCCCCGGATTTCCGATGCCCCATGTTTCATTTCCACACATGGTTGTGTTCCAGATGTACACTTTCAGAGTTTTGGTTCAAATGGCTCTGAGCACTATGAGACTAAACATCTAAGGCCATCAGTCCCCTAGAACTTAGAACTAATTAAACCTAACTAACCTAAGGACATCACACACATCCATGCCCGAGGCAGGATTCGAACCTGCGACCGTAGCGGTCGCGCGGTTCCAGACTGTAGCGCCTAGAAGCGCTTGGCCACTGTGGCCGGCTTTCAGAGTTTTCTCCCTCAGTTTCATGTCATACATCAGTAAACCTCTTTTATTAGAAGAAGCCATCTTCACCTGTGCCAATCTATTTCTGATGCCTTTGTGACTAAGTATCAGATTGTTTTCTAGATAAGAGAACTATTTTATTTCTTCAGCTATTGTGTCGTTCCCAGTTTTGTTGTCAAGCATGTCGTTATTCTTCTTTCTCCTACCCTTCGTTACCTTCGTCTGTGCTATGTTTATGTTCCATGATAGGTATGCTGTACATTCCTTTCAACACGTCCTTTAAATCTTCCTTACATTCGGCCAGAAGAGCCATGGTGTTTGCGAATCTTAACACTGATACCTGCCCCCCACTGAACTTTTATTCCTCTTCCGAAATTTTCTTTCACTTTCTTTAGAGATTCTTCTCATATAAAACTAATAATCAGAAATTTTTATTGTGCACTTGGTGTAAAATATAATTGTCATACGGATTAATAGGTGAAATTACTTCCGTGGCTCTAATGCACTTTTTAAGAGTAACCCACAAATATTCAACGAAGGAAACGTCATAAACGGGATTATTTTTAACTGAAACGACAAACTGCGGGAGACCATCACTTCATGTAGAAAGGCTAAGGAACAAAGACTAATGAACATATGTCCAGAGAAGCCTGGTGTGGTCATTTTATTCATAGCAAGCAAGTTATCCATGCAGCACCTTGTACAGTACATTCCCATGGACTACGGCGACCAGAGCACCCATCTGTATGCTACGGAAGAACCCTCGTACTGTGTTGGCCATGCAGTATCAGTACTGTTTTAGCCACAGTGTGAGGCGGGGATTATTGGCGAGCGTCTCACGGGACTGAAAGCTATTGCAGTACGCCTTGAAGGTGAGTCACATCTGCACTAACTGGAGGAAAACACTGCCTCCGCTGCCGGAATACATCCATTAGGTGGCTTTTGGATGATGGTGCTGCAACCACTTGCGCATTATCATGCAGACATTTATTTAAGGAAGTCGTAATATTCACAGTACCTTTGCAATACAGATACTGACTTACGAAATTTCTTATTAATAATTCATTCCGATTACAAAACAGTAGCAAAGTGCGTGGCTACAATGCTAGAAGAAAGAGTGATCTTTACTATTCTGGATTAAATCTTTGTTACAGAAAGCCGTGAATTATGCTGCCACAAAAATCTTTGGTCGTTAACCAAACGGCAAAGTCTGACATATAGCCAACCAGCTTTTAAAACAAATTAAAAGAATTTCTGAATGACAATTCCTTCTAGTCAACAGATGAATTTTTAGGCATGAAATAGTATTTGTAATATATATATATATATATATATATATATATATATATATATATATATATATATATATATATATCGTGTAAAGAAAACTTATCTTAAACTGACACATTTCACATCATTACGAAATGATTCATGAATTCATGATCTGTGGAACACCTCGACACCGCATTCCTTGGTCAATAGATCGGTGGAGACGATTCAGTTATATGTCCGTGCCCGTTGCTGAACGTCAACCTTATGGATTTCTGTTTCTGGGAATACGTGTAAGGTATTTCCTTTTAAATGCTTCGGGGCTCTTAAGTGGCACTTCAACGCCGTTAGATCGTTTGACAGCTTATCATCCAGTGGAATACGTTACAACTGTTGCTGCCTGACATAAATAAAATTATCTCTCGTACGAAAATTCTGTATTTTCAAGCATATGTTCTTTATAACTTATTTCTTTGTCTACCTCTTGCAGTTCTCCTCTATTGATATAAATCGCCATTCGTATGAAAGTTGCTAACTTTCTCTATTTGCAATTAAATTTTATTGAAATTTTTATACTGAATTTGTGTACTTCAAATTACGAGGGCGAGTCAAATTAAAACCTTAAATCTGTAATGACAAATCGAAATATCGCGCCGTTATCCTGTAAGCTGGTAAGTGTGCTACAAACAGCGTGCAGAATGGCCTGTAGGTGGCAGCATAGAGCAGATGCACACATAATGTCGCAATATCAGTATAAAGATGGCTGCCCCACTTGCAACTTGCACCAGGGAAGAATAGCGTTCTGTTATTCGGTTTTTGCGTAGTGCAGGTGTGAAACCTATTGAAATTGTCGACGAATGAAGGTTCAGTACGCCGATGTATGTTTGTCACAGCAGCAAGTCTACGAATGGAGTAGGAAGTTCGAAAATGGTGTGACTTCAGTGGAAGATGCTCCTCGTTCAGGTCAGGCACAACGAGTTGTGATTCCACAGAACATTGCAGCAGTTGAAGCCATAGTGAAGGAAAACATCCGAGTGACACTGAATGACATTGCAGCATGTTTTCAGATTAGTCATGGGTCCATTCTGATGAAGAGGTACGCCACACGGTGCATGAGTGGTTGCGCGGACTACCAAAAGAATTTTTTTCTAAAGGAATTTATGCACTTTGTAAGCGCTGGAGGACTTGCATTGAGGGTGGGGGAGATTATGTTGAAAGTGTTACAGCTTTGTACCACTTCTGCACAATAACTAATATTTTAAAAAATATTTAAGATTTTCATTTGACTCACCCTCGTATATCCTTCTACTTACTTAAAATTTATGAGAACTATTAATAACACAGTTTGTCGTAGTAGAACCCCTCTGTCGGCTCCTGACTGATATTAATTAGTTGCCACCAGTTCATTGCGTACAATCACTGATCGTGCCTGCATAGCTAGCTGAAATGATTGACTAAGTAATGGTCATTGGATTAATGTTTCTCGACGGTGGCTCTGAATGGGAAATTGTGACATTAACCAAAATAAAAATTCTCTCGATAAAAGGGCAACGGTTCGATTCCACCGGTAGAGATGGACAACGGTACTGTGACTGCAGCTCGATTACAGAGCTGCAAGATGGGAACGAATAGCATCACACTATATACTAGGGGCGTTCAGTAATAACACAATACATTTGTTTTATAAAAGTAGGTTTCATTCAGCAGCCGGCCGGAGTGGCCGTGCGGTTCTAGGCGCTACAGTCTAGAGCCGAGCGACCGCTACGGTCGCAGGTTCGAATCCTGCCTCGGGCATGGATGTGTGTGATGTCCTTAGGTTAGTTAGGTTTAATTAGTTCTAAGTTCTAGGCGACTGATGACCTCAGAAGTTAAGTCGCATAGTGCTCAGAGCCATTTGAACCATTTCATTCAGCATTTCAATAGAGCATGTTACTCCTCATTCTTTTGGCTACAAAACCCTATTTTTTCATATAATCTCCGTTCAATACGACGGCCTTCAACACCGGCCAGACTGATGTCGTGGGTTGACTCCTCTTGCTCTCGTGTCGACCGCGAAGTCACTACCCCTCGCTATACGTCGCGGTCCTCTGGACTCACGTGGCGACCTCACATGCGCCGACGCTCAAGACCAGGGCCGGCCAGAAATTCTGCACGCGTGCGGTGCTCTTGCACATGTGCAACTTCCGGGTCACAGCGTGCACACCGCAGCCGTCAGCGTTCATGTAGTGCATGTTTCTACGCACAGATGTCGCTCCTGTGTTACACAAAGTGCGTTATCGACACCTCGTATGTATATCACAACCTGGGCTGTATCTGTAAGATCTGTTGCTTCATCGAGCGCAACAGAGAAGCAACAAAGTATTTAGCCTTATTTATTAGCTGCTTGTGCAGATCGCCGGCCATAGCACTGATACGTCTTGTCACTGTTTGTTTGGATAGACTGATTTCTTGTAACCTGCTAACGTTTGTGGGACCCACAAGTTCTGCAGCATCAATGAGACACCCTTTCACAAACTCCCCTTCGGAAAAGGGTTTCCCAGATTGTGCAATTCTTAATGCGATTTTAAAACTTGCTCGCTGTGAAGATTTAGTGTGGTTGTCATTCTGGAAAATGGAAAACAGTGCATTGTATAGCGTACAGTAAAACAGACATACAGTAAAACAGACATGTAACACAAGAAACTAAGAGTTCAAGAAGTATCATTTACTTTGACGTACAGTAAAATCGAGTTGATGTGTCTCATCCATTTTCTGAAGGACATTTAATTTTGCTTGCCGTTCTTCACTGTTGAGTACACTACACTCGTCTTTGTGATATGTATTGTAATGTCTTTCAATTGAAAACTTACGCTAAACGCCTATTATTCGGCGGCACAGCAAACACTGTGAGTTTTCACCAACGGCTACAAAGAAGAATTGCAGTTCCCAGTCATTTTTAAACGACTGAGGACATAGATCTCCCGTCCTTTGCTTTTTCACAGTACTTGCCATTTCTCAGTACTTCTCTGCTAAGGTTACGGTCACCTGGGGTAAACGAGACTGGATATGTTGCGCTCTTGCTTGTACCACAGGGAAGACGAGCCGCCGCCGTTCATTTAGGACACATGTCTAATAACAGATGTCGCTGTCGCACACGTGCGCACATGTGCAGCACTTCCGCACGTCTGCACACTGTGCAGCGTTTGGCCGGCCCTGCTCAAGACAGACAAGTCATCTTGTGTCTCAGTGCGCGACCGACCAACCAATCGATCCAACCGCCAATCACCATTGCCTGAGCAAACTCGAGCAGACTGGCGGCCTAACGCGCAGAGTCAGATGCAGGAACTAAGTCCCGACCGGGCGACCACTCGCTGAGTTCTCTTACTGGCGGAGTGGAAAGACTCTCATTTTGCTGGCGCTGTATGCGCCCGCGCATTGTCGTGCAAAATGATGAGTGGGTTGCGCAGAAAGTGTCACCGCTTTTTTCGCAAAACTGGTCGCAGGTGATGCTCCAAAAACGAACAGTAATAAGACTTAAGTCCTTGTGACTTTGATTTGATTCCGAAGATGAAGGAACCTCTTCTTGCCAGTCGCTTCAAAACTGTTCCAGAGATTCGACAGGCAGTAGACGGCTCCATTCGCACCATCAACAGAACAGGCTCTGATAGCGGTTTGCTACGCTTTCCACCTCGCTGGCAACGGATTCTACATAAATCTGGTGACTATTTTTGAGGACAGTAACAGATGCAAACATGTCACTCTTTTGTATTGGTTGTGAATAAATAGTTGCCACTATTTAAGTTCCAACCCTCGTATAAATATGCGACACTCAAAAGGACTGCCTGGTGCCAAGTGTAAGAGTCCACAAATGAAGCCGCTGTTAACCTTAATAAATTACACATGCGAAATATTGAAAATGTGTTAAAGCGTTCTTGAAACGTACTTAACACAGAGGAAAACACTTTGGGAAGCTATTTAACATCACGGGACAAATGCAATAAAACACATTCGAATATGTGAATAGCTCACGAAGTTTTTTGTGCAGAGTTCTTGTTAAGTAAAACAGTTGAGTCATAGCATGAAATCTTCTTAGAACAGTCATGAAGAACTCAATTTACAGTCTCATACTTGAATAACAGTTTCTTGTAGAAAGTAGGATAAAACAAAACAAAAGTTATTTAAATACAAGGTTCATGGTAAAATTAAAAATTAAAATACGAAACATGAATATCATTACCAGAATAATTACAATGATTAGATACTGCAACATCACACTTTCTATTAAAAGGTGAAGTTAAATTTGAGTTCATTATCCAGCCTTAGAACTTTGATGGCACTAATGTCCGTAAACTCTTTCAATTTACGTCTGTAAGTCGCAAATCTATAAATATAAAACGATGATTCAGTCATGTACTAAAGTTTCCTACAAGGGGTTAATAATTTTACGTTATATTCACTGTGTTAACAGCCTGGTCCACTATATTTCTAGTATACTTCCATGCCTTGTGGTCGTGTCGTGCGTGAATATCAAAAATCCCGCCACATCCTTTGTGTGGCGCTGTCAATGTGATGCCCCTGGCTGCTGTTTTCGCGAGGAGGCGCATCAGCGGCCAGCGAGGGAGGGAGTTCTCTTTCGGGGCCTGCTGTAAGGCAGAACTAGAATGCAGTGTAGGTTGCCTCTTGCGGTTGTGGTGTTTCCCTCTTGTATCGCCGAGGCACGTAGCGATTTATTTAGATTTTGTTGTTACACGCTTACCATAGCACCGTTATGGGAAATATAGTGGAGCTACGTTCTGTTTAGTATTCATCTAAGTAGCTGAACTGTGTTAGCTATTTTCCTCAGCCTTTCAATTGTGGTTACTCATTTTGTCAAATATTGGAAGCGTCAGGGTGGACTCTTACTTTCTGCCAGGCGTGGTAAGAGTTTGTTATGTAGGGACCGCATTCTGACGTCTCCACTTTTTCGCGATAGCATTTCTAATTAATCATGATTTACGCGGTCTCCGATGCATAACGTCCAGTGCGAATGGTTTAGCAAACGGCGCATGGTTAGTGATTAGGAATACGTGTTCTGTACGTCTTCTGTATGAACCACGAGTAGGTATAGTCACTGCCGTTTGTCAGTCTCGTGTTTTGCACCCAGTGAGCGTGTATGTTCCCGGCATGTTTAGGCACCACGACTAGTGGAACCTGTTTGATCGATTTGCGAGGTTTCCAGCGTGATGTGCCATTCCTAGTGGAATACTTACGTTTGCCACTGTGCGAAATGTCTGGAGTTCAGCCCTTGAAAGTTTATTGACGACGCTGTAGATTGAGATCTTGTTGCAATCCGATTGATATCCTGTGTTTGGTTTCTGTAATACTGGTTGCTCCATTCGTGCTGTGTTTGTTTCCAACGAAACCTACACTGAGTTTGAGGCTATGCAGTAAGCGTATGGGAATATAAGTGCTTTTGAATTGTTACTTTCGCTGTCACTGTACTTGGTAACTTGATATGAAAAAGTACTGTCTAGCCTCGATCGTGATTTACAAGCACTAGGTTAGTTTGTTTCCTGCGGAAGGACCTGACGACCTGTCGTCAGTGTGGTTCGCAGATTGAGTGACCTACGTGTTCCTGATCTGTCACGTATCACGTGTTTGGGAATAGGTTATAGCTCTTTTGTGAGTGGTTCTAGTGCGACGTGTGGTCTGAGATTAGGCGCACTTGTGTGTTTTAGTACCACAACTACGTGAGAGATTAGTCGCTTATTGTCTGTTTGTCTGTCTGGTATCTTGTATTCGCTTGTGTTGAGATGTTGTAGCTTCCGACTGAAATCTAATTTATTCAGTATCTCGGTAATCTGGGTTAATACATCCAGACATGATTCGAAAAGTCTCATTGACTACAGTGTCGACCTGCTTGGCGTGAACAGATGCACTCGACACAAGCCAGGCGCACTCTGCAGCTCATACACACAAAGCAAGACCAGAAGTCCTCAGGATATGAGGACTAGATCCCCAGGTGGTGACTGTGAGCGTTCTCAAAATATTGTTCCTTGCATGGACTTCGAGCCTGGTATTACGACTATGTTTCTTGTAGGACAGTGTACAGGCAGAAGTAACACTGAGATATACCGGTGCTGGTTAGAGTTGAAGTCGTTTATCTGGGAGGTGACGTCCAGTTCTCACCAGGCTTCTTTGATTCATAAACCACACACACACACACACACACACACACACACACACACACACACACACACCTGGGCCTTCTTCGGATTTGGCTTTACATTGCTGACCTCACAGTAAAAGCCAGTCTTAGCCAATGATGAAGTCAATTTTTCTTTTACCTCTTCAAACATCTTCCCATGAACTGCCACTGCCATTTTGTCAGCACAATGAAACGCCTAGTATGTTCTGTAATGGACTGATCATTGGGGTAAACATTAAAAAGCACAGGCGCAAGCACATTGCCATTAGGTAGGCCGTCCTTTTGTATGTGCCATCTGCCCTTCTTATCCTGGAGAGACTTGGACTCTCATATGCTGCACGAGAGTACCCATGGGGTATGTTAGTTGGTAATCACTGGTGAGCCGATACATATTCTTCAGCAGCTGTCTGTGGTTGATAGGCAGCTGTTAAGTCGACGAAGCCAACTCCACTCATCTCTCCCTGTTCGAAACCATACTCAATGTGTTGAGTGAGGTTCAGTATCCGACTGCATCACGATTTCCCAGATCGAAAACCAGCTTGTCGTAGGAATGAACTTTCCTTCGATTATCCTGTTAATTCGGTTAAGAATAAGACGTTCGAAGATGTTGAGACAGTGGTAGATACACGGATATTCGGCGAAAGCTCCTTACGAGGCTTAAGCAATGTAACCACGCGAGCTTTAAAACGATATAAGGTTTTTTTTTCCTTGTGTCCTCGTCCCGCATCAGCACAGGGTCGGCATGGTTATGAACAGGTTTGGTGCGGTTGATTTATAGGCTGGCCGGATGCCCTTCCTGTCGCCGCACCGTACCTCCTGAGAGGGAATATGTGCACCCCAACTGTCTGCGAGTAGTGTCATTCGTGGGAAAGTGAGCGAAAGTCTTCTAAATGCTTACTAATCGTTGGCGGGACTTGGGCACCAATGGTAAACAGTCTGAAAACCACAGTCAGGCTGGACGGCACACTGATCGTTGTCGGTAATCCGCTGTGCGGATTCTATTGGGGGCCAGCGCATCTCCCCGCCCCCAAGACGGAGATTTAATTTTCTTGTTTCCTCCTCCTAAACAGAATCATATCTTCTTCATATGCAACTCGTGAAGGCTGTGCAGGTGTCTACTTAACAGATCGCTAAGAATCGTACTGTTCACTCTCCTCTCTGCTGTAGACTTACGTTGTTTGTACAAGTTGACGAATGCACAGGATGAAACACTTATCCCTTAACGCTGAATACCTCGGCTGGGAGCACAAGTCACACACTCGTGTTTGTAGACTTTACTGCCCGCGCGCTTATTTTCCAGTCGCGGTGGCGCCTGCTGGCTGCAGCGGACATCCTGCCCATTTGGTTGGTCTTTCGGGGCTAGTACCTCATACTTTTGGCTCGAAGTAGCACATGTGAGGGAACTTATTGTGAATCAGTTCTTCATTGTGAAGGAGCCCTTTGTTGTATAAATGCAACTAAACTGAAAACAGAACGAGCAGGTTACAATTTGACAGAACCACATGAAAGTAAAATCAAGCCAGATCGCTGACAAATGCTTGCACAAGCCTCCCTATTCTTGGTACTGCCCTTTTCTCTCAATTGTTCTGAACAGTATCTCGTTCTTGCGAAAGGGTGTATTCTGTTTCCCTGTCAAAAACTGCAGAAACTGAAGAGCTAAGTTACGTATGTGACCGACAGATTTTGTGCAACTACGAAATCGTAACAGGATTTAGTCGTGTGTATTTTGACATTCATCGAGACACTTAAACATCTTAAAAATGAAAGCATCAGTTTCTTTTAACAACAACTTAGATAAAAATATTTGTTAAAATATAGAGAATTAAACGAGCTTCAGCAATTGCTGTGTATTTTAACGCCCGCCTACACCGATGTTATGAGAGACGAGTACTAACTCTGTTGAACTTGGAAGGAGAAAGCAACAGGCTGTGGCCTCCTGGAATGAAACAACGCAATATTTAGTTGAAATATTTTAGAGAAAACATGAAAATGTAAATAAAGACGGCAGCGTACCAACTTATATAGATGCAGTACTTAGCAACTTCGATATCCATTATAATTAGCAACCAAAAATGCAAACGAAAGATAAATTATGACATAAGTCTGAAATCATACTTGCTTCCGATGTCAACTTTCCTGTCATAAAAGAAACATGAGCAGAAGTGAACAGAGATAACGTATTCTCCATAAGAACAGAGAAAATGAAAGCGATTTAAGACATCTTCTGTGTCACGAGTACGGAAAACTGGGGTTGAGACTACAAAAACAGATATAGCTGTTTCCACACATAAATTTTGAGAGTAATGAGTAATTTCGCATTGCTTTCATCATAGTTTCAGCGTTTCCTTTGAATGTCTGGCAAGTAACAGCGTGTGGTAACGATATTTTTTTGTTTTAGAATTCGTCACGAAATGAAAGTGAGAAGGTGAAATTCAATGCTGCCACCAACATTAATGGTCATAATAAATCAGGAGACGAAAACGGAAAATTTAAACAGTCTTAACACCGAAATTAAAATGTATGTATGTGTTGGTTATGTTTTTTAAATTTATTCATACGGCATAAAAATACAGTTTTCAGTGTCTTCATCAGTGGTGACAATGGAGGTTATTACACATGTAAGTCACTGACAGAAGTCACTTCGATTCGAAAATACGTATCGAAATCGCAGGTAATATACAGAAAGGAACGATAAGAGCAGTTGTAAAGTGTTGTTCAGAATGCTGGGCATTGTGCAGAGCAGACGACCGGCAGCTCCAGGCTACTGAGACAACGATGATACGCTGATCTGAAAGAATGAACCTAAAACTCAGAGTAAGAAAAGACCACATCAGAAGCTCGTTTAAGGTAGCAAACATAGTGGAAAACCGTCAAGAGAATCGCCTACGGTGGTAGGGCATGAACCTAATCATACGACAGGAACAGTACTTGGTACAGAATAACCGAGAAGGGACTCCGCATACCCACCGAATATATGGATTAGGACCCTAAAGAACGACCTGAAAATGATGGACTGCACTCTGAAATAACTAAAATACGTTCTGAATGGCGCAAAAATACTAGGAGAGGCGTTCCAAGAGACTGGGAAATAAGGCACGGGAGGGGGAGAAGAAGAAGAAGAAGAAGAAGAAGAAGAAGAAGAAGGTGGTTCTTAGTGTAGAACAGCTGTGATTAAATAACGGCGTTATAAAACCTACAAAGACTTAGACTTCTAGGACATTTCTGCTAAGGACATTCTTTAATCAGGTGGCATACCGTCTGTACAAGGGATGCTCTACAAATCCTCTCTAATTTGACACACCAAGGATATTAAATGGGAATGGGATGTGAAGTGCAGATTATTCCCACCTGACAGTAGACAACAGACGATGCAAGACAAAAAGTCTACACTTGGTGACCAAACATGTTTACTGATTTCTCATGACTATCTAAAGTAACAACAGAAGGGGAATTTGTTATTATTCATTGATGACCTAACTTCTAGACCCAACGGGTACAAACAAACGGAAATGAGGATCACCAAACATACATGCCCAAGATGCAACTAGAAACTCATACAAATGTGAGGTTTCAATGAAGATAAGGGCCAAACAACATACATGGGTGGAGCAACGGAATCAAATTCGGTCGTCGCGCATAAATGAATACTGAGCTGAAAGGAAAGCCAACGATTGTCGTTTTTTGTTTAAGCGACCCATCCGCAAAGAACGTTGGAAAATATGTTGCAAGACCCCACCCGTCACTTATCTGGTTTTGGCGTGTTTCCACCTCAGCTAATTGACTAACGGATCAACAGAGAGTGCAAAACTGCCGCAATATTGGATAATGCAAAGAAAGTAATAAGGCCCTGTGACTCCTGGTTGAACTGTGGTGGGAGTGTTGACATTAATTGATTCAGAATTGATCCCTTTTAATTAAAAAGGGGTGCACATTGATGTTATATTCAGCTATTGAACACCAGATGCAAATGTTGAACATTAAATTAATCAAGAAAGTGACTTGGGATATCAACTACTTGATTGAAAACAGGTGCAGGTGATTAGCACAAATTTATTTTAACTCACGACCTTCAATCATCACATTACATGACTCTCCTAACAGGCAGTGGGAATAAATTGCGTTTACGTGGAGTAAAACGCGATAAATCAAAATTAATTCCTATTGACTGACCCAGGCTTAATGCGAAGTGCGAGAAGAATTCTACAATACACGGCCCATGAAACCCTCATGGAAACTTTGCCGGTGTGATCCAACAAATTAATCAGTGACCTCAAGCCGGAGCGGGCGCAATATCACCGAATTCAGCGTGGTGGGGCGGCGTCGTTGTGCGGACATCGGCCGGCCTCATGGTGCTGCAAGGCTGTGCTCGTCTGTTCACTCCTAACTATCTTGCTCAGTACATAGCTGAACGAAAACTTTCTATCTCCAAGCTCAATCGTTCCTTTTGCTAAGTCCTAAACTGCAGAGATGCTCACTCTCTCTCAGGCAAGCTGAGTATAGAACGCCACTAGCCTCCAGTAAATCGATGCGTTTCCACGAAGTTTTCATGTCGCGTGAATTACTTTAAAACCATCACCCAACATTAATTATTCCAATACGTCCATACTATACCCTCTACAAGATGCAGTGTGCCTTGTCAGTCATTTTTGTTCAGCCCTACTGTTCGCTCAACGTGAGTTCGGTGATCTTTAATGACTTCATGTAAGGGGCATAGTTCTTGCCATCTTACAGTGTAAAGCACATGACTGAAATTTGACGAGTCAGAGTCGTATGGGAATATTTTGCGTCATTTTGGATCGTAGTGTCTCCTTTATTCTTTCCATTGTACTAAAAAGTCGTTCATCTTGAATATTCTCAGTACTGGATAATCTTGGGCCAATACAGACATTTAGGTACATGATACTTTGTTTTTGCTCAAGAGGTGTACTAGAAACTGAAGTTAAATCACATACCAACTGAAGTTAGCGTACTAAAATGCCTTCAAAAGATTATATAATGTGACCCGTGAACGCTATACTTACCAAAGAGCCCTCCGTAATTGAGTGTTATTATTCCCTTCTTCATCGCAATAGAGTATATGGTTCCCTTTTCACCATAAATTGAAATTTTCACTAATAATGCTAGCCATTCTTACATTTACACTATTTAAAAATGTATAATAAACGAGTCAGATGGACCTCTTGCTTAGTGCCCACGCTGCCTCACTCTTCAGCTAATGCCACATGCATTTCAGCAGAACAATGCCTCGCCACATGTAGGGAGTATTGTGCCGGCCTACTTCGAATACCGACAGATAGCACTGCTTTCCTGGTCAGCACACGCGCTTGACTTCTCGCACATTTAATATTTCTGGCTAGTGGTTGGTACATAGCTTTATGATGCTTCTGCAGCAGACACTGTTTATGCGTTGTGCACTTATAAGCAATAGGAGTTAGATATTCCAAATCTCCAGTCTCTTTTTGACTCAATACGACAACTTTTAGAAGCTTTGATTATAACCCCTGAGATCTTCATTCTACAGTAAGTTCTTAGAGTCAGTTCTGTAACTATAATTATTTTTGTACTGTCTTGTGGTTAAACCGTGTTATGCAGCTCATTCCGTTCGCATTTGTTTACTTATTGGTCATTTGTGGAGCGGAAACTTGACCTCCTAGAAATTACACAATGGATATTCGTCCGAATTTCCACAGCCAAATGAAGGATGGGAAATGGACAAATGAGGTGTCAGACTGATCAGTCTACTATTTACAAAATTGTTTCACTCCATTAAATTAATCAAGGTAATTACGAAATACGTAATTAGTGACTTAAGGGAAATTTATTCGATGTGTTTTTGTCCGAACGTTCATAGCCAAACAGAGCGGAAAACGGACCAAAGGAGTGTCATATTGGCCAATATGAAGTTCAGTTTTGCAAAAAAAGATTTTATTGCTTTAAAGTAATCAGAGTAATTAAGGAAAAGTGAATTAGTGGTTTTAAGGAAAATTGAAATATTTAACGTACGTCAGATGCTAGTTGTGTAAAGCAAGTGTCAAGAAGTTCATCCCATCAACCCTTAGTTATTTTGTTCATAAAATGTAACACTGGTGTGATATTTAGCTGCCAATAAAAAACCTGCAATAAAGAAATATGGAAAAAACGTCAAAAGTTTTACAAAATGATTTGTCTAATAAAGAAATAAAACAGATGAGAGAAACATTTGACGCGCCTTTGAATGATTCTTGGAATCATATGCAGCATATGAAGGGCCGACTGAGAATTTAAACTGCAAAGCTGAACTACGAATCCAGGAACTTCAAAGAGTGCTAAAGGATATTTGGTACATTATGTAGACTGTACAGTTTCATTTGCTGGATTTGGATCATTCAAACAGTCATCAAATGTTTCTCTAATATTTTTTAGTTCTTACTTTTAGACAAATCATCACACAAAATATTTGACCGTTTTCTTTAGTATTTTTCAATTAATTCATGCATTTATTTCAACTGGCTTTTAAGGCCTTTAGCTCCTCTCTTATATCTAACCAGACATTCTTAGAAACTCAACACTACGATTTGTATAATACATCACCAACGTATATCGATGATAATAGTAATAAAATAACAGTATTATAGCAATGAATTTAAGAAATGTCACTCTTAACATTGTGTTACCACTTTCCTCATGACGTTCTTGTCGAATGTAAGTAATGATAGCTAACGGAAACGCGTGACGGCAGTATTTAAGGAATCAATGTGGACAAGATGTTGACTGGTCATAGGAAGAGCGAGAAATAATAGGGTAAGATTAGTAGACGAGATGGAAGGAGAATATAGAAATAGAAAGGGATGAGAAAAGAACAGGTAGCGCTGACAGCCAAAGCTTTAATCTCCTCTTGAAAGCAGAATGTAGTGTGGCTGAAATTCTTGAGGAGTTGGAAAAATATTTAGTGTTTATTGGTATTGCAGTTGTAGAGCGATAATAGGTTTCTGATATGTGAGAACAGGTACTTGGTACGCCAGTGACTAAGGAACCGGTTAAGTAAACAGAGCGTGGGGAAAACATGCTACCTATCCGGTCGCCTCTAGCCTAAAATGAGCATAGAAAGGTCAAGCAACCTAATGCTGTACACATGTCTTACGCAAGAGGGAATAGCTCGAAGATCGTGTGGACTCTTCGCTATATCTGCCGTGTTGAACTACATCACAGTAGTAAATATTTGATAAGTGTAAAGACTGGATTAACTGTTGTAAGACGTCAGGTGGAAATATTCTTCTAAATTTTTTCGATTGCACGTAATGCCTAAACAGCTTGTTCTCGTAATTTGTCGGAATCTCTTACTAATTTTTGACAGGGTAATTGAAGTCCTTTAAGATGTATTGGTTCAAGAAAATGTCCGCTAATCAACTTATGAGGATGACCTGTGACTGAACCGTGGAGGGACCCAGAAACCATAGTTCTATAATTATTTCTCCGGCTTTCAGTTGATTCAGTGACATCACTATTTGAGGTAGCTATTGAACTACTGTGTTGCACTGTTTGAGAAATTCGAATGTTTCATTTCATAAGTAATATATCGACATCAACAGTACCGTAAGCCTTGCTGAAATCAAGCAGGGTTAAAATGGTCTATGACGTGTTTGATGTCGTCAGTTATTTGAACCAGTTGCTGTGCTATAGTGCTTTCGAAGCCTGATGGATACGAGAGGCATTCAATAAGTAATGCAATACATTTTTACTGAAAACACGTTGGTTTTGTTCAGGATTACAATGTACCATATTATTCCCCAATCTTTTGGCCACAAAACCCTATGTTTCAACATAATCTCATTCAGTGTGACGTGCGACGGCTGGAAGGATCTGCATGCCCTTATGGTACCACTCTACTGGTCGACGTCGAAGCTAACAGCTTGCTGCATTAATAACTTCCCCATCATCCACATGTTGCTTCCCTTGGAGAGCGTCCTTCATTGGGCCAAACATTTGGAAGTCGGAATGTGCGAGATCCAGGTTGTAGGGTGGATGAAGAAGAACAGTCCAGTGAAGTTTTGTGGGCTTCTCTGGGATGCGCAGACTTGTGTGACGCCTTGCATTGTCAGAGAGAAGTTCGTTTGCTCTTTTGCGACAACCAATACACTTCAGAGCTGATCGTTGCACTATGAGGGAGAACGTCAAACATAACAACCCCTTCAGAGTTCCAGACGACCGCCGCTATGACTTTACTGGCTTTGGATGCGGCTTTGGACTTTTTCTTCAGGAGTGTGGTGCCAGCGCAAAATGGTTCAAATGGCTCTGAGCACTATGGGACTTAACATCTGTGGTCATCAGTCCCCTAGAACTTAGAACTACTTAAACCTAATTAACCTAAGGACATCACACACATCCATGCCCGAGGCAGGATTCGAACCTGCGACCGTAGCAGTCGCGCGGTTCCGGACTGAGCGCCTAGAACCGCTCGGCCACAGCGGCCGGCCATCGCAAAGATTGCCGTTTTGTTTCCAGTTCGAAGTGATGAACCCATGTTTCGTCGCCTGTGACGATGTTCGACAAAAAATTGTCACAATCAACCTCATAACATGTAAGTAATTCTGCACAGATTGTCCTTCGTTGCTCTTTACGGTCTTATGTTAAGCGGCCAGGAGCCCAGCGGGTACACAGCTTTTAGTATGCCAGCTGGTGGACGAGTGTGTCGACACTACCAACAAAGACTTAACCTTGTGCAGGGAAGTATTTGATTGTGACCCGTTGATTGCCTCGAATCAAAGTGAGAACACGTGTCAATATTGTGGGTATCGTAGCTGTGTGCGGCGGGCCGGTACGTGGGAGATCGGATAGATTTGTGTGACCTTGTTGCTATGGTGACAGACGCCTCCCTCAACGACTCGCCGTGCTTTTGTCCAAGCACCAGTGAATATTTACGATGCTCTGGTTTTCCGTCGAAAGAAACTCAATGACAGCTCTCCGCAGTTGGAATATTCCACGATGTCCCACAACAAATTCCGCAATTTTCCAACGAAAATTGGCCGAGACCAAAAATGTGTTGCATTACTTATTGAATGCCCCTCGTATTTATCTTGAGTAAGTTGGCCGTACGGTCTAACGCACTGCTTTCAGGGCGGGAAGATGTGCCGGTCCCCGGCACGAATCCACCCGGCGGATTAGTGTCGAGGTCCGGTGTCCCAGTCAGTCTGTGGATGGTTTTTAAGGCGCTTTCCATCTGCCTCGGCGAATGCGAGCTGGTTCCCTTTATTCCGCCTCAGTTACACTATGTCGGCGATTGCTGTGCAAACACTTTCTCCATGTGCGCGCGCGTATACCATAATTACTCTACTACGCAAACAATGAGACAATGGGGTACACTATGGTGTGAGACGTTCCCGGGGGGGATCCACCGGGGGTCGAACCACACAATAACCCTGGGTTCGGTGTGGGGTGGTGGTGGGGAGGGTGGACTGCTGTAGCATGTTGTGGGGTTGTGAACCACTGATGGCTACGGCGGGGACGAAGCCTCTCCGTCGTTTCCAGGTCCCCATTTCCATACAATACAATACAAGTTTTCAGGTAATCCGTCAGCCGTTCATGAACATTGTGCTTCAGAGCTATAGATACTGTTGGTAACATGTTGACTGGCTAGTACTCGCCTGCTTATTCTGGATTATCGTTCTTGGATACTAATCGAATTAAGTTTTATTTTCACTCAGTACCATATGTACCAGTAACAAGGGAGAGATTGGACATGTGTGTAGGAAATGGAATAATGGTATCGACAACGTTTTTTATCATACCTATGCTCACTCCATCATTGCCCACTGCCTCAGAGCAGATTCTCATGATTGCTTTCCATATTTTAGGAAAATGCCGCTGTCGAAAATGTGTTATTGTTGGAGAAAGTCATGCAGTTCTTCTTCAGAGGCTCAAAAAACAGCATCATATTTTGCCTTTTCTCTGAAGTTACCGCCGTTTTCTTTTCCGCAAGTGCTGTAAATTTAATGCGCTGAGTACAGCGAACGGCCATGTCTGATTTTGGCGGTGCGCATATTTTGCTTCGCTTCGTTCCGCGGCGTCCTGTATGCTTTGTATAGTTCAGGTGTTGAATGTCGCTTTAGTCTTCCATGCGCAGAGTCTCGTTAACTCATTATCTGGCGTTGTCCGAAAGTCGGCTATGAAGCAGGAGCTCCCCTTACTTTGACATGACGTTTAGGGATATGTTTGTCATACAGTGCAGTAGAGCCTGGACTGAATTCCCGTACATAACCGTATAATGTCGGCTCATTGCTCATTATTCTCCATGGAATATCTGGACTGTCCTTCTGTAGAATTATCAAGGTTAATCTGTTTAAGTTTCCGTAGCTTACAAGGTGTGATTTTCTTCCGTCAATCTGCAATGGTGTAGCAAATTCCACAAACGATAATGATTTTTCAATCTTTTATCTTTATGAGATGTTAAGAACTTACTGGACGTTGCTATTGAATACCAAGAAATTTGGAGGAATGTATGGAAACAGCATCTCCTTCAGGATAATAAACCTATTTAATTTCATTTTTACTAATATTCAACAAGAACCTCGGAAGCAACCGACATTTATCTGCTACAAGCAAGCGTCAGATTAACTTGAAGCTAACTTCCCGGCATATTTTGGTCAGTTGAACATTTTATAAGGGCCAGTCGAATGAAAAATAGACAGATGGAAAAGTAAGTAAGCTGCTTATCATTCCAAAAGTAATCGCCATAACTGTTAATACATTTATTCCACTGCGAGATAAGACGGACAATGCCTTTATGCCTGTCCACATTTTGCCAGTGTTCTTTCGACTACACTGTAGAAGTTTCGCTGGGAAGCCCTTACACATCCTGCATCTCCTCCTGCGATTTCCACATTTTTGGAGCCGTGAAGAAAGACATTCGTCACCGTCGATTTGCTTCGGACGAAGAAGTTCGCTGGGTACATTCATGGTTCCGTAGACAACCGCAGATAGTATTCCATGAAGGTAATGGTTCAAATGGATCTGAGCACTATGGGACTTAACATCTAAAGTCATCAGTCCCCTAGAACTTAGAACTACTTAAACCTAACTAACCTAAGGACATCACATACATCCATGCCCGAGGCAGAATTCGAACCTGCGACCGTAGCGGTCTCGCGGTTCCGGACTGAAGCGCCTAGAACCGCTCGGCCACTGCGGCCGGCATGAAGGTAATGATCGACTTGTCTCACAGTGGGATAAATGTATTAAGTCATGGTGATTACTATTGAAATAATAAACAGTTTACTATGTCTTGTTTTCATTTGACTGCTCCTTATAGAAAGTATGACCATCTATGTGATTCATCCCGCATTCACTGCAGTCGCTCTATTGTTAGAAGCTAATTTTTCTTTCATCTTTTTTACTTTATTTGAGTCATCTGTTTGCTGACTGGTTTGATGCGGCCCACCACTTTTTCATCTCAGAGAAGAACTTGGAACTCACGTACTCAGTTATTTGCTGGATGTATTCCAGTCTCTGTCGTCCTCACAGTATTCACGTTCTGCAGGTCTCTCTAGTATCACCGGAGTCATTCCCAGATATCTTAAGAGATCCCATGTCACTCTTCTGGTCAGTTTCTTCCGTATATTCTTTTCTTCACCGATTCTGCAGAGAACTTCCTCATTCCTTACCTTCTCAGTTCACCTGATTTTCAGCATTCTTCTGTAGCACCACATCTCAAATGTATGATTCTCTTCTGTTCGGTTTTCCCACTGTCCTCGTTTCACTTTAATAAAATGCTGTGCTCAAAACGTAATATTCGCAGAAATTTCTTTCTCAAATTAAGGACTTACTAAAACCTTCAAAAAATGCAACTTCGGAACAAATTTGTAATCAGCGGAATTCTGACATCTGCAAGCTTACATAGAAATATTTCAGAGAAATATAATATTTACTGAGAAGACGAAGCGATTATTGATGTTTGTTTCCTTGGAGCATCAGGAGGTGATCCAAAGGAAAACTAGAACTTCCGTTCTGTGAGGCCGAGGTCGACGTATAAAACTGTTCGCTGGCACTTCGTTCCGATCTGCTGGTCACATCTTCAGAGATAAAATGGAAGTTTTAACTGAAGTAAATGTCGATGGTGGAAGCCTATATTATGTGAACCAAAGAACAATTCCGAAGAAATACTCTTTCTCCAATTTTGTAAAATGAAGACAAGATTGTAGACACTGACTGTTATGTGAAACAAATTGTTGGAGTACAACAGCAACCAGCCACAAGTTGGTTACTTTCTTCAAAAAATACCGTTACTGTTTTCGAACTGGTATAATTCATCAGCAGACGATTTTCATGCCTTCGTCAAAACAAATTTTTATTTTGGTTTATCTCTTTCTAGGCAGAACTAAAGAGGAGTACAATGCAGGAAGATGCTGTCTACATTTGTCGTCGATTCCACTCCGGCTCTTTCGAAAGGCTGAAAAGGTGAAAGAAAGTGCAAACCGCATCGTTCTTTGAACTTTTTTTTAGCTCTGTAGCCCTATGTTTTACTTTGTCTCCTTGTGCGACTCTCCATTTAACATGTTCCGATCGCCGTTTCATTAAATGAGTATCGCGTGCTCATCCATGAGTAACAGGCCCGGGTTCGCATGCATCGTGATTAAAGCAACTTAAATATCAGCAAATGGAAAAGGCCACACTGGGAGCCGTACGCCCTTGATCTGTGACATTCCTCCGGAATCTTCAGAGGTCGGTCCTTATCTTTTCTCTTTCCTCCTTTAATTATCAAGAATCCTTTGCTAGTAAGATGATATTATATTAATTAACGCAACATGTAGCTAAGTTAATGAAGCAAAGAAGTGTCTAACGCCATCAGTAGCGGAGCCTGGACTTAGTTAAGAAGGGAGCCGCAGCAGGTGCTGTTACTAACTGGTTACAGGGCAAACTGGAAACACTCCAGCTTCCTAATCCTTCGCCAAATACATTCCTTCTTTTAACCCATTTTATCGAGCTTTACACATTGTTTTTAAAACAGCTGATTATGTAAACCGCCACATTTCTGCAGAAGATGTTTTAACGTGGAGTAGGTTTAACTGTTGCCACCAATGGAAAGTTATGTTTGTAGCTGAAAATTAAATCTCAGATTAAATTTTAAATACTAGTATGAAAACTAAGTCTTAATTTGAGAAAGATTTTTCTAAAGATGTACATCTGGAGCACAGCATTGTATGGAATGTGTCATAGACCGTGGGAATACTGGAAAAAGCAGAGAATCGAAAATTTCAGATGTGACGGTACAGGAGACAAGAAATAAGGTTTTATGTAGAATCGGAGAAGAAAAGAATTTGTGGAAACCAATGACCACAAGAGATGGCAAGATCTGAAAGACTCAAGCTCAACGATGGCCGTATTGGAACATCAGATTCTTCTCGTTGGTAGTAGTTTAGCTAACCTAAACAATTCTTCGCTGATGAAATCTGCTGCACGTCTATTTTCCGTTTCATGTTTTTTTTGGAGATTAGTTTTGTAATCATTGATCGACTTTTCAGTCACGGTTTATGTCTAGAGAAATATCCGTTTATCTTTCCTCAATTTGATCCAGACAGGTTTCAGCGATATCACACCAACTTCACTGGATTCTTCTTATTTGTCGTTAAAAGAAAGTTATCCATGGAAAAAATATGTGTAATCATTTATGATTACAATTATAATTCTTTTTTAAATTCTTTTACAGAAAGCGTGCTCTGACAGTTACTTATGTATGCAGGCCTATGCAGAGTTTCGCAAATTTTTCCTTTCGTATAATTCTTGTGTGAAATTTATATGTGAAAAAGAAATTACTGGGAACATAGTTATTTTAGCTGCTTTTTTATGTTTTGCTACCAACCTACTGTTACACGAACGAACTTGGTAAAGCAAATGGTATACGTTCATGTTCCAGATGATAGTAGCTATCTTCCAAAAATTAGCTGAAAACACAGGGACAAAAAGACACACAGGGACAGAAAGTTGTCAGTCGAAAGCAGATCTGTCAGACTTATTTAGTTATAGTATACTTCACCTTCAGACGTCATAAAAATCAGAATCTCACTGGAAAGGGATTTGTTCTGGTATTCATAATGTAATGGGCTTATTTGACCTAGTTTATTGTATTTGCATCTACTACTACTAATTGTTTCTGGTTTTGTAAAAACGTTAATGAACTTTGTGTGCATCTATTTTTCGTTCTGTATTTTTTTTCTTTTTCTGTTAACGTTACTTATCTTGTAATGACTTTGCGTGTATAGATGTGATGTAATGTGTATATGCCAAGTGAGTGTTGTTAAATGTGTAATGTTATATATAATTTCATTGTAATTTTAGGAGCTACGACCCGTAAGAAAAATTAATATCTTTGAATAACGTTATATATGGAAAGACAGTTGATGAACGATGCTGAGCTACGTTGCGGTGCTACTACGATTAAAGCTGAATACTATGAGAGAAACGAATTTTCATCATTTGGGGCAATGGACTGTCTATGGTCTGGTTTAGTACGCCCAGAACTGTACTGGAATTTGTGAGAGGGCCAAGCTCCTAAACAGTTTAGGTTTGGCGACATGAAAAATAAAAGGACGGACTCCATGTCAAGGTTAATATTCAGTCAACTGTCCCCTCTTGCCTCTGGAAATATATGTTTTAATTATTAAGTTCATTCGATTGGCCCTATTATTCCGTTCCGTTTTTGAACCAGTAAATTTTTTTTGTAGTGTATTCGGACGCACCAGCTACCAAAGAGACAACGGAGCGTCGCCATCAGAGTTCTTGCAGCTGTTGTCTCCGGTAGGGAGTTGCAGAACGCACATCTCTGCAACCACAATGTTGATTTTCAACCGACATTTCACTGCTGGGCATCAATGGGACGCCTATAAACAATATTAAAGAACGTTATATAGGTTCACGTCAGGTTTTATTTTACCTTTCAACAGTTCTCTTCCAGTAACACCTGAAATTAAAATTACATTTGTGCGATTAAGGACTATTTCAGTGTCAGAACTTTATGTATGTGTCACTCAACAAAGCTTGTGGACATAACGGTTATGCTGAGGACACTAGTTCTCTATTACTTTGGTAATTCGTGGTAGTACCAAAGCCATAACTTAAAAACCGATATTTTGACGACACTGAGGATAAATACTGAACAATTTCGCTCTATTGATGTTGTGAATTCATTTTATTAAAGACAGTGTTTGTGATGCAATAGAGGCATTTTTCCTGTAGTGCTAATAGAGTGCACATAGCGAGCGAGAGAATATGAAAAATCTCGCGCGTGGTTTATGGTCAGATATAACATTGCAGTTTGCATAATACACCAGTAGGAGCAGCTGAATCACAATGTATACATGTATTTTGTAAGTGCAGGAAGTGTTCTTGTGGGTCGTATTAGCGATCTAAGTCAGTCTTTCTCAGAGATAGACGCTATCTACTAGAAAACATCAGGGACATATTAATTCAAGATAGAGTGAGTCTGCTTATGGTTGGATTAAATGGAAAGGTACATGGCGCTTTAATCGAAACGGTTTACGAGTTGTTTTGGTGAACTTTTTGCCACACAACCTTCATGGTTTATGTGCGGTACGGAGGTTTCAGATATTACAAGCCAATTGACAATGTGTGGAAGGTATCAGTTACATATTTACTTGTAGGACACGGTCGAAATCATTATAGAGCACAGAAACGAATGAGAGTCCCTTCAGCTTTTCATAAAATAGTTTTAACAGAACAATAGCGGTATATCGGAATCTGTCGAAGTAAAGAAGAATTAGGATCGCTTTAACACTATTTCAGTTAAATAGCTGAAGTCTGGTAGTGCCCCTCTTTGTGATCATTCAATGAGTGAAGGTATATTTTCTGAAAGGATGATACATGCAGTAATAACACCATTTACTGAAGTGATAATAAGCAAGTGGCCTGATTATGAACCATTTTCCATCCTTCTCTATTCTTTAAATTAGCTTGTAACTCAATATTGAAACACTTCTCTGACTAAGCCATTAATAGTAGCGTTTGGTTTGGATTCCATAAAGGAGTCTCTAAAAAGAAAGGAGTACCTGATCTCATAAACGTATTTCCGTTATAATGTAACGAAATAAATTACCCTTTTGGCTTTTACTGACCTTCAGTTGTGTAAGTCATAAATTTCTTGAAGAGAAATAAATTATATGGCGTTTAAGCATCCTACTTACATAGACAGGTTTATGTCAGTGCAGAGCTTCACATTAATGGATGATATTACAAGATTAAAACTAAACCAGTGTGATCAAATATTGTGATAATGTGTCCCACAAGGCTCTATACTTGGCCGAATCCTGTTCTCTATCCACACAAATAAATTCCAGAGGCACTGGAGAATTCTTCACAAAGTACAGTGTTTGCTGATGATACAAGAATGCTGAAAAGGCAATACAGCTTAGCTCAAAAATGTATTTGTTGTACAGAGGTGAGGAATAAGAAAATTATGTACAGTTGATAACCAAACATTCGGCTGACAGCTCTTCAGGGACCTAGGTATACCTATACTAACATGTCAATATATTTACTGTGTTTGTTTTTAATAATAAGAATGAATTTAGGATGAACTGGGAAACAGATGATTATAGAACTAGAAATAAAGACTCAGCTTGGTGATGGAGGTGTTAAGTGCTAGACTGCAAATCCGGATTTCTTACGTTTGTTCAGTGGCCGATCCTGAAATACTTGTGTGTCACTTATCAATTCTTTCATCGCTGGAAATGGCTGTTAAAGCGAAAAATGCCAAGTTGTGCCATAGTTTAGAGTCCACATTAAATTCTAGGTCCCCTTGCAGCTGGCTGTGTTGCTTAGTTTGTAAGTTAGAGGAAGACAAGAGCATACCACTTCCAATAGGACCTCGCCTTGCAAAACACTGTGGCGTTCAAACCGATCTTTGGATTGTTGACGGCTTTACCATCACAGACTATGCATTCCTGTCTTGGATGCAGAAAATAGTTTCATATTCTGACACAAAAGTCTTTAACAGGTTGTCAGCAGACATCAGGAAGGTATCTGGAAATTCCAAAATATTCAAAATGGAAGTAAGAGAGTACCTCATTAGACACAACTTGTGTAGTTTATAAGAACACTCGCTGTTCATCCGCAGCTGTGCTCAGATATCAGTAGTATTGTTATGATGAGTTCAAAACGGTTCCAATGGCTCTGGGCACTATCGGACTTAACATCTGAGGTCATCAGTCCCTAGAACTTAGAACTACTTAAACCTAAGTAACCTAAGGACATCACACACACCCATGCCCGAGGCAGGATTCGAACCTGCGACCGTAGCAGTCGCGCGGTTCCGGACTGAAGCGCCTAGAACAGCTCGGCCACCACGGCCGGCGTTAAGATGAGTGGTGGTAAGTAAGCTGTTGTTTGTGCAGTAATGTCAGCTGCTTTTATGTGTCCGCCTGCTTTGATAAGCTTCTCCAACGCACGATGTGGCAGCACATGCTGAGTCACTTTTGTGCGGTGCATGCGGAAGTATGTGTGTAGGAGCACGCGTCCACACATCGTTCATTTGAAGTATCTACACATTACTAAACGTGTACATTATTCAAAAAATTCAATTATTTCTTTAACGTTGTTTATAACCGCTGATGTAAAAAAGACGTTCCTTTCCCTATTTAACTCTCTTAGGGATCTATTATTTATTTATTTACTTTCTAAAGTAGCCTAAGTTCTTCCTTAAGGTTCAGTCTATCTCCACACCAAATTTCGTCGAATTTTGTTCAGCGATTTACTTATGAAAACGTAGCAGACAGTTACTTTCGCATTTAAAAATATTGGTATGGAAGATTGGATTAAACATGTTGAACATTGTGTAATCATTGTTTTGATTACGTTGAATCGTATTACGTAGAACATATTAATCGATAAAAGCGTTTATACAGGAATGATAAAGTTCAAAAGCCAAAGAGTACATAGCTTTTTCAGAGATTAAATATTTTCCCTAATTCCCGTAACACTCTTCAAATCAATAAATATCTTGTAGTGCACACTTTCTAAGGTAGCCTACGTTCTCTCTCAGGGTTCAATATGTTTACACACCGATTTCCACTCAAATCGGGGTAGTTGCTTGATTTTAGTGAAAGACAGAGTTACTTTGACATTTATAATATTGGTATGGATTTGTACTTGAGGATTCAAATATCGCTTAGTACTTCAAAAGTTCTCATTTACTTGCCCTGTCAAACTTGGATAAAATCAGAAGCTTCCAATGAGTACCACCATAATTGTCGTCAGGAGCTAAGAATATGGCTACGAAGTCTTTCGCGACGTATTTCCTGAGTAAAAATTTCTCGGTGTACATGCCGCGTCAAATCAGGATAAATCTCCGAGCTTTCGACCACTACCTCCATGGCCGTCGTCAGGGCTAAAACTGACTGTCGTGAACTATTTTTTTTTTTTTTTTCTTTATTGAATTTCAATTGCCCCCAAAGGGGGCGGGCTGGCAGCAGCTTAGGACGCCGCTCTGCAGCCTACAGATTTTCTGACAAAGAGCAGGAGAATAAATAAGAATAAAAAACAGGCGATAAAATCGGGGACTGAGTGAGTAACAAGGTGAAAAGAAAATGGGGAAATGAAAACAAGCAACAGAGGGATGATGAAGCGAATAAAAATACATACGGAGCAGACAGGGAAAACAATAGACAGTTAAAAAAAAAAACACGGCGACAGTCTGGATTCTGTTCGCAAAGTATATAAAATTCACACCCAGCGACAGCATGGTTTCTGTTCGCAACACAACACTGAATAGGCACTAGAACACAGCACGAAAAAGTCGGCAAAGGTGACACCACAGTCGAGAGCAGGTGGGGGGAAACTGGACAGGAGATGGGAAAACAAAAAGGGGGGAAAGGAGAGTAAAAGCGAAGGGGGGGGGGGGAACCGGGAAAGGAGCTGATGGAGGATGAGGACCCATAAGAGGGGTAGGGGGCAGACGCGACAGGGAGGGGGGTAAGCAGAGGAGGGGAATACAAAAGGACTGGGGGGGGGGAAGGGAGGTAGGGAGAGCCGTAGTGGGGAGGAAACAGGACGGAAGGGGGGGGGGAAGAGGGAGCCCAGGGAAAGGACAGAGGAAAGGAGGGGGAGGGAGGATCAGAGTTGATAGGAAGGATAAATGGAGGGAGAGAGGGCATCATCCGGGAGGGGGAGCTGACGGAAGCCACCTTGGGAAAGGAGATGGAGGGTGTAGAGATGGAGGGTAGGGGGGACACAACGGTGAAGACGTGGCAGGGGGCAAGGATGGGAGAGGAGAGGAGCAACCAGGGGGTGAGGGGGTTCAAGACGGCAGGAGGTGTAGAGGATGCGGATATGTTCGAGGAAGAGGAGCAGATGGGGGAAAGGAATGAGATCATAGAGGATCCGCGTGGGGGACGGGAGGCGGATACGGAAGGCGAGGCGGAGTGCATGACGCTCAAGGATCTGGAGGGACTGATAGAATTTGGGGGGGGGCAGATATCCAGGCAGGACTGGCATAACAGAGGATGGGACGGATTAAGGATTTGTAGGTGTGGAGGATGGTGGAGGGGTGCAACCCCCATGTCCGGCCAGAGAGGAGTTTGAGGAGGCGGAGGCGGTTGTGGGCTTTGGATTGGATGGATCGGAGATGAGGGATCCAGGTGAGGTGACGGTCAATGGTGAGGCCAAGGTAGGTGAGGGTGGGGGTGAGACGGACAGGACGTGCGCAGACAGTAAGGGAGAAATCCAGGAGCCGGAAGGAGCGAGTGGTACGACCGACGATGATTGCCTGGGTCTTGGAAGGATTTAGTTTCAGGAGCCATTGGTTACACCATGCAGCAAAAAGGTCAAGGTGATTCTGGAGAAGGCGTTGGGACCGTTGGAGGGTAGGAGCGAGGGCGAGGAATGCGGTGTCATCAGCATATTGCAAGAGGTGCACTGGAGGGGGGGGTTGGGGCATATCGGCCGTGTACAGGAGGTAGAGGAGAGGGGAGAGGACAGAGCCCTGGGGCACACCGGCAGAGGGGTAGAAGGTGCGGGAATTGGCATGATGGATGGTAACGTAGGAGGGGCGGCAGGAGAGGAAGGAGGCCACCAGACGGATGTAGTTGATAGGAAGGGCGTAGGTTTGGAGTTTAAACAGGAGACCGGGATGCCAGACACGGTCGTAGGCCTTTTCAAGGTCAAGTGAGACAAAAATGGCGGAGCGACGGGAGTTAAGCTGGAGGGAGAGGAGATGAGTGAGGCGGAGGAGTTGGTCATCAGCAGAGAAGGAAGGTCGAAAGCCACATTGGGTGTTTGGGAGGAGGTGGTTTTGGTGGAGGTGGAGATGGATGCGCCGGGAAAGGATGGATTCCAAGAGCTTGCTGAACACCGACGTGAGACAGATAGGACGATAGGAAGAGGCATCAGATGGAGGCTTATTGGGTTTGGAGAACATCAGGATACGGGAGGTTTTCCACAGGTCGGGATAGAAGCCAGTGGCAAGGATGACATTGTAGAGGGCGGCAAGGAGGGAAAGGAAGGAGGGAGGGCAGTGTTTGAGGTGGCGGTAGGTAACGCAGTCGTGGCCGGGAGCAGTGTTGCGTTTAGTGCGGAGTGTGAGGCTGATGTCCTGTGTAGTGATGGGAGTGTTAAGTGCAGATGGTGGGGTGTGGCCCAAGTACTGGAAGCTAGGAGCAAGGGGAGGAACAGAGGTATCCGTACGGTCCACGACATCAGGGAAGAGGGAATAATCAAAGTGGGGATCATCTGGGATGGAAAAAACATCAGAGAGGTGGGAGGCAAAGTGGTTGGCCTTACTGAGGTTGTCAGGAAAGGGACGGTCATTAAGGAGGAGAGGGTACTGGGGGGTGGGGCGGTTCCCAGTAAGGCGGTGGAAAGCAGACCAATACTTGGAAGAGTTGATGGGGAGCGTGGTGTTGAGGTGTGTACATGTCTGGCGCCAGGCTCGGCGTTTCTTCGCAACAAGCAGGTTGCGGATGTGTCGCTGTAATTGCCGGTGGCGGGTAAGTGTATCCCGGTCACGAGTGCGGAGAAAAGAGCGGTAGAGGCGGCGGGACTCCCGAAGGAGAAGGACGGCCTGTGGAGGCAGGGCAGGGCGGTGAGGGTGGATGGCTTTGGTGGGGATATGTCGTGAACTAGCGAGGTTCCCACTTTTATATGCAAAGGACGGCTTCTTATTGGCTGGAATACGTCAGCGATATGGCGCGTAGCGAAGTGGTGCCCTCTACTTCCATAGATGTAGTTGCTATCCCGCGTTGCTTGCAGCGCCATCCCTTAAATCAGGAGGTAAAGTGCGAGAAGTTTTTCTCAGCGATTTTTCTTTATCCAGTGCACTCTTCCAAGTGTTGCTAAGTGCATAGCCGTTGTCTCTATTAACGTTATTATCGCTAAGCCTAATTTCGACTGCTTCCCGGATCACAGAGTCCCAGTAATTCGATGTGTGGGCTATTACTCTGGTTTCTTCAAATAAAATCTTATGCTTGTTAAGCAGGCTATGTTCAGCCACCGCTGATTTTTCCAAATACCTGTATTTCAGGTGACGCTGGTGCTCGATGCAGCGGTCGGCAACGGTTCTTACAGACTGGCCCACGTAATTCTTGCCGCATTCGCAAGGAATAGTATAAATTCCCGGCACTCTTAAGCCGAGACTATCTTTGACTGGTCTCAACATTTCCTTAATTTTCCTAGGTGGTCGGAAAACTGGTTTTATTCCTTGCCTCTTCAGGACTCTGGCTTTCTTGCTCGTTGTAGGACCGCAAAAAGGAAGCCGCGCTAAGTGTTGGTCCTCTTCTTGTATGTGGCCGGCATCGTGTCTTACTTTCTTGGGCAATACTGATTTAATTTCACCGGCAGAATAACCATTCCTCTTGAAAACAGTCGTCAAATGGTTGATCTCGGGACCGAGGTGGTCCTTGTCGGAAATAGTCCTGGCTCTGTGTACTAAAGTATTCAGCATAGCTCTCTTCTGAGACGGATGATGGAAGCTATGGCTATGCAGATATAAGTCTGTATGGGTTGGCTTCCTGTACACAGAATGGCCCAGTCGTCCATCCGGCTTTCGCTCTACCAACACACCTAAAAAAGGTAACTTCCCTTCCTTCTCTACCTCCAATGTAAATTTTATGTTTGGATGAACACCATTCAGATGTTCGACGAACTGCTGCAGCGTGTCGCTGCCGTGTGGCCAGATTAAAAAAGTATCGTCGACGTATCTGTAGAAGCATGATGGGCGGAGGTGTGCACTGCTCAGGGGTCGTTCTTCAAAGTCCTCCATGAAAAAATTCGCTATTGCTGGTGACAGTGGCGAACCCATGGCTGTTCCATCCGTCATTTCATAATAATTTCCACTGTATAAAAAATAAGTGGTCGTCAAGGTATGCCGGAACAACTTCAAAATTTCTGCGGAGAAATGAGCAGACAACAATTGTAATGTGTCATCCACAGGTACTTTGGTGAACAGAGAAACCACGTCGAGGCTGACCATGATATCACTTGGGCCTATCTTCATCTGTTTTATGATATCAACAAACATTTTTGAATTTTTAATATGATGTGGGCAGTGACCAACTATAGGCGCCAACAGTTTAGTTAAGTGCTTTGCAAGCTTGTACGTAGGAGAGCCAATAGCGCTAACAATCGGTCTCAACGGGACGTTCTCCTTATGAACCTTTGGCAAACCGTACAGTCTTGGTGGCCTAGGTGCTCTCGGCCGTAAGTTCTTCACCAGTTCGTCGGAGAGGCCAGAATTTTTTAGTAGCTCCCTTGTCTTCCTGCTGAGCGCCGATGTGGGATCCCGTCTGAGAACCCGGTATGTGCTGTCCTCCAGTAATAATCCTACTTTCTTATGGTAATCTGTAGCATTGAGGATTACCGTGGCGTTCCCCTTGTCAGCAGGTAAAACAACTAGATCTTCATCCTTCTGCAACAATTTCAGTCCTTGTCTCTCCTCTCTGCTGATGTTTGACTTAGGCGGCTTGGATGTCGCTAAAATCCGGCTAGTAGCAAGCCTTACGTCATCCGCTGCTTCTTGAGGAAGATGACGAACTGCTTGTTCCACTCCACTAATGATCTCAACCACCGGTAACTTACGTGGAGCTGGGGCAAAGTTCAATCCTTTACTGAGAGCCGAGATGGTACCTTCATCAAGTTCCTTGTCAGAGAAGTTGATAACAGTGCGGTGAATGCCGTTGGACCCAGTAGTTCCTTTATCACGGTTAAGCCGCTCAAATTTATCGGCCTGTTTCGCCGTAGTCCTGCTTAAATTGGCTCGTTGGTGTGCCGCCAAAGTCATATCCACCCATTCCCAGTCCAATGGTGAGAGGACTTCGGCCAGAAATAAACGGCAACTAAATAACAGGCGAGCGTTCATGTCTAGTTCATACCTGGTATGACGTATCCTCTCCTTCACAATAGCATGGCTGGTCTTTCGTAAAATTCTGTTTACTGCAGCGCTTCTGATGTGGTGTTTGACGACTGCAAACTTCGGTACTACCTCCTTGTCACGACAGCGTTGTAAAAAAGCCAGATTGCTCAGCAACTGAGACTGTTTCAGGCGCAGCTTCTCCAGGTGACGAACGCTGCGCGCTATGTCCTCCCCGTAGAGGAAACTAATATGGTTACGAAGTCTTTCGCGACGTATTTCGACCACTACCTGGAGGTAGTGGTCGAAAGCTCGGAGATTTATCCTGATTTGACGCGGCATGTACACCGAGAAATTTTTACTCAGGAAATACGTCGCGAAAGACTTCGTAGCCATATTAGTTTCCTCTACGGGGAGGACATAGCGCGCAGCGTTCGTCACCTGGAGAAGCTGCGCCTGAAACAGTCTCAGTTGCTGAGCAATCTGGCTTTTTTACAACGCTGTCGTGACATGGAGGTAGTACCGAAGTTTGCAGTCGTCAAACACCACATCAGAAGCGCTGCAGTAAACAGAATTTTACGAAAGACCAGCCATGCTATTGTGAAGGAGAGGATACGTCATACCAGGTATGAACTAGACATGAACGCTCGCCTGTTATTTAGTTGCCATTTATTTCTGGCCGATGTCCTCTCACCATTGGACTGGGAATGGGTGGATATGACTTTGGCGGCACACCAACGAGCCAATTTAAGCAGGACTACGGCGAAACAGGCCGATAAATTTGAGCGGCTTAACCGTGATCAAGGAACTACTGGGTCCAACGGCATTCACCGCACTGTTATCAACTTCTCTGACAAGGAACTTGATGAAGGTACCATCTCGGCTCTCAGTAAAGGATTGAACTTTGCCCCAGCTCCACGTAAGTTACCGGTGGTTGAGATCATTAGTGGAGTGGAACAAGCAGTTCGTCATCTTCCTCAAGAAGCAGCGGATGACGTAAGGCTTGCTACTAGCCGGATTTTAGCGACATCCAAGCCGCCTAAGTCAAACATCAGCAGAGAGGAGAGACAAGGACTGAAATTGTTGCAGAAGGATGAAGATCTAGTTGTTTTACCTGCTGACAAGGGGAACGCCACGGTAATCCTCAATGCTACAGATTACCATAAGAAAGTAGGATTATCACTGGAGGACAGCACATACCGGGTTCTCAGACGGGATCCCACATCGGCGCTCAGCAGGAAGACAAGGGAGCTACTAAAAAACTCTGGCCTCTCCGACGAACTGGTGAAGAACTTACGGCCGAGAGCACCTAGGCCACCAAGACTGTACGGTTTGCCAAAGGTTCATAAGGAGAACGTCCCGTTGAGACCGATTGTTAGCGCTATTGGCTCTCCTACGTACAAGCTTGCAAAGCACTTAACTAAACTGTTGGCGCCTATAGTTGGTCACTGCCCACATCATATTAAAAATTCAAAAATGATTGTTGATATCATAAAACAGATGAAGATAGGCCCAAGTGATATCATGGTCAGCCTCGACGTGGTTTCTCTGTTCACCAAAGTACCTGTGGATGACACATTACAATTGTTGTCTGCTCATTTCTCCGCAGAAATTTTGAAGTTGTTCCGGCATACCTTGACGACCACTTATTTTTTATACAGTGGAAATTATTATGAAATGACGGATGGAACAGCCATGGGTTCGCCACTGTCACCAGCAATAGCGAATTTTTTCATGGAGGACTTTGAAGAACGACCCCTGAGCAGTGCACACCTCCGCCCATCATGCTTCTACAGATACGTCGACGATACTTTTTTAATCTGGCCACACGGCAGCGACACGCTGCAGCAGTTCGTCGAACATCTGAATGGTGTACATCCAAACATAAAATTTACATTGGAGGTAGAGAAGGAAGGGAAGTTACCTTTTTTAGATGTGTTGGTAGAGCGAAAGCCGGATGGACGACTGGGCCATTCTGTGTACAGGAAGCCAACCCATACAGACTTATATCTGCATAGCCATAGCTTCCATCATCCGTCTCAGAAGAGAGCTATGCTGAATACTTTAGTACACAGAGCCAGGACTATTTCCGACAAGGACCACCTCGGTCCCGAGATCAACCATTTGACGACTGTTTTCAAGAGGAATGGTTATTCTGCCGGTGAAATTAAATCAGTATTGCCCAAGAAAGTAAGACACGATGCCGGCCACATACAAGAAGAGGACCAACACTTAGCGCGGCTTCCTTTTTGCGGTCCTACAACGAGCAAGAAAGCCAGAGTCCTGAAGAGGCAAGGAATAAAACCAGTTTTCCGACCACCTAGGAAAATTAAGGAAATGTTGAGACCAGTCAAAGATAGTCTCGGCTTAAGAGTGCCGGGAATTTATACTATTCCTTGCGAATGCGGCAAGAATTACGTGGGCCAGTCTGTAAGAACCGTTGCCGACCGCTGCATCGAGCACCAGCGTCACCTGAAATACAGGTATTTGGAAAAATCAGCGGTGGCTGAACATAGCCTGCTTAACAAGCATAAGATTTTATTTGAAGAAACCAGAGTAATAGCCCACACATCGAATTACTGGGACTCTGTGATCCGGGAAGCAGTCGAAATTAGGCTTAGCGATAATAACGTTAATAGAGACAACGGCTATGCACTTAGCAACACTTGGAAGAGTGCACTGGATAAAGAAAAATCGCTGAGAAAAACTTCTCGCACTTTACCTCCTGATTTAAGGGATGGCGCTGCAAGCAACGCGGGATAGCAACTACATCTATGGAAGTAGAGGGCACCACTTCGCTACGCGCCATATCGCTGACGTATTCCAGCCAATAAGAAGCCGTCCTTTGCATATAAAAGTGGGAACCTCGCTAGTTCACGACAGTCAGTTTTAGCCCTGACGACGACCATGGAGGTAGTGGTCGAAAGCTCGGAGATTTATCCTGATTTGACGCGGCATGTACACCGAGAAATTTTTACTCAGGAGTTAAGAATGACTGTTGTGATCTGGCGGGGCTCCCACGTTTATACCCAGTAAATGGCATCTGACTGGCAGGATTCCGTCGTGGTGTAAACACGAATATGGCGCATACAGAGGTGGTGCCCTCTAAGTCCATAGATTTTGTCTGCACTGTCTATCCAGCGTTACTTGAAGCGCCATACTTCACATCAGGCGGTGTACTGCGAGAAGTCTTTCTTTGCATTGTTGCTTTATCAAGTATACACTCTTCCATGAATTTCGAAGTACTTATCAGGTGTCTCTATTTATGTTGTTTTCATGTAGTCTTAATTTCAGCTGCCTCCCTGATCAAATGGTTCCAATAGGTCGATGCATTTGTTCAAAAATCTGCTTATTTAACAGACTGTGCTCTGATTTTTCCAAATACATGTATTTAAGGTGCCGCTGATGCTCGACACAGCACATCCGAGGGTTGGAATCCCTCTTCTGTTCAGGACTATCAGCTGTCTGGATTGCTCTCGGGGTTGGAATCTTGAGTGAAAAAAGTTTTCACCGTCGCTGTCTACGTCATCACCTTTGATAACAGACCTTGATTCCAGTGATCACCTTCGCATTCAAACCTCGCCCTCGTCGCAAGTCGTCGCAAGCCACCACCACTTCATCGCCTGCTTGTCACCTCAGCCGCCGCGGTCATCCTCATCTACTGTCGTCATCTCTTACCAAACGTTGCTGCCGTCATACTCCTCATCTCGGCGACGCTCCGTCGCTGCCTCCACGTCACCGTTGCTGTCAACGACAGCTCACTATCCATCAATCTTCGTCTAGTCACTGCCATCTCGCCACTACAGCAGTCTTCTCTCCACCAGCATCTCCGTCGCCGCTGCCGCCTTCATTTGTTTATCATCGCCATCGCATCAGCCCACACACAACAGTTGCGTTTCTTGTCACATCACAGACATATAGCGAAGCACCACTTCATCGCCCATGACTCCACCACAACTCGTGACCGTTGTCCTCTATGCTGCTTTGGCAGCCACTCAACCGACCCCCATTATTTAACTACCATCATACATTATCCCACAACATCCATCATGTATACCTCCTCATCTCCGGCCTCCACTGTGACCACATGGAGCATGTCATCGTCATCTCACCCACCCCCTACATCTATCCCCCCTACCTACCATACCATCTTCCACCACAACAGCAACACATGAATCTCTTTCCCTTCCAGCTGCAGTACATGTGCCACATGTCACATCCCACTGAGCACAAGTAGCAACAGACAACATCTCCATCAACCCTTCCAGAAGCCACATCGCATTGACTGACATCAGCCAGGCTGAAGGACCTGTGCAATCTCCCGGTAACCATTGGCAACATCACATCCAACCAGCCTCCACCCCACAACCATCCTGTCCTTCAACAGCCATTTAAAAACTTATTAAATGTCAAAACACCAACATCTCTCCCACTCCCACAGCTAAAAGCCCGCACTCTGAACCTGACTATACTCAGTGTATGGAAACAACTCTCCCACTCGAACATATTCCCCTACTGTCCCCATCTCTCCAACCCTGATCCAAGGTTCCTCAAACCCATATCGCTCACCCTCAAAATAAGAAAATACCTACCTAGCCTCCACATCCAACAAATCATCTGAAGAAAAGACTACATTTTTCTAAAGCCCCTGAACTCCAATTTTTCCATACTAACCTCATCTCCAAAATTCCTTGCATTACTTTTGGTCCCAAAGCCTCCTCTCTTACCACCATGGCCATGACCAAACAACTGCAACCTCGCTGCAATTCTCTCACCCTCACCACAGTGACCAGGAAGGTCGATCTTGAGATCAAGGATGAGGATGTGGCATCTCAATTGAACAACCATCCAATTTAGAAGTCAGAAAAGGCCTTCTGATCAATAATGACCTTGGCCCCTCTTCCCTTGTCAATGTTTTCTCTGAATCTGCTCCCCTATAGACCTTCACCACAGAATGGTCGAATCTTCCAAATCCCATCCTCAGTTCTACCACTGCCAAAAATGTCTCTACTAAAATGATCGTCTTACTGCAAATTGTAAACTCCACCTACTTGCCCACATTGCAAAGCCCCCTATTTTCTTAAACAGTGTCCTGACCTAGCATCCCATCCTCCTTACAACACCTGCTATGACTCCCACCCCATTTATTATGTCAAATGCAAAGCTAAGCTACAGCCTACCAAACATGAGCTCATTGTCCCAATCTGTCTCACTGATACCTCCGTTCACCCAAACAATTCCCTGTGGCCAACTGCTAAGACATTGTCAGATTCATGACAATCATCCTCCAGAAACTCCATACTAACCAGCGTCCACATACCCTCCAACAAATCTTTCTTGCTGTCCACTCCACCTGCCATTTCAACCCTCAAGCTACCTACTTCCACAACCAGATCCGCTTCATCTTCACCCCTTCAATACCCTCATATAATCCTCCTGTAGACCTCACTAACACAAACCAATCTTATCCCTATAATGGCACAACAGCACTACAACATCCATTACCACTACATCTGCTCCCTACCCAGCAACAAACATTGTTTAATGCATACCCTACCCAAAATAACATCCGTACCTTTGTCCTTAATAAAACATTCCTCGAACCCCATCACACCATCTTAACCCTCCATATATCCTCCACCACACAGATAGCCCCCTACCTTAGCCAGAGCTGGAGTTGAATTTGGACACAACAAGAACATCCCTGTTTGGCAACGACCATTATGCAATACTCCCACCAAGCTCTTTATCCTTACACTCTTTTTCCAAATCCTGACCATTACCCACACCACGATCAACATCTGACCTAATCAACCATCCTGTATGACTTCCTCACTAACGAAGGCGAACCTTCTCCACTTATATTATTGTCACTGGCCTCAACATCCATAGAAGATCCTCTACAGAACCCAAGCGGTGGTGTAAGTTTACCATCTCGCGGCAAGATGACGTGTCCCCAGCCCACACTACACCCATCCTGAAACATCATCATCTCTGATGTCATCTTAGCATCTCTCAAGGTCCTTGGACGCCTCATTGCATAAGTCCTCAATCCAATTAGAAGTGACCACCTATGTATACTCCTCGCCAACAACAACCTCATCCCTATGCACCCCACCCCACTCCCCATCCAAGAGATATCCAAGACTACTCCTGCATCAGTTGGGAATCCCCCCCCCCCCCGACCTTCCAGCAACCTGAAAATATCCCTCAAGCCACGTCCTTCTTGTAGCACACCTTGTCAGATGCTGTACCTACCCACCTTCCGACTGAGACCATATATTCTGTGTCCCACCCTCCCCCAACAAACCCTACTACTCCTCTGAGGATCCTGTCACATGTACCTCTCCTCCTTACAGACTCGTGACTGCAGTACAATCAAATCACATGCTATTGGCAAATAAAGGCATCTATCAGGAATTTTTAAACACAAACAAACGCCAAGACTGGCGCCAGACATGTACCAGTTAAAACACTACACTCCCCATTAACTCTTCCAAATACAGGAAAGCATTCCTTTGACTCACAAGCAATGACCCCATACATCACTATCCACTTATCTGCAACAACCATTCCTTACTTGACAACCTGAGCTATGCCAACCGTTTCATATACTATACCTCCGACTTATTCTTCATCCCTGATGACCTACATTTTCCTTACTCGTTTTTCACAGTCATCCATGAACATAAAAGTACCACTGTCCCATCTCTGACTCACAGCTTCCAGTACCTGAACAACATACCACAAACAGAATTAAATACATTAACCACAGCACACAACATAAAACAAAGGACACTTTGCCAGAAGGTGATGAGTATGTCACTCATTGAAATATCGCGGTTTTATAATACTGCCACCTGGCTGGAAACCTGAGTCCTTTTCGTTGGCATGAAACAAGTACTCCATAAAAAATACAACACTTCCCCAGGACACAACTGCATTACTTATCAACATGTTAAAGAATGTTCCCTCCCTCCCTCCCCTTTCTAGTCACTTTTGTAACCCATTACACCACTATCCTCTCCACAGGTTACTACCCTCTACAATAAAAACCTCAAAAAGCCTACTTTTCCTTAAACCACATGGGTAGCTCCTCCTACTGCCTCATTAGTCTGACCTCAGTGTTTAGTAAGGTCTTTGAATCTATCCTCTCCTGATGCATCCATCAAAACCTGGACCAACACCACCGCCTTCCCGTTAAATGTTGTGGATTCCATCTCAAGTTTTCTTCTCCTGCTCCAACAGCTCAACTCCCATAAATGCGCTATTTTTGCCTCCTTCGACCTCAAGGAAACCTATGACTATATGTGGTATCCTATCTTCTGTCTCCATGACTTCTACTTTACCATTCACAACTTTTTTTGGTGGTAAGTTCCAATGGGACCAAACTGCTGAGGTCATCGGTCCCTAGGCTTACACACTACTTAATCTAACTTACGCTAAAGACAACACACACATCCATGGCCGAGGGAGGACTCAAATCTCCGACAGGGGCAGCCGCATGAACTGTGGCAAGGCGACTCAGACAGCATGGCGAACCTGTGTGGCACCATTCACAACTGTTCTATCCAGTTAACCAATACGCTAAAATATCTTGGACTAAGCCTCAACTGGCAGCTAACAAGGAAATCTCACCTACTAACCGTCCAACAGAAAGACCACAATAGACTAAAACTACTAACAGCCAAACTTGGGGATTACACATGTCCACTGTTTCCACACCCACAAAACCCTTATGCAACTCATCCTCTGCTATGCAAATATCGCATGAATCTCCACCTCATCAAAGTTCTTTGAGTCCCTCCGAATCCTCAAACGTCATGCACTCCGTCTCGCTTTCTGCTTCTGTATACCTTCTCCCGCGTTGATCCTCTACCATCTCATCAAATTCCCACATCTCCTCACCAACATCGAACACCTTCGCATATCCTATATCACCCACAAACTAGATTCGAATAACTGCATTGTTTCCCCTCTGATCAACCCTGGTGTGCTGTCACACCTCTATGAACACGTCCTATCGTCCTTACACCTACATATACTCCACTTCCTACCCCAACGCAATTTCAGCCAACTTCCTTTCCAAGACAATCAGATCTGGCCTCATATTTATTACTTCCACCAACTTTAACCCTTCCCCATCCATCCCACTTCACAACAGGGCTCCTCTCTCATTTTTCCTCTCCATCCATCCTGTCCCTTTCCTCTTCTACCACTACCCCCTCCCTCCCCCCCCAAACACCATACTCCTCCTGTCCCTCTGTCTTTCCCACTGACTGTATTCACATCATCCACTTCACCTCCTACCTATCATCTCCCCAGTTTCCTCCCCTATCTCTTTACCCACACCCTTCATCCACTATGGAACATATTTCCTCGTCTCACAGTACGTCTCACCCAGTGCAGGTCCTTCAGATGTTCGGTGAAAGTGTAGTGCGCCAGCGCTTTTTCCTATAAGAATTTCACCATTCTGTAAGGTATTTTTAAAATGTATGTATTCTTGTTTTTAGACGTTCATCTTTGATATTTTAATCTGAAGTACTAAACCTGTCCTCTTGTTCTTTATCTCATCCTTGTCATATTTTTAAAAATGTTGTTGGCTGAAATGAGGAATGTTGTACCCCTGGCAGCCCATCCCCTCCCACACCCGCCCACATAGAGTGAGGCGGAAGAAACAAACAATGAAGAGAAAACAAACCCCGACGCAGCGATCGGTATAGTCCGTATAGAGTAGCCCATATAACTCATGCCTCTCCCGAAATGCATACTGTAAATACCCGACGTTATCTTTAACTGGACGCAACATTTCTTTAATTTTTTAAGTAGCTGTAAGACTGGTCTGATTCCTTGTTTGTTTAAGACTCTACCTGTCTTACTAGTCGTTGCACCGCAGAATAGAAGCCATGCTATGTGTTGGTCCTGTTGGCTCGTTTTAGCGGCGTCGTGTCTTGGTCTCCTCGACAGTGTTGATCTGATATCACGGACAGAATACCTGTTCCTTCTGAACACCGTTGTCAAATGGTTAATCTTGGAGTCGAGGTGGGCCTTGACCAAAACAGTCCTGGCTCTGTGTACTAATGTGTTCAGCATAGTCCTCTTCTAAGCTGGATGGTGAAAGTACTCCCATTGAGATACAGATCTGTGTGCGTCGTTATCAGCAGACAGAATGGACGAGTCGTCCATCTGATTTCCTTTCGACCGACACATCTAACAAAGGCAACTTCACATCCTTCGTCCGCAGCTCGTGGTCGTGCGTCAGCGTTCTCGCTTCCCACGTCCGGGTTCCCGGGTTCGATTCCCGGCGGGGTCAGGGATTTTCTCTGCCTCGTGGTTACTGGGTGTAGTGTGATGTCCTTAGGTTAGTTAGGTTTAAGTAGTTCTAAGTTCTAGGGGACTGATGACCATAGATGTTAAGTTCCATAGTGCTCAGAGCCATTTGAATCATTTCACATCCTTCTCAATCTCCGCTGTAAATCACATATCAGAATGTGCACAATTCAAATGATCGACGAATTGCTGCAGCCCCTCACTGCCATGCAGCCAGATTAAAAACGTATCGTAGACATAACTGAAGAAGCAAAGTGGACTCAAGGAGCACTCTTCAAAGCTCGTTCATCAAAATACTCCATGAAAAATTTGGCTATGGCTGGACTGTGGCAAACCCTTGGCTGTTATACTAGTCCTTTCATCATAATCTTCACTGTACAAAAAGTATGCAGAAAATTTGGAAATTTGTGGTAAGGTTCTATGGAACCAAACTGCTGAGGTCATTGGTCCCTAGACTCACACACTAAGTAATGTAACTTAAACTAACTTGCGCTAAGGACAACACACGCAACCATGTCCGAGGGAGGACTCGAACCTCCGACGGGTGGAGCCGCGCGAACTGTGACAAGGCGCCGTAGACCAAGCGGCTACCCCGCGCGGTAAGTGTGCTGATACAGTTTCAAACTTTCAGAGGAGGAACGAGCGGCCAACAGTTTATTTCGGCACACAGTTATTATTTCAGCGCACTTTGATGACCGCTTACTTTTTGTGCAGTCGAAATTATTCTGAAGTGACTGATAGAACTGCCACGGGTTCGCCAGTGTCAGCAGCCATAGCCATAGCTAAAAACAGCAGCTCTCTAGTGTAAGAGTAAGAACAGTGGCTTTTTCTAAGCAGCTGCTTTTGTCCTAAGCTTATTCTTTATCTTGTACACTTTTCCAGCATCTGCGCAGTGTCGGCATAGTTATAAACGGATTTGACGTGGTTAATTCAAAGGTAGGCCGAACTGCCGCTCCCTCTCCCCCCCCCCCTCCCCCCCCCCCCCCCCGCCCCTAGTCGGAATGTCTGTGTCCTAACTGTCTGCTTGTAGTGTTATTCATGTGAAAGCATGCGAGTCGTGTAACTGAGACGGGACTTGGTTATCACCCCGGTATTCATCTAGTCGTGTGTAGGAAACCCTTAAAAATCACACCTAGACTGGCTGCCATACCAACCCTCGTTGTTAACTGGCTGAGCGGATACGATCGGGCACCGGAGCACCACCTCGTCCCGAAAGCATCGCTTTAGAACGCGCCGCTGTCGGAGTGGGTGGTTGCTTTTACCCTAATACGTTCATAAATATACAGGGTGGTCAGGAACAATCTGAAAACCTTGTAAGTGTGTTGAAGGATAGGTTGTGCTGGAAAATAATTGTAAGAAAAAAAATCGATATGTTGGACCATTTCCGAGTTCATTAGTATTGAAGTTAGCCGCCTATCAGGCTGTTGCGCGCGCCATGTCAAGTGGTCCACCAGGTAAAACTAGAGTTCGTCGTTCTCATAGCGTAGATGGTAGCACACGAGACTGCTCAGCCTTTGGCTCGTCTTCGATTATTTCTACCATCCCATGTCTAATTTTTATTCTGCTCTCTTGTTCGGTTTTAGGAAACCAGACGAATAATGCGTTTGGCAATACCATCTCTGGCGGGGCGCTTGAATCTGCGCACGCAACGTCCCGATTGGCTAGCTTCCATGTTAATGAAGTCGGAAGCAGCGCAACGTATCGATTGTTTTTCTTAACAATTATTTCTCAGCACAACCTACCCTGCAAAACGCTTACAAAATTTTCAGACTGTTTTTGACCATCCTGTATAAATTAATGTGGAAGTATTTCCCGTAGACATCAGCATGAATAGATTAGCAGTCGTCATAATTTGTAGTTAATATACAAGAGTAGGCTGGAGTGGCTGCTTCTGCCACCTAATATGTACGTGCGAGGGCGAGCGTGCTCCTCCTTATCAGTTAAGAAACATCTAACTTTGATCTAAATTTGTGACAAATCCGATTGGGAAAAATATTTTCAATTTTTATAACATAAATATGTGTTTATTGGTATCGGTGCTGGTTCTTTCCTAAAGAGGACTTTTTCACTGTTATTTTATTGTCTACAGCCATGCTCTACTGGGCTGTCTGCCAGAAGACCATGTGTTTTTCCATCTTATTTATTATGTATCCAAGCGACACAGTTGCGAGCGAAGGACAACACCATACAGTCTCTCGTGGATATGTGAGGAACAATCGTATAATAGGAAAGAGTAATACTTTCGAGTTGCAAATTCCTGAAACGTGGGAGAAGCGACATTCAAGGCTAGCAGTAGATGAAAGCCACGTGTAAAGAAGCAGAGACGGATGTACAGCCTGCCCGGCATCACTTCCAGCCTTGCTTAATTTACCTTGAGTTCTTTACAGGCATACTCGTTTAAGTGTAGGACGGGGTGGGCTTCATGTAGTTTTGGATGAAGGAAAAGCTACAGTGCTGTCGAATTCCATAACCATGTCCTCGAGAAATGTGCAGAACGCAAGTATTTGGCAGTCTCGAAAACATTATTTTAATTTTGATTTTCGGCAATGTCTAGCCAATCTCAATTAAAGGAATCGTCAGTGCCGAGGTTGATTTCAACAGCATCGCGCCATGCTAGGCATAGTCCTCCTCTGCCTTGAAACCGATACCTTCCTCCCTTACCGTATTACAGAGAAATGTAAACTTCTAAGTGAATCTCTGCTTCTTTTCATTCGTAATGCATTTCCGTAGGTGGAAGACTTGTTAATTGCCAGAAAACATTCTTGGACCAACCAAGAATGGAACCCTAGGCCTCTGACTTTGTAGTTTTACACTGAAGAAGCCATCATATCTGTTTTTATGACTGTGATTCTGTATCATATCAACCTATTTTTATTTAGTAATTATTTAAATCGTTAATTTGATAACATTTACTTGATAAATATAACCTTCTTAGCATCCCAAGTTAATACGGAGAAGCAGTGTAGCCATTCATTGTCGATTCGATGTCGCATGTTTTGCCATCTATAGACAACACACGTCCTATACTGACTGCTACGTAGCAAATTTGTAGTCATAGTATGAAAGAATGAAGTTCCTTCCAGAGACTCACTCCCTTCGTCCAGCGTGATTCAGTGATTCTGTTAACAGTTGTTGGTAGTATGTAGAATTTTCTTTTAGTACACTCAATGAAAAGGCTCCTGCAAAATTGTTATAAATGAATGTTTTGTTGTAAATGCGTTGTTAATTCTGGTACTGCCTAATGAGCAACTATAACGCGTGTTTTCGACGCCAAATGCATTCCGTTTTATTGGGTCAAAATATTGACGATGGTTTGAAATTAACACGTAATTTACAGTGTTCTTTTTGAGAGATCATAAAACAGTTCATAAACCGAATACTAGAGCGATTCCTACTTTGTAATGTGCTGCATATTTACTACTTTCTAATTCATACCTTAAGAGCGAAAGAGAGGGGAATTGTAAGTATTCTGCTTACATTTGGTACAGCACGGCAGATAGTGGGACCTTCCCTCCTGACGGCGGAACGGTGGTCTGAATTGCTGTTTCCTTGTCACTTTTTGATCAAGTACCGCACATGTCATGTCGCTGAGGTCCAGCCATGTGTTTGGCAACCATATTATTCTTGAGTACGTCGAAGTGTCACACTATACCAATAATACTCATAGGTAAAGGAATCCCCCTCATAAGAAATTCCCTGAACAGTTTATGTTATGCGGTCTCCAATGCCACAAAAAGTTGTCTGTGCCAGATAAACGTTAGAAATTACCTGCACATATCATAAAATTCGCCACATCGTGCATTAGAACTTAACGAAAACCATACGTCTATATACAGGGTGGCCATAAAGTCCCACTAACATTTTAAAAAAATCAGAACTTGAAAACTAAGAGATAGGGAACCATGGTTTGTTGTTGTAAAACGTTTAGCAGCTCTCAAACTATTGTTTTCTTTTGTGCTTTGTTGCAAATTTCACATGGAGTGCATCAAAATGGTGAGAGTCCAGGAGAATGCGCAGTGTGTCATCTGGTGCGCAGAATCCAAATTTGTGACAATGGACTCCAGACTTAACAATGCATGTGTGAGAGGGCATCACTGTCAAGAATACGCGTAGTGAGGTGGTTCAAGAAACAGGCAGGGTCAAACACCTTTCTCAAAGTGGACATCCTCCTGAGTCTCAAACACGTGTTAACAGAGCGCAAATTCCCATTTCGAAGCAGCCCCCCAGAAGTCAGTTTGTGGTGCATCACGCGAATTGCAGGGAGCAAGATCAACTGTCCATAAGGTGTTACATAAGCAGTTACGCCTTCCTGCGTACAAAGTCGCTCCTGTTTGAAGCTCTTAAAAATGTGTAACAAACGGACGATGCACTCGCTTTATTAGCAGCAGGAACTCAAGGTGCCCTCTCACTGACGGTCTAACCGAGCGGCAAACGCTAGTCATAGAATTCGGTAGTTTCTAGTTCAATTTTCGTGAGATAGATCACTTGCTCATTTTACTCGCTCGTTCACTAACTCACAACAACTTACCTAGAACCTGCCGAATTCTTTTACCATAGACCAATTTTGTAGGTCTAATTCACTTATTTTCATTATAAAACATATATTTTATAATAAATTACTTAGAAAATTAAGAAAAATGAATATTTTTCCTTATCACATTCACTTATTACAAAAAAAATTTCTCACAAAAGGTTAATGTAATAAAATAGTGTTAATAATTTTTTTATGAAAGATGCACATAAGAAGAAAGATTTAATTCATTCTCACAAAGAATAATTCATATTAAAATTTTACTTTTTCACTAGTTCAGTGTATTTTATTACAAAAAGTGAATGTAAGAAAAAATTAATTCAGTATCAAAAACTGCAAAACAACTCCCATATTGTCCTTAACACAACTTTCGTTTTTTCAGACTCCTCTGACCCTGTGTACTCAGTGCTATATGAAGCTCTGAATTAAGTGAACCGCCTTATTTATTCAGGCTGTTATTAAGTACATATGCAAGGTATTGACTGTTTTAGCTAAATAGCTAGCTCTCTTCACTCATTTGCGTTTTAATGACCCCGGAAGTCGTGCTCCTTTGGTCAACTGCTTATGTGAAGTTTGGCTGATGTAGAAGCCTTCGAAAATTGTTTATGTAGTTGGTATTCGAGAAACAGAGTTGATTCAAATTTAGTAATTTCCGTCTGTTTATTTTGGATCTATATAAATTATTTTCTTCACATTTTTGTATTTTATTTGATGGGATGATATGTAAACGATATGTAATGATGATTACAACATTCAAATTAACATTGGAAAAAAGTTATTCAAATTGAAGTCAAGAATGTTCCCCTATTAATTTAAATGGGACAAACATTAGTGAAATCTGTTACTGTCAACTGTTCCAACTAATGTACAGTTTGACACGTGTAAAATGAATTAACTGTACAGTTTGATACATATGATTTGCAACAGTTGTCAAGTTAATACATGTAAAACGCATGTATTGTACTGGTTTTTGTTACAACTTTTTTTATTTTTAGAGATAATTGAAATGTGATTGCATTTTGGGATAGGACCAATGATACTGAAAAACGACGACCCACAACACATGGAAGTAAGTTGGGTCGCATAACTCACAAGGCAAAGGGAAAAATCTTTTATGTTAATTTCTCAGCCAAATATTAACCAATTTTGAAAATTCAAGAAACTAGCATAATCTACATAACAAGAGCGGTCTGGAAACAATGTATTAATAAATCAGATATCATCCTCTAATCGATACACTAAAATTTTCAGTTTTTATTTATTCTATCTTTTTTATCTATTCTATCTTTTTTAAAATTTTTCAAAAAGTATATAAGTATGAAGTTAACACTTCTATAACTTTTTGTAATTTTTTATTCATTTGTATACATAAAAATTTTGAGGAGGTATTCTGTATTGTGCATCATAAGTTAAATTTTTCTTACCACACATTTGTACATACGCTAACATATCTGAAGAAATTTTTTCAATTAAAGCTGCACAAAGTTACATAGGCGTTTTCTGTGAAGTTACAGTATTTTTTTCTGTGAGTCATATTAATGACATTAATCGAATAATTTGAAATGAAATTATATGGACTAATATCTACATCTCCATTTAGTAATTCATAAAAAGAGACCAGAATTTTTGGATTTTCGTACATATTTTCTCCTTGTTCTATCTCGTAATTTGGATCATAATTAACAACTGTTACACAAATTTCCATCGACTCTACTACAATTTTTCCTTCCTTAAAAAGTGTACCTTTAATTTCAACTCCAGCTCCTTTATAATGAGACCATCTGAAAACTACATTTCCAGAACTGAAGACCCAGTAAAAATTACAGTTGATGCATGCAGTATGAATTAGTGAGATTTACTGTATGTTCTCTTGCTTCGTTTCTCGCGAGTTTCTGAAAACTAGCGTCAGTTCGTAAATATTGGTTTTCATGACAAATGGTACAGATGTTTTCGATTCCTCTCGGCATTTTCCGTACACGTCGAAAAGTAACCGTGCAGAAACAGGTTAAGCGACATCCGCTCCTGATTCACCCAGCAGCATATCTATTCGTAGAGATGGCGGTTTTCGATGAAACAACCGTTTTTCAGTTACACCATTTCTTTTCGTATCCAATTTAAACTGACTATTAAAACCACTCAAAATAACCGTTTTCTGAAATAACCGATTTTCAGTTTTTTTTATTGCTGCTACTTCCAGTAATAAACGTAGATTTCGAACAAAGATTGAAAAATTCTAATGAAGCTGAAGGAGTAGGAGATCACGATCGATATGGAATTGAGGCTGTGGCAGAAATTGGTCTCATTGTTTCCAACGAGGATTGCGAAGATTTAGTACACGGGACACTGAGATTCTTGCGGACAAAACATCTAAATTGCACAAAGGTTCACGGTGAAATTCTAGCGGTACATGGACCGAATGCAACGCCGCGTCCAATCGTAGTGAAATGATGCCAACAATATGACCCAGGCCGCACAGACATGCCCTTCTCTGGCGTGACCCCAGCACGGGCTCAGCAATCGTTTGCTGAGCACGGGCTTGGCGACCCCGGGGTTCCTGAGCTGGGGCCTGGTAAGTGCCGCTAGTCCTCTGTTACCGTGGGCGTACGCTCTGTGCAGGCTTCAGCGACCACCGCTCGGCGCGGCGGTGGAACGTTGTGTGTCACGGGGAACGGGGATCTTGGTTTGACCGCCCGGATTGCGAGGATGGTAAAAACCTCTACAAAAAAAATCTCTATCCTAAGGTGTGCTGCGCGCTCATGGGATAAATGGCTGTTGAGGCAACTTCTGGGGCACCTGCCGCACCTCAGTTGTGTACGGGCAAGCGGGGCTCTGTCTGGGTGGACATCTGTTCTCCCTAGCTGCTCGTGGGACGACCATGGAGCATCTTAATTCTTCAAAAACTGCTCCAAGTGGATCGGGTGGGCCATTGGTGAGCACTGTTGCCCATCCCAATTAGAGAAGCCGTGAGGGTACCTCTCTGGAGCATACTCCTCAGCTGGCCGCTGGTGACAGAGCGGTTCTAGGCGCTTAGTCTGGAACAGCGCGACCGCTACGGTCGCAGTTTCGAATCCTGCCTCTGGCTTGGATGTGTGTGATGTCCTTAGGTTAGTTAGATTTAAGTAGTTCTAAGTTCTAGGGGACTGATGACCTGAGATGTTAAGTCCCATAGTGCTCAGGGCCCCACATCGTGCAGCAGTACTCCAGAAGAGGGCGGACGAGCGTAATGCATGCGAGCTCTAGATCATTTGTTGACCTAAGTGTTCTTTCAATAAAGCGAACGGGCACTGATGACTGCGATGCTGAGCTTCCTCTAGATGCAGCCTCACACACACACACACACACTCAGGCGCGGCAACAGGGAGAGCAAAAGCCGCAACTGCACCGTCACTTTTGGACGGTAACAGTTTTCACCCTGAAGCGACCACAAAATTGAGTGTTCAGTTATTATCACGAGTTTATAGAACTTCAATAAAATTTACGATAATTATTATTCGTGTCAAAGGTACACTAAAATGAACACATATGAAGTACATACAAAGAAAATTATACAGTATTCACCCACAATTGGGCAACTTTGATAGCTTTGGGTGCTGCAGACGTTAAGTCATTCATGCTACAGCTGGTTGGGCATGAGTTACCTTTGAAGAGATGCGGGGTTGTCTGCAATTCGCCGCGTCCGCACAGTGTTGCGTTGGCAGTTGCAAGAAATTAACTATCGCAGATAAAGAAGAGACTGTAATGTCTCAGGGAAACATTTAATTTTAAGTTCAATAAAACTGTAGATATCAAATTTTCCTTCTCTTCCAACGAACACTGCAGTTGTTTTCTGCTTATACAATGTCACAAGTTTTTTGTGCCTCCTCCCGTTTCTAATATTTTAAAGCAAATGAAGCACTGTATTTCATTGCTATTGTGAAGCACTTCCAAACAGAGGATGGTACTATTCTGCAATACGACCGATGTCTGAGGACGACAGCTAGAAACTACCATACAGACCAGCCGGGAGAAAGTCCTAACACACTGCACGTAAATGCATACCGTGTAGCAGGCAATGCCACTTGGCAACTGGTAAAGTATTTTCTCACTAATGCTGTACCGATTCTTATGCCACGTGTTTATTGTTAGTTTCTATCTGTGGGCATTATTAAAATAGTGCTGATCGCTTTTCCCGATGTCTATTATAATAATAATACAACATTCCAAAGGATTGGAAATTTTACGAATAAGAATTACTCGTTTGCAAAAAAGTTTTATTTAAAAACCAAAAAGTTTAGTGCTGCCGCTATGGCAAACTGATATGTCGATTTTTTTACCCAGTAACTAGTAAAAAAATTGAAAAACTACTATAACCGAGAACCAACACGTACCGAAAAGTACCTGCTATTCAGAACTAATATATACTACTGGCCATTAAAATTGCTACACCAAGAAGAAATGCTGATGATAAACGGGTATTCATTGGACAAATATATTATACTAGAACCAACATGTGATTACATTTTCACGCAATTTGGGTGCATAGATCCTGAGAAATCAGTACCCAGAACAACCACCTCTGGCCGTAATAACGGCCTTGATACGTCTGGGCATTGAGTCAAACAGAGCTTGGATGGCGTGTACAGGTATAGCTGCTCATGCAGCTTCAACACGATACCACAGTTCATCACGAGTAGTGACTGGCGTATTGTGACGAGCATCATGCGGTCGTGTGTTATCCTGCTCAAATGTAGCGTTTCGCAGGGATCGAATGAAGGGTAGAGCCACGGGTCGTAACACATCTGAAATGTAACGTCCACTGTTCAAAGTGCCGTCAATGCGAACAAGAGGTGACCGAGACGTGTAACCAATGGCACCCCATACCATCACGCCGGGTGATACGCCAGTATGGCGATGACGAATACACCCTTCCAATGTGCGTTTACCGCTATGTCACCAAACACGGATGCGACCATGATGACGCTGTAAACAGAACCTGGATTCATTCGAAAAAATGACGTTTTGCCATTCGTGCAGCCAGGTTCGTCGTTGAGTACACCATCGCAGGTGCCCCTGTCTGTGATGCAGCGTCAAGGGTAACCGCAGCCACGGTCTCCGAGCTGATAGTCCATGCTGCTGCAAACTTCATCGAACTGTTCGTGCAGATGGTTGTTGTATTGCAAACGTCCCCATCTGTTAACTCAGGGATCGAGACGTGGCTGCACGATCCGTAACAGCCATGCTGATAAGATGCCTGTCATCTCGACTGCTAGTGATACGAGGCCGTTGGGATCCAGCACGGCGTTCCGTATTACACTCCTGAACACACTGATTCCATATTCTGCTAACAGTCATTGGATCTCGAACAACGCGAACATCAATGTCGCGATACGACCAACCGCAATCGCGATAGGCTACAATCCGACCTTTATCAAAGTCGGAAACGTGATGGTACGCACTTTTCCTCCTTACACGAGGCATCACAACGACGTTTCACCAGGCAACGCCGGTCAACTGCTGTTTGTGTATGAGAAATCGGTTGGAAACTTTCGTCATGTCAGCACGTTGTAGGTGTTGCCACCGGCGCCATTCTTGTGTGAATGCTCTGAAAAGCTAATCATTTGCATATCACAGCATCTTCTTCCTGTAGGTTAAATTTCTCTTCTGTAGCACGTCATCTTCGTGGTGTAGCAATTTTAATGGCCAGTAGTGTAGCAGTATCGGTGTTAACCAGTCGGTTTCTTCCACCCTTATCTCCTCTTACGCTGACGAAACCTCCGCGAGGCCCTCCAGCGGCAGTGGTCGTAGTGCCGGTACTGGCAGGTGTCTGGCGGCTTCACTGGGCTGTCCTTGAGTCGCCGCACCTGAGCGCCAACCTGCCTGCAGAGACTAGCGATGGACCGGCGGGCCGCGCACTGTTGCCGCTTTCAGCAGCGCGGCCGGGCGGATATTGCGTCACGGGTCGCGGCCTGCACAGTGTCCGGCAACCAGGTTTATCGGTAGCCACTAGCCAGTCTGGACTGAATCAGTCAGCACGGCGGTAGGTTACGACCGCCGAGTCTGACGTATACTGGCCGCAGTAACTGGGAAGCGGAGAGGTGAGGCTACGCCGTAGAGTCTCCGTTGGGTGGCGAGATCTCACGCCAACCATATGCTTTTCGGTTACGTAACAGTTAGATGCTCGGCAATGTACGTTTTATATCCCGTCTGGAAGGCGGCGCGTGGGTCTGCTCCTGTAAACTGAAGGGTAGGCCGAATGTAGGAAGTGAGTAGGGGCAGGAAAGGGTGATAAACTCTCGGTACTGCTCTCAGAAATGGTTTTACTATATCACAATATTAATTGAATACATAACTTTGCATTGAGGTGCGAAGCCTTAGACCCGTCGTACGTAGAGCAAAGCTGAAGCGAAATGTCCCGGCCGTCTGCTTTTGATCGTAGAGCTCTTCCGCGCCGGCTAGAGGGCGCTGTCGTGGGTGTCTGTCGTAGTGCCAACCTAGCAGAGCGCACCTACGTTATGGCATCGTAGCTATCGATACCACAGTACGTGCCAGATTTTTGAGGTGCCTCGACACACGAAGGCTGTTGGGAACGAAAAGCACAGATAATATTTTTGAAACGCTGTATTTTCACATCAGCTATGTTTAGGACATAACTTTCCTTCACATTCTTACATTTTCTCTATTATTTTATTCGTGATGGACAAGAGGTCTGCCGGCCGCTGTGGCCGAGCGGTTCTAGGGGCTTCAGTCTGAAACCGCGCGGCTGCTACGGTCGCAGGTTCGAATCCTGCCTCGGGCATGGATGTGTGTGATGTCCTTAGGTTAGTTAGGTTCTAAGTCTAGGGGACTGATGAAAATGCTCAAATGTGTGTGAAATTTTACGGTACTTAACTGCTAAGGTCATCAATCTCTAAGCGTAAACACTACTTAACCTAAATTATCCTAAGGACAAACACACACACACACACACACACACACACCTATGCCCTCCACTGGGACCAGCCGCACAGTGGGACTGGTGACCTCAGATGTTAAGTTACATAGTGCTTACAGCCATTTTTGAACACGACGTCGTGGTTGTTAAAATAAATATTAAAACTTGGGCTCAGTCACCTTTCACAGCGGAAAAGCACTAAAATTGACACCTTTCAAAGGCAGCATCAGAGTTATTTTACAAGATTCTTATATAAACGATGAATATAAAACGGTAAATAAGAAATTAAAGATTCATGGCCGGTTCTCTTAACTCCTCTTGTAAATTTAATAACTTGCATAATAAAACTGAATTCATCATCGAATAAGATAATATTGGTGAACTGCAATTCCTCGGTCTAAATACTGTCGCATCTTAACCACACTCAAGTCCAAATCCGGAAGCAGGGCCGTTAGTGAAGTACAACACTCGGAACTGTAAGCGCATTTATTGAGAACACCAGCGGACAGCCTGGACAGAACAGAATTTCGGGACGAAAAGTGCTGCTATTTATACAAACATTGCATATTCCAGACTACATAAATATAATAAATTTCGAGAATCTTCGAGGTATGTGATTCCTAAATAACAAATATTTGCTGGCGGTCAGGTGTGAATTGGCAACCACAGCATGCAACGCCAAACCCTGCGCCACAATGCATGCGTCACAGTTCACGCCAATGTCCTGAAGCCACATGTAGGCAAGCCTTTAAAAAGTTTAGCAATGCGACAACAACGGATTCCTAATGCGTTATAACTCTCGTCCTCGTAACTGTCAAAATATTTCTGACCTTCGCTGCCTAGTAGATAGAGCGTTTCAAGTCCCAGTGAGTAAAAACGGTAAATAGGAATGCCCCGCAGAATGTTAAAAGGCGCGATCCTGCATTTCAGTAATTTATCTCACAAAGTAGCTAATATTTTAAGCCTTTTCATGTTGAAGCCCCGTCTAAAATCAACAACACATTTTGATATAAATTAATGGATAATTGACAACAGGAGGTCGATAAATATGATAAAGGTGGTATTTACAGAATCCATCGTAACAGTTGTAATGAAAACTACATTTGTCACACTGATAGGTACTTCAGGTTGGGGTGCAACAAACAGAGGGACCTTTTCGACTTAATAATTCGAAAAGTTGTCTATAGCCACGAACATCCATGAAACTGCCCAACTTGTTGGGAATGTAACCGGAACTCACAATTTTACACAAACATGATAGGTATAGGAAACTAGATCTACTACATCTAGTTAGAAATTGCGATACATAGTGAGAAAAGTGAAAACACATTACGTGAAGAGATTACACGAGATATAAACTTCTTCAAATATTTTTAGATCTGCTACAACATCAGCCTGTGATTTTCTACTTTAATTATAGTAATAACTGTTTCCACTCAGTACGCAACGAGGTTCTCGGGCATCCCCGTAGAGGTGTGCATTATCTTCCATAATTGATGAACGTGTCTCAGATTTCTTATTATGCATGCGAAGTACTCAGTCGCGCTACATACGTATTCGTATCTGTTTGTGTCCATCGTGGATGTATCCGGACGGCACATGTACATAGCTGTTGCAGTGGTGCACGCTGCATGTACTGATTCATTTTACTTTACTTTACCTACTGGAAGACAGATGTCGAAGTACATTTTAGGAAAACATAGAAAATAACACGTATTTCTGAGTTTTTACTTATATTTTTATATTCATCGCTTTGGTGATATTCTTATAGAATAATTCTGATGATGAAGGCCTGCCCTTCGAAACGCGTCAGTTTTCCCATTTGTGTACTGTGCGTTTTGACTTTACCAAGTCTGTACATTATGTGATCCAGGATTCGATATTTTCTTGTATCAGGATATACGACTGTTTCGCTTGCTCTTCCAATCACCTTATCATTGATTTTTAAATATGATCGTTAGTATAAAATGATTTCCCCCAAAAAATATTTCAGAAATTGAACATGTAAAAATTGTTTCACCCGATAACTGGACTGTAAGATAGCTGTACCAGAAGTCATCACTCATGAGACTGCAAAGGGTGAGAGTTGTCCCACAGCAAACAAATTTCCCAAGAAAATGTGCTTCACAGTTTGGTTTAAATAGCCTGGCAATATTTTCACAGAGTATACCTGTTTTGTCAGTGTTCCTCAAGGCAAAAATTAAGCAGTAAGGGTTGCCTCGATTCTTAGACGCAGAAGCTTAAAAGTTTCTGATTTTTCCTCTTATGGTACGTATGACTTCGTTCTGATATTTATTGCTTGTATCATACGTGTATGACCGAGCGAGGTGGCGCAGTGGTTAGCACATTGGACTCGCATTCGGGTGGACGACGGTTCAATCCCGCGTCCGGTCATCCTGATTTAGGTTTTCCCTAAATCTCTTCAGGCAAATGCCGGGATGGTTCCTTTGAAAGGGCACGGCCGACTTCCTTCCCCATCCTTCCCTAATCCGATGAGACCGATGACCTCGCAGTTTGGTCTCCTTCCCAAAATCAACCCTCAACCTACGTGTCCGAAATGTGCAACATGTATTACGCGCCACAATGTTATCTAGAAATCGTCTCTTTATTGCACCATAACTCCAGCTGCTTACCTGGCGAGATATTAAAACGATGGGGCCATTATTAACTGCCTTCCCTGGTGATACAGCTGCGTAGCTTTGCAAATTGTGACGCCTCATGTTAACTGTTGAGGCCGGGAGGTGATCCCATCAATGACTGGTCAACCTGTGGACAATGTATCACTTGCGGCGGTCGTTCCCAGTGGTAACGACGTCCCACCGAGTTCGATAATGAAATGCAGATTATCAGTTTTTGTATTATGCTTATTCACAAAAGTCCACAGCTCGTGGTCTCGCGGTAGCGTTCTTGCTTCCAGAGCATGGGGTCCCGGGTTCGATTCCCGGCGGGGTCAGGGATTTTTCACCTGCCTCGAGATGACTAGGTGTTGTTGTGTCGTCTTCATCGTCATCATTCATCTCCATTCAGGTCGGAGGAAGGCAATGGCAAACCACCTCCACTGGGACCTTGCCTAGTTCGGTGGTGCGGGTCTCCCGCATCGTTCCCCTACGCTATGTCAAGGAGTATGGGACTTCATCATCATCATCATATTCACTAAATATGGCACTTGGATCGCACAGCACCCCTCACTAACATGGGGCAATACTTCTGTATATTGTCGAAAATTCCTTACTCCAGTACAAAAATTGAGCAACGTTGATCCTAATGATGCCATATCATTATACCCTACTTCACAGTCTCTTCCTATCCAGCGACAGATATGGCCCTGCGTCCACTAAAATCCTATGTTCCGTTACGTTTCCCATGCCCGCCAAGCAACACTCCGCCTCTGCATAGACCTCCGTAGCATTACGCTGTACCAGGTATGCCGTCCGGCTAGTGAGGGATTTCCGTTGGCGTTTAACGAACCCTTACCATGATACATTGCCCACTTTGCTCTCTACGGTATTATGACAATCTCGCGCTCGATGCCTCATCACTCCGCATTCTTAGCATTGCGGTTGGCGACATTTTTTCCGAATATGGCCCACACGTCCAGGCCTATAGCGCTTCACTTTTGAGGAAATAACACTCCGTTTTTCCTGCACCAGAGTCACTGTGTCTACTTCCTCTAGTTGCTTAGCAACCTTAGTGGCAGCAGGCAGATATTTTTGATTCTCCATCCGTAATCTTCTCGACATATTTAGTGGAAGCCCTCTCAAAAGGACATCGAGCGCTGTGTGCACTGCTTCTTGCAGATTAATTTTATCCGCCTGCTAGTTCGATGTTAACTCATAGGTTTGTGCACTGATTTTCCTGATACTATCTAAGAATGTTTCCACCGACTCGTTTCGTGTCTGGGACATCCCATGAAGTTGCTGCATGAAGAATCTAACACTATTCTCCGTGAGGTAATGCTGATAGAGACCCTTCTTAACTTATTCGGATGTGTGCACTTTATTCAGTCCCTCATGATACAAGATGTACATCTTTGCCTCAGCCATTAAAGGTAAACTGGTCATGCGCAAACTTACTTCATCCATCAGTCACACAGAACAGCAGTAGCTTCAAGACTGTCGATAAAGGCTGACGCATCCTCAGTGGGTTTAGCCACAATGAGATCTACAGAAGGAACAGGTACACTGAACGACACATTTGCCTCTACTATCTCACCTAGTTCACCCTGTCTACACTCATTATCCGCCGTTAAAGTGTCTTTGTAATTCGACATTCGTTTCCGATGGCTCGGTCATCCGTTTTCACCAAAGTTTCAACTGCTTCCTGTGTCGGGATTGCTCGTGTCTGTATTTGTGCAACCTCTGTCTAGAAATACAATATACTTAAAGTACACCAAACAACAATAACGCATGGACAGCTACCATGGACATTTGGGCAGAGGTACAAAAAAATAAGATTAACTCTTACAGTGATCATAGCCCATCGAGACTCTGAGTACTCATGTGCCTTGTCAGGTCCCACAAGTAGCTTGCACTGTCTGCATACACAGAAATGATGCTGGGGGCTATGGTCTGCCCTGTGCAGTATTCCGCAGCCAGAGGTGGAGAAGTAAGATGCATGTGGCTGCCATCCATCAGCTATCGCACGAGGTCTCTGTCAGGTGACGCCAACCTCAGTCAAGCTAAGCTCAGCAAGCTATCTTCGGCAGGACTGCCTGGGCAGTGGCATGCGTAGACGGCTCAAGCCATATGCGCCTTACATAAGAACGACACAACAGGCCACCAGAAATATAAGGCCCAATCACCAAACTCATACTCTTGAACCCGCAAGCCACAGCTGGTGATGATCTCGCAGCCAGAGTGTTCTCTCGACAAATGGCAGCAGCTGACTTTACAGCAGCCCCTTCTGGTACATTATGGGCTGAGAGGTATATCCAACAGCGATGGAGGACACAAGAACAACCCAAAAAGGCCACCAAACGTACAAAGCACACACACCAAACTCTTACCGTTGTAACTGCAAGCCAGAACTGGCGATGACATCACAGGTGGAGCTTCCTCTCGACGAATGGCAGCAGGTGACTCTGCAGTAGACGCTCCTGGCATCTGATTGTTGGGGCCAAGAATTTATCCCAAGAGTGATGGAGGAGACAGCTGTACGAACGTCAGGATGAAGGACCACTTCCTTTGTCTGGACATGGATTGAGAGTGGTAATGATGGCTGCAATCGAGTAGCAGACCGCCTTTAAGACATCCCTGAATGAATTAGACTTTTATTCATGCTAGGTACAGTGGTATGGTCGCCGCTATAGTGGAGACTTTTGGTACCAGGATGATGTAATGAACCACAGAAGCTCAACGAGCTATGGTTAGCAGGACCACCTGGGCGGCAGCATGCATCACACATTGATGCCTGTAGGCTGGCACTACCTGAAGGACCACGCGTCGCAGCTGACGTACGGCAGCCGCATCCAGGCTGCTTGTCTGCCTTGGGCTGCAGAATACAGCTCAAAGAAGGATGTTACTCAAACTGTAGCCCCCAACTCGATCGATATTGGAGGTGTGTGTCTGCTCTGAGCTGTGGTCAGTAACAAAGTGGTCCCCAAGATCCAGAGTGTTTTGACAGGGTAGCCAGGCAGCTACCAATCTGGACTTGAACACCTGTTCCTCCATGAAGGTGGCAATCTGGACTTGAACATCTTTTCATCCATGAAAGTGGATGTCCTCATGAAGCAGCCACCCAGTAGAAGATTCGGTGGTGTGATACTGCCAAGTATTCTACACGCAATTTTCTGCTCAAGTGAATGCCTGCAGATTCTGAAGCATAAGACCACTGCAGGTGATTCGCTGCACTACTGTGCACTGTGAACAGCCTTCGTCCTGAATTTAGCGGATAGAACTGGCAACGTGGCTCGGCATCAAGTTCACGCCTAGATACTGTCTCAGAACATCTGAGCGCACTGAGAGAGAGGGCCTGATTCAAGTACTGTTAATGTGAACCAGACTGGCTAGCGTTTCCCTCTCGCCAGGGCTTTATCCTGGAAACCAAAACAATTTAGCGCGCTCGCTCGATAGTGACTATACTGAGCCCGCTTTGGATATCATCTTCCTTCGTAATGTGTGATCAGTAATGACGGCACCTCTGTCCCTATGCCGTCACTCTGATACATTGGCGCCAGGCATTTCAATGCTGTATACTTGGTCGTGGCGCAACATAACTAAGAGGATACCGCAGTGCCACTTACTTGCTAAAGATAAAACCTTTTCCATTTTTATTTAACTTGAATCTTTAAGAATAGCCTCCACAATTAAAAGAAACGAGTCGAAAGCTATTAGCCTAAAAATAATAGTGCTTACCGTGGACTTCAATAATTATACATCTGGCTCGAATGAACTGTTATGACTCGGTACGTAGGTGCCTGCAGTGAGGGTCGCAACTTAAAAATAGGTCTCCATACTGGAAGTTCGTTTATTTTATGCGGCACAATGCAAAAAACGCGACCACGAAGGACTACACACTACAAGCTAATTTATATTTTGCCACGCAAAAAGCACCAAAACATAGGAAAAGATCTGCCAGATAGTTTCATATCAGTGCACACTCCGCTGCAGAGTGAAAATCTCATTCTGGAAACATCCGCTAGGCTGTGGCTAAGTCATGTCTCCGCAATATCTTTCTTTCAGGAGTGCTAGTCCTGCATGTTTCGCAGGAGAGCTTCGGTAAGGTTTGGAAGGTAGGAGACGAGGTACTGGCGGAAGTAAAGCTGTGAGGAGCCGGCGTGAGTCGTGCTTGGGTAGCTCAGTTGGGACCACTCTGGGGATGATTATCGACAAATGCCCGCTAAAAATGAATGCAAAAAATTGGAAGCAGGTCACCAATAAAATGCAAGGTGCCATCTATGAAAAAATTGGCGGTCCGTTGACATTCTAAAACGCTTACGACTCGTCGGCAGTTATATATTCAGTAAAGCATACTATATGGCCCAAATATTTCCAGTCCCCAAGATGCAGGCCAAACACGTGATGAAACTCTCTAATAGATTTATCTGGCAAGGGCATCTGTTCAAAGTGAAATACACCACGTTGACGTCTTCCAGACAGGATTTACCGACGATGCACCTATTATTAAAAAGATGGACATCTCCAACAGTCCGGAATGCCGTTGAACTTAAATATCCGAGTGCTCATTGGAAGCCAGTTTGGGACAACATAAGTTTAACCGTCCACACTGCTGAGGTGGCGTCCACATGGTATAAAGTGGTAAACGATGTTATACCCACTAATGAAAGGTTGCATAGAATCGGCTTGATAGTGATAAATGCGTCCGCTGTGGTCTGGTCGACACCTTACGCTATCGCTTCACTTGTGGCGGCCATCTCGTTAACTGGAAATGGGTGCAGCAGAGGCTGGGCCTGATTACCCGCAGCAGCCCAGCCAGCCACTGCACCGACATCCTGCTCTGGCCGGACACGAAACATTTTCCCACCACCAAGAACAACACCGTGATGTGGCTGTTAGGACAGTTTGTGACATACATCATCATCCACAATAGTGAAGATAATCTCATTAGTTTCGAGGCTTATATGAGAACGGCACGTTGGAAGATGAAACGTTACCCAAATTTCAGGAAGATGTTTGCTAACATGTTAGACATAATTTTTGAAAAACAAGGCGTAGGGTAATTCTCGACGCCGGTAAGGACACAAATCACATGCAAGACTATGTAGCGAACAAAATACACAACGAATAAGGGGTTACACTTGTTCTTAGGACTGCTCCCGACTTCACAATGGTGTTATTAACTTCGTTATGACGTTTTCATTAATTTATGTTGCCTGTGCATGTCTTTGTTATCCGTCTGTATGCTCCAAATGACTTTCTGAGAAGAGTTTGGACGGTTGTGAATCGATTGACAGAACTGCAATTCTAGTTAAGACAGTCAATTTTATATATATATATATATATATATATATATATATATATATATATATATATATATATATATAATTGACTGTCTTAACTAGAACTGTAGTTCTGTCAATCGATTCACAACCGTCCAAACTCTTCTCAGAAAGTCATTTGGAGCATACAGACGGATAACAAAGACATGCACAGGCAATACTCTTTAATATGTTTGCGTTTTGGTTCTATGTCTCTGTCTGGATTGAAGATGCTATTGTTACTTTAATATTTTTGTTTTGTTTTCTAAGCTTACAAATGGCACTATATGGCACTACATTGAAATGTGTTCTTCAGTCTATTGTAGGATACAATTCGTGTTGAAGCGGTTCCAGCCCTTCATTATTTTGTTTTTGTGCTTATGTGCTTATATGGTTGTTTTAATAAAGAATAATAAAAAAAAGTTGGTAGAGCATTTGCCCGCGAAAGGCAAAGGTCCCGAGTTCGAGTCTCGGTCCGGCACACAGTTTTAATCTGCCAGGAAGTTTCATAGGAAAAGATGTTTTCTAATAGTTTTCCAGAAGATAAAAATGAATGCAAAGGGGAAAAAGTTTGTTATTTTGCGAAAGTACGTAGCGCAATATATCATTTCATCAACCACGCACAATCAGAGCTACCATAGTGGACCAGAGTGTAGAACAGTGCGACACATAAACATCCTTTTCCAACCTCCATACATAAATTCGCCATGATACTGAAAAAAGACTCGTTGAAACATTAGTCTCTTCCAGATATTGACGAAACAGGTTTCTCGATCCCAACAATATTTTTGTTGCAAGACGCGTCTGAGCGTCGATAAGAGTGCTGCAGATTGCTCTCTGTAGTAGCTGGATGGGTGACCATTCGGTCTGTCGAGCGCTGTCGGCGCGCGGGGTGCACTCAGCCCTTGTGAGGCAAAATGAGGTGCTACTTGATCGAGAAGTAGCTGCTCAGGGCTCGTAAACTAACAAACGGCCGGGAGAGCGGTGTGCTGACCACGTGCCCTCAATATCCGCATCCATTGACGCCTATCGAATAAGAATGACACAGCGGCCGGTCGCTACCGTTGGGCCTTCATAGCCTGTCTGAGCGGAGGTACCATTTTTTTTTTAATTACCGTTTTGCCTTGATAACCCGTCCTTATATTTCTTGTCACATTGTGATTGCAGAAATATGTTAGTCGAAATATCGATAGGACGTTACCTTCACTTGTATCACATTACTCTAGAAATCTTTGTGCTAGCTGTCTTCGGTGTTCACTGATCACTGAGGCTCGAGCATTATTACTCATCGCAAATGATGTCCTGTTACCTGCTTTGGATGCAATAACGCCACGGATCTCCATAAACATTACTCTCTTCCAGTCTTTGATACAATTCTCCAAATGCCTGTATTCCAATAATCTGCCCTCATTTATTGTCACAGTGTCTCCTTTTTGCTTTAACAACGATTAACAGTACGGAGGTGAACGTACTGTCCAGATTACCGCATGCTAACTTCCTTTATGGCCGAGCGGTTCTAGGCGCTTCCGTCTGGAACCGCGCGACTGTTACGGTCGCAGGTTCGAATCCTGCCTCGGACATGGATGTGTGTGATGTCCTTAGGTTAGTTAGGTTCAAGTAGTTCTAAGTTCTAAGGGACTGATGACCTCAGATGTTAAGTCCCATAGTGCTCAGAGACATTTGAACCATTTAACTTCCTTTAGTGGAATAATAACAATGGTAGCAGCACACCTCACACTGGTAGGGTGTTTTGGTACGTTGTATTGCCTGTGGTGAACTGAGTGCGACCATACATACAAATAATGATTCCGAGGTAGTACAGCATTAAAATACAACACAAAAAGGAATGGAAGTAGTTCATAATAAAATGTCCTCTAGGACGCTAGTCCTTATATGTCTGATGGAGGCACAGTAGAATCTTCCAAACTATGCAGTCATAACATAAGAAAATTATAAGTTTCTGAGGTTACCAGTCAGTTCGTTGTGATGAACAGACTGAGTTGATAGAAGTCATGGGATACTTCCTAACATCGTGTCGGACCTCTTTTTGCCCGGCGTAGTATACAGCAACTCGACGTGGCATGGCCTTAATAAGTCGCTGGAAGTCCCTGGGAGAAATACTGGCCGGCCGCTGTGGCCGAGCGATTCTAGGCGCTCCAGTCCGCAACCGCGCTGCTGCTACGGTCGCAGGTTCGAATCCTGTCTCGGGCATGGATGTGTGTGATGTCCTTAGGTTAGTAAGATTTAAGAAGTTCTAAGTCTATGGGACTGATGACCTCAGAAGTTAAGTCCCATAGTGCTCAGAGCCATTTAAACCATTTTGCGAAATATTGAGCAATGCTGCTTCTAAAGCCGTCCATAAATGCGAACGTGTTGCCGATGCAGAATTTTGTGCACAATGTGACCTCTCGATTATGTCCCATAAATGTTCGATAGAATTAATTTCGGGCGATCTGGGTGGCCAAATCATTCACTCGAACTGTTCTTCAAACCAATCGCGGACAATTATGGCCCGGTGACATGGTACATTGTCATCCATAAAAATTCCATCGTTGTTTGAGAACATGAAGTCCATGAATGGCTGCAAATTCTCTCCAAGTGGTCGAACATAGCGATAACATAACATTACCAGGATCCATTCCATTCCATTTAAACACAGTCTACACCATTATGGAACCAATACCAGGTTGCACAGTGCCTTGCTGACAACATGGGTCCATGGCGTCATGGAGTCTGAGCCACACTCGAACACTACCACAGCTCTTATCAACTGAAGTAGGAACTCATCTGACCAGGCTACGGTTTTCCAGTCGTTTAGGGTCCGACCGATATGCTCACGAGCTCAGGATAGGCGCTGCCGGCGATGTCGTTTTGCTAGCGAAGGCACTCGCGTCGGACGTCTGCTGCCATAGCCCATTAACGCCAAATTTCTCCGCACTGATTTATGCGCTTATTTCACGCGGTGTTGCTTGTCTGTTAGCACTGACAACTCTACGCAAACGCCACTGCTCTCAATCGGTAAGAGAAGGCTCTTCAGCCATTGCGTTGGCCGTAATGAAAGGAATTACTGACATTTGGTATTCCGGACACACTCTTGACACTGTGGACCGCGGAACATGAATTCCCAAACGATTTCCGAAATGGAATGTCCCATGCGTCTAGCTCCAACTACCATTCCCGATTCAAAGTCAGTTAATTCCTATCGAGCGGCCATAACCACGTCGGAAATCTCTTTACATAAATTACCTGAGTACAAATGACAGCTCCGCCAATGCACTGCCATTTTATACTTCCTGTGCGCGATACCACCATGATTTGTATGTGTGCATATCGTTGTTCCATGACTTTTGTCACCTCATTGTATTCTATGTCCGGTAGGTCGTCGTCTCTGAAGGCAACTGAGACGCCCCGCTAAACCCGCAGGACAAGACAGATAGTATAAATTGTGGAAAGGGACCAAAATGAGGGGCTGTCAGTTACAATCGTACATACAACTTTATTATTTGATCAAACATTACAAGAGCCCAAAAAAATTTTTTTTAACACACAGTTCTAATCTTTGGGACTTAATTCTCGGCTAAAAGCCACTTTAATTTAAAAACGGCTGAAAGCCAATAACTTAAAACGCAAGCATAATCAGAAATTTAAAAGGCAAGCCTTATCTTAAAACAGTTCTTTGTTAGGTTGAAGTAAACAATTTAAATTCAAATAGACTGAAGGCCTAACACTTAAAACTCCATAACATTAATTTTTTTTAAATACCAAAGGCCTTACGTGAAACAGTTCTTTAATTTAGGCTGAAGGCCTTAAGAGCAAAAAACTCAAAATTGGCTGAAGGCCCAAGACTTAAAATACAACAACATTAGAATTTTTAAAGTGCCAAAATGCTTACATGAAACAGTACTTTGAACTAGGCTGAAGGCCTTAAGAGCAAAACAACTCTATTTTAAAACAAAAATCGGCTAGAAGCCATACAAGTACAAACAACAAGAACAAATTAAAAACAAAATAGGACAGTACACCGAAGGGCGCTCAGATGTTTGAGGGTCGGGCTGGAATTCAAACACTACGCTCGCTTAGGTGAGACAGGCATTTTCAATCCGCTGGGAACCCAAACGACAGTTAACAGACCAAAGATTAAAATCAGTTCCGCTCCACACTTGCACCAAAACTCAAACGATGCTAACAGCGGAGACTGGAACAACAACCAGAACGGATCACAGACAACCCATAAGCGATGGATGACCCAATGGGTCGTCTAATGAGACGACGGACCAAACGGCTAAGCAAGGTCGTTGCCACTTAAACGAGTGTGTCGGCAATCGTCGGGCGAGTGATGGCTATCCTGTCCTTCCTCGCTACTCCACGCTAACCGACCAATTCAGAGCCAGTACGCCAACAACCTTTAATAAGTTGTCAGTCAAACCACATAAACTACACACGGTTTCACGAAGACTTGCACGAAGAACTAGACAATGTTAACGGCAGTGACTGAGCAAAACAGGACGAATCACGAGTTGGCACACACAGCCAACCCATAAGCGATCGCCGGCCAAATGTACGTCGTCCGACAAGACGACAGACAGACGATCAACCAAAGTCGTCCCCCACTCAAATCATGTGTGTCGGCAATCATCGGCGAGTGATGGCTATCCGCGCCTCCCTGGCGCTGCATGCCCCACTGGTGCTACGAGGCGACTGCGCCAACCGACCAACTGCTACACATCAGCACGGAGACAGCACTAAAATAACTGGGCAGTCGACATCACAGGCTACACACAATTTCACAAACACTTGGACGAAGATCGTGACCAATGGTGAAGCAGTGACTGTGCAATCGCCAGGGCGACCGACGAGTTAAGACACACACCGCTAACCCATAAGCTATCGGCGAGAAAATACACGTTGTCCGGTAAGACGACGACCAACCGACGATCAACCAAGACCGTCCCCAACCGTGTGCGCCGGCAACGGTCGGGCCAGTCATGGCTATCCGAACGTCACTGCCGCTCCAGCTCGACCGAACTTCAGCCGCGCCCCTACTGTCCGACTGCCAGGTCCGAACTGCACTGCTGGCGTGTTCCAACTCGTTGGACCACACGACGACCGGGGTAATAGCAGTCCAGCAAAGATAATACGATAGGGCCTATATCGATAAGCGCTGCTGCTGCCACTCACGGGCAGGCAAGGCAGCAACTCAGTGACACCAGTAATTGAAAATCAACATAACGAGGCGGCGGTACGGTAGAAACATGGTATTAAATAAGAGATGGCACGAACACGAGCCAAGCACGGCTCAGCAATTGCTTCACACAAGCGCGAAGTCTAGGTTCAACCACCGTGTCCGTTGAGACCGTTGTCGGTAGAGGTGATTGCTCTGGTATCTACTGCTGGCTGTTCCTTGCGGCGCTGCTGTAGATCCTCCATGGTTGGTGCCGCGGTTAGTGGCTGGGTGGTCACTTATGTACAGGCTCAGTCGATTCTTACTTCCTCGGAATGCCGCGGGCGCGTAATCGGTTAGTGCGATGTAATGCCATGGAATTAGCGCCACCTATGGCGACACGACTGCCTCTGGTGACGATATTGGCCCGCTTGTTCCCATGGAATTAACCGGCACTAACTCGTAAACAGACTGGCAAATTTTGATCAGCCACTGTGTTGGTATACAATCTGGCCTGTGTTGTGAGGCCAGTGGGGGACCTATTGACACGGCTGTCCGCCGATTGCATCTGCAGTACAAGTAGCCACAGTTGCAGGATAATCATTGATAATCATTAGTTTGTATCACGTTCAAGTGTTTATATTGTTTTATTCGCTGCCGCGTGGGGTAGCCGCGGTTCGGGCGGCTGCCTCCGTCGGTGGTTCGAGTCTTCCTTCGGGCATGGGTGTGTGTGTTGTCCTTAGCGTAAGTTAAAGTTAGATTAAGTAGTGTGTAAGCCTAGGGACCGATGACCTCAGCAGTTTGGTCGCATAGGAACTTACCACAAATTTCCAATTTTTTTATTCGCTCTCCGCTGTTAAGGTGGAGGATTCTAATGGAATGGGCAGGCCTGGATGGAGCAGAAGGATACTGTTTGCACATCGTAACAGAGTACCTTGACACAGTTCGGTACTGCAACCACAAGTGAAACTGAAGTGAACTTGAATTGATAATGCGTTTGTCTAACGTGCTTCCTACTTCTTGCCCGAGTATTCCATTTGCGATGTTTAAAAAGTGCCACAGGTTACCAGTGTAGGAGTTCTTTAAGTAATCGCATGTAAATCAAATCAGGTGAGTTTACACATCTCTGGCTTGAACATGTCTTTCATAAGGTCACTACACGTCTGGCATTTATGTGACGCCAGTAACGGAAAATTAGATACGGTATGAAAATAAGATAAATTAAATGACGATATTGCATTATCGGCCAGGACATCGTCTCTGAGGTTGCAAGTATTTGACGCCACTTTGGCGACTTGCGCGTGAATGAAGATGAGATGAAATGATTAGGACAATATAAACACCCATTCATCGAATGAAGAAAATCTCCGACCTGGCCAGGAATCGAATCCAGGACCCTAACAACTAGGCCACAAACTGTGGACTATGAAAGTAGGAGCAGAAATATCTGTCAGTGAACGACACTTTTTTTTTTAGAAATTTACAGTGTCAAACGGTAACTATGTAGAAACCTTAACAAATGCAAGAACAAAGTCTCATCTGGCTTCTGATCCGTGTTACACGAAAGAATTCGTCACGTTAGGAGTGAAAAACTAAAACACAAAATATTTTCTTGTAGTTAAAAATTCACCTGGAATTAAAAAGCGGAACTTAAAAATGTATTAAATTTAGGTTGACTACGACACCTGGCCGCTTCTAAATTGGACGGGGAACTGTACGAAAACTACAAATGAAATAGCACATAATGTGAAGCTACTCAATCGCTGACTTATTCCTCACTCACGGAAATGTACCATCATCCACATGGCTCTTGACTACGATTGGACCCTGGTGGACCACTCAGTTTCAAGACTCATTATACATGTACAGTATTTAAGTCATTGTTATACATTTTCTGATTTACTGTTTAAGGTTTGAAAAATTTCTCGATGTTCCCTTCTGTTCCAGTTTCGGTGTTTTGCGAACTCTTGTCTATATTTTAGTTATAGGTACTCGCCAGATACTGAGTACTGACAAGATCAGAATTTCCTCTACAATTATGGATCCTAAGAAATCAGCCGAATAGTAATACCATTGTTGAGTAAATATTTGCGGGAGGATAATCATCAACTCCTTCAAAGAAACTGAACGTTGAAGGTACTAAAATGGCTAGAAATCTCAGAGCGTCACGAAGCCGTGCGTCGGATACATGTCTGGATAACATCTTTCAGGTTCTTGTGAATTTGTACCAAATATTTCACAGCTGTGTTTGGCAGTAGGAGCCCTTTCCGATGGGTCACAAATAGTGTTGGTGGCCCGCATTGGCCAGCTCCGAGGTTTGTCGGTTTATATCCGCTGCGAGGTGGCAGCCTCTCGGATGAACGCAGTGGGATGCCTATATATACCGGCCTACGTAGCCGGCGCAGTAAAGTGCTTCGGAAGCTCCATCTGCTCTCTCCCCAGACGCTCATCGGCAAAACGGTCCTCTTGCGCACACTGCGGATGGAAAACTGGGTGATGTTAGTCTGGCAATCTCCAAGAAAAGTATTCTACTGCAAGGGTAACGCTTAGTATCGAAGTAATCGTTTCTGAAAGAAATTTGAAAAACGAATTAAGACAATTTTTTCTTACACTGAATAATAGGTTAAACAGAAGGTGAATTTCAGTGCGAGGTCAAAACATGAAAAAACTTGAAAAATTGTCACTATTATAGATTTACACTAGTAACCACTTTATTTTGAAGTCACTTTGCCCATGACTGGCTTGGAGCTTCTACAATATCTTCCCTGTATTGCTGCTTTCACTGTCAAGAGAACCATTTCTGGTTGCGATAGTGCAATTGCCTTCTTCGGATAGAGCTTCATCGTAGATGTCTTTCTCACCCGCTATTTCTAGTACCTCTTCATTTTGTAAATTTCTAACATTGTTTTGTTCCAACAGTATAAGCAAGCTCTCAGTTCCATCTTCTCACGTTTCACATTGGTTCAAGCTTCTCTTCCGTACAACACCGTGGTTAATAATTACAATTTCGGTTGTGTCTTTTGCTATTTTAGTCTAGCAGAACTCTTTCTTCGAAATATTGCCTCGCCTGTCCGAATCCACTTAAAATGTCTCTTTTACCACGCCACCTTTGGTAATCTTGCTTCCTAGATAGGAGAATTCTTCTCCTATTTCATCTTCTCCTTTTCAGTGTTTAGCAAATTGCTCTTCTTCTTAATATTGCTCTATCACTTCTTCTCCTCTTTTGTTTTCTCCATTTCTGATACTTAGAAACTTACTGTTCTTCTTTCTGATAATAATTCACATCTGTGTACCTTTTTTATCCTTAGCCTAAATTCCATGCTGAGAACCCTGTGCATTATTTCCCAAAAGTTGTTTTAATTATTCCTTATTCTCGGGCAGGAGGACATTATTTATCAATCTAGAGATTCTTAAACTAACTTGTTATTCACACAACGCACTTGTTTAAAAAAATGGTGAATTCTACAAAGAGAGGATATGCCTTTGGCGTGTGCATCCACGTTCATCGTTCAAAAGCTGCACGCTATACGCTACTTCGCAGCATTTCTTGCCAAAAGCCTTCCTCAAGAAATCGGTCAGTAATTATACAGGTATTTTCAAACGCAAGATGAAGCTTTTTCTCTAGAAAAATTCTTTTATATTCTTCGCAGGAATATTTACAACCCATTTAACTTTAACTATTATTCTTGTTATCAAAGCATTTATGCTGCTGTTTTTGTATTTATGAGTGAGGGCTGATTTTCCCAAATCACTCTAAGATAATTCTGGGATAGTTTATACATCAGTCCCGTTTCATTCTTAATAATCTGAAATAAATATCTTATATGACCCATTATTATTATTATTATTATTATTATTATTATTATTATTCCAAGTACTAACATTCACTCACTCTAGTGAGTGACGTATTACGCGGCCTTTTGGCCGTGCTAATACTGTTACGGAACAAAAAGTGGAATAGAAAATTAATGCTTGTTACACCGTTTCATACACAACCCCACACACCCACTCTCAATCATAGCATTTCTTTCTGGACAATATTCACAAAGTATTCGATTCTGACATTCTAAATTACTTTCAGGGCCCTCACTTCCTCGTACCGTAACAGCAAACAACGCTGTCGATATCGGATCTATAGAATACCAACATACCAAAACGAGTGGCGTGAGCGAGTAGCGTTACGGACCTGCTACCGACGCTGCAGCTTTCAAAGAGGAAGAGCAGATGTAAGGATTTAAAGTCCCGTCAATATTCAGGTTACTGTGGGCGGATAATCAGGTCAGTTCTTCAAGTTTATGGAAGTAATTTTTATTAAATTGCTCCTCCCGTTGTGTGTTTAAGGCAATTTCAGAAAAATTTGAGATACATGAGTATCGCTACTTTCCAATATAGATCCAGTGTATGATTCTGACAGAAAAAGAGCTGATCTGCATGTTCGAGCCGGCCAGTGTGGCCGAGCGGTTCTAGACGCTTCAGTCTGGAACCACACGACCGCTACGGTCGCAGGTTCGAATCCTGCCTCGGGCATGGATGTGTGTGATGTCCTTAGGTTAGTTAAGTTTAAGTAGTCCTAGGGGACTGATGACATCAGATGTTAAGTCCCATAGTGCTAAGAGCCATTTGAACCATTTTTGCATTTCCGATATTGTAACTTCCGAGAAGATGCATCTGGAATATGAACTCGAGGTCATAGCCTGCTTGTTGTTGTTTACTGTGCTGCAGCGCCCGGCTCTTGCTTCGGTTTCCCACTGAGGTCCCGTTGGCAGCGATGCTCAGCCTACGCGCTGCAGGCTATTACTGCCAGAAGGACGCTTCTCCGGTTAGTTCTGACTGCATGCTACAAACCGCCAGCTGCTCCAGCGAACAGTTCTGTCCCGGCGGTCGACTTTCATAACGATATGTACGACCATTTGCTGTCGACATATAAATAACGTCTCTCCACCAGCACTACCACATCTGCAGATTTTTGCGTTATTCTGCCTCGGAAGCAAAAGCTGCACACCTTGTCTGCCTACACTGCTTTGGAATTTGGTGGGCCCTATAAATGCAAGGTAAACACTAATTTCACATGACTTTTCTCAGTCCAGCAGCAGTGACCTACAACTCGGCACCTGACCCTCCTCTTCCCCCGCCCCCCTCCACCTCTTCTACCAACCAGAACAACATTTTTATATTTTTTTATTTTAAGTGAAACTCCTCCAGCTTTACTTAAGATTTTTTATTTACTTGGCTACTAGTTTCGACGTTGCGTCAACGGCATCTTCAGGCCCTTACGTGACCAATACGTGCTCCACATGGATGGCGGGCAGCTGTGTCCCACCTTCATCCATTTTAAATATGGATGTACAAAGAGAACAACATTTGCCTTTCTCTAGATCGAGTGATGTGGCGCAGCGGTAGGCATACCAGAGGAAGGCGTTTCAAATTTCCACCCTGCCTTTCAGGTTTATGTTCTCCGTTGTTTCCCTAAATACGTAGGGACGTCAGAAAGTAAGTTACACATGTTGGCCCACCCTAAGAAAATTTCTCAATACGAGTGACGCAGTGTCAGAAGAAAGTGCTTGTTTCCGCTTCCCCGTAGATGGTTCAACTGGCTCTGAGCACTATGGGACTCAACTGCTGTGGTCATAAGTCCCCTAGAACTTAGAACTACTTAAATCTAACTAACCTAAGGACATCACACACATCCATGCCCGAGGCAGGATTCGAACCTGCGACCGTAGCAGTCGTGCGGTTCCAGGCTGTAGCGCCTTTAACCGCTCGGCCAGTCCTGCCGGCCTTCCCCGTAGACACAGCTTCTGCTGCGGCACGGGTAACAAATGGATCATAATATGCGAGTGAAATGGCGTGGCAACTGGTAACGTACTCCAAAGTTAATGTACGGCTGACAGTGCGATTCTTGTGGGCGAAGCTTTTACGTAGCACACAAATTCGCAGCGCAATTCTTGCGGTGTATGGACCAAATGCAATGTCTCGGGCAGCCGTACTGAAAGGGTGCCAACAATTCGACAAAGGCCTTGCAGACGTCAGTGACGCTGATTCACCATATAGTCCAGACATTGCACCATGAGGTTTCCATACTTTCCGATAAAATGAAAGAACATCCAGGAGGAAACAGAGTTTCCAGCGATGAGGACGTTGACACAGAGGTTCTCGAATTCCTCCGTGACCACGGAGCGGATTTCTGTTGCGGAAGAGCTGAACTGCTGGTATAAATGTTCCGAGACTTGATGTCTACGGTTGAAAAATAGTGTCATGCTTCTGTGTCACTCTGAAGTGTAATACAACATTCAATAGAACTTATTTTTCCTGCCGAAATAATATGTAACTTACTTTCTGAAGTTCTCTCATGCCTTAACGCAGATGGTGGAACGGTTACTTTGGAAAGATGATGGCCGAAATCCTTCCTTATTCTTCACCAGTCAGAGTTCATGCCCTTTGATAAGCTCGACGTCGATCGGATGCTTAACACGAATTGTCCTTCCTTACTTCTCTCCTGCATGTTCTCTACTAATTCCTCGAGGCAGCGACAGCTAAACGTCAGTGGTACCTAACTAGCTCACTAAACTAACTCCGTCCGAACAGGCCTCGGAAGGCCCAGCGGTACCGACCAACCGCCCTGTCATCCTCACTCGATAGGCGTCAATGGATGCAGACATGGAGAGGAATGTAGTCAGCACACCGCTCTCTTAGCCGTTGTCAGCTTTTGTGACCGGTGCTGCCACTCCTCAATCAAATAGTTCCTCAGCTGGCCTCACAAGAGCTGAGTGCACCCCGCTTGCCAACAGCGGTTGGTAGACCCGTACGGTCCCCCGTCCAGTTGTTAACCAAGCCCGACAGTGCATAACTTCCGTGATCTGACGGGATCCGGTGTTACCATTGTGGAAAGGCCGTTGGCCTCAGTGCTACCTACAGTGTATAAAACAAAACGTGTTACACCGTGAAGCATAGTTCGATATTTATAGAACTTTATGGATATGTTCATCACACAACGCGTATTAAATGAATACACTTTTATTCCCTTCGGAACCTAAATCTAACATTAACATCAGTATGAAGTATGGCCCACCATGAAGACTTTTATTCATTTTGGCACGGAGGCGCGCCGGCCGCTGTGCTCGAGCGGTTCTAGGCGCTTCAGTCTGAAACCGCGCGACCGCTACGGTCGCAGGTTCGAATCCTGCTTCGGGCGTGGATGTGTGTGATGTCCTTATATTAGTTAGGTTTAAGTAGTTGTAAGGTCTAGGGGACTGATGACCTCAGATGTTAAGTCCCATAGTGCTGAGAGGCACTTGAACCATTTTGGCATGGAGGCAGACGGCCTCTGAATGTTATCTCGAGGGATTTGCTGCAATGATTTAAACATATAATGTCAGCTGACTGCTGGCTGACTGGTGACAGGTATGAAAGTATCTGTCTTACCATCACATCGCAGACCTGCTCTAAAGGTGGCAAATCACATGTCCAGCCAGACCAGCAATAGATCTGTACTTTCCTCAAGGCGTTCGTGGTGTGAACCGTACTGTAGGACTTTGCATTACTCTGCTACCCTGATCAAGAAGGGTGTGACGACAGCGTTTGCCATTCATTCACGCCACATACTGGCTATCATTCAGCCTCCCCTTAACAAATGCCAAATCTGTCCCGTTATCACGCCCAGAATCTCCCCAAACAATGATTCCAAGATCTGGAGAGGTGTGGGTCTCGAGAATCGCTGCCTCCTGCAACATTCCATCGCGTTATCTACAGGTACACTGACGTCGATCTGACAGTCACAGAATAAAGGGAGACTCATTGCTGGACATCACAGCATGTCACCACTCTGCAGAAACCGAGTGAAGTGGCGCAGTGGTTAGCACACTGGACTCGCATTCGGGAGGACGACGGTTCACACCCGCGTCTGGCCATCCTGAGTTACGTTTTCGGTGTTTTCCCTAAACCACTTCAGGCAAATGCCAGGATGGTTCTGTTATACTGGAGCCAAAGTAGCCCCTGAGGACCGGCAACCCATATTACACCACCGAGGACGAAGTTGTCTATGTCCAAGGCGTACCAAAAGCACCATGTTAAACATCGGCTAATTACATACAAGATAATGGAAACAGACATTCCGAGCACTACTTCCCGCAAGGGGAACTCGAGCCACAGCCTGCAGGAAGTATCACTACGCCAAAACCTGATTGGCTGAAGACATCTATTTAGGGGCTAGAACCAGCCCCAAAGTTCAGTTCACTCCGGATGCCGACCTCGTGTACTTCGTCCGCTGAAGATTACGTCTTCGTCTCTGAATTGGACTCTTACTTGTGTGTGTGTGTGTTACCACGAGCCGGCCGAAGTGGCTGAGAGGTTCTAGGCGCTACAGTCTGGAACGCGCGACCGCTACGGTCGCGGGTTCGAATCTTGCCTCGGGCATGGATGTGTGTGCTGTCCTTAGGTTAGTTATGTTTAAGTAGTTCTAAGTTCTAGGGGACTGATGACCTCAGAAGTTAAGTCCCATAGTGCTCAGAGCCATTTTTTTGTGTTACCACGAACCTTTGCGGATATTTAGAAGTGAACTTTTGTTTGCCTCACTTACAAGACTTTTACTGGTATCGTCATTGTTACCTTTCGTTTGTTGTTCAGTCATCAACCTTGTGAACTTTCATCAATAAAAGTTGTGTTTGTGAAAAATTACGCATTGTCAGTCACAACAGGTTCCCTTAAAAAAAAGGGGGGGGGGCGGGACGGCTGCCTTCCTCCCCCATCCTTTCCATCCGATGTGACCGATGACCTCGCTGTTTGGTCTCCTCCCCCGAATCAACCAACCACTCTCTGACTTCTCATGAACAAGACAGCAAAACCGAACACAATTTATCAAAATACCGATCGTGATCTACAGTAGGACAAGAGTCCTACTTCCTTGACAGTCATATTCTATCTGTATTGAATAAAACTGCAGTGCACTTTTATTATGTTTGCCAGCACAGTCACATGTCAAAAAATGTCACTTCACTGGTTATTAAATCTGCTGAGTCCCCAGTTTCACGTACTGTTAGTCTTAGCATGTAGTCGAACAACAGATGCGCGTTCCTCTGTCCTCGCGGATGCCTAGCCAGTCTACGCACTGCGACATGGCATAGTCGAGCAGCAACTAACGGCCACAACTTCCGTCCCCGTTCTGTCCCCCTCGCCACCAACTGCCGAGGCCGCCACTTCCCTCGCAGCGTGTGTGAGTGCCCAGCGACACCGTACTGCCGGACTTGGTGCGCCGTCTCGTGGTGAATGCAGTTAACTTGCAGATAGCCGCGCCACTCCAGTGCTCGCCGCTCTGTCCGCAACTCCGCTCTCCAACTCAGCTCCCTCTCTGCAACACTCATATATCGACTATATAGACCAGCTGCTTAGTTTGCGTCTCATAAAAACAGCCGAAAAACTACGGCTCGACCCCAATCTAGGAAGGTCGATACTTCGACAAGGCTCATATCAAATAACGAAATATTACTTGTCGACCATATACAGTATACACTTCGCAAACGTTATGGGATAGTGGGGCATAGATGGCAAGGTTTGCTGCATGCGCATCACACGTCCCCTGCGCCAGCTGCAGGTGCATAAGAGACCCTCTGAGAAATGGTTGTGCCAGTGGTTGCTGTAACATGCAACGCCGTAGTGAGGTGACGCCGCTCGAAAGGAGTATGCTGGTCGGTGCCCGACGGATGGGAAGTGTGTATCGTGAACGGTTGAATGAGGATGTCACAGTCCATAGCAGACGACCTATCGGCCGCCCAGCCACCCTCGATCATAGTGACTGGCGACATCTGGGAGGGATCGGCAATAGTGACAGTAGGCGAACAGTGCAACAATCACGGCTCAATTCAACACAGGACTTGCTAGACATGTCTCGCAGTAGAGAATCTGTAGGAACATGTGTTCCGTTGGGTATGGGATCCGCCTCCGCACACGGGTGCCACTGTTAACACAACGTCATCGGATAAAACGGCTTGCATTTATCGCCAATCGCCAGGGAAGGAGACTGGAACAATGGCGTAACGTGATACGGTCGGACGAATCACGATCTCAACTGCACCATGCCGATGGGAGGCAGCTCGTGTGGCTCAGACCACATTAAGGTATGGTCCAAGGCAGTGGTGTTTCTTTTATGGTATGGGGTGCATTTTTTTGGTATGGAGTGGGCCCCCTAGTTGTTCTGGAAGGGACTTTGAATGGTCCGCGGTATGCTGAGCTACTCGGGGACCATCCCCACCAATTTTTGGCCTTACAACAACCCGACAGTTCTGCAGCGTTTCAAGTTGATAACGCGCAGCCATATCGTTCCCACGTCGCCGGGAATGGTTCCAGGAACATGCTAAGAAGGTCCAACCTGAGATGGCCACCGCAGAGCTCAGATTTGAATCCCATCGAGTATACCTGGGATGTCACAGAACACAAGATCCGTGCCGTGGATCCTGCGCCCATGAACAGATCAGAATTGGCTGCCGCTTTGCAAACGATTTGGTGTAGCTACTTTCAGAGGAGTACGAGGGACTAATAGACTCACTTCCATGGCGTCTCACTGTAGTGCGCAGGGCCAGACATTAGGTGCATATCCCATGACGTTTACAAAGTCAGTGTACTAGGAGGTACACATGGTTAAATTTGTAATCGAAATTCTGGACACAGAGTTACAAGCTTTGGTAACAACAATTGCTCTAACTCAACGGAGCATCGAATCGAACTGAGCTTGGATTACTGGTGCGAGTATTTCAAGCCGTGCTGCTTCAACCCTGTGCCGTGGATCATCAATCGTATTGGCTGGCGAATGATGGCGTGCAACCCATGACCAGATGTTTTCAGTGGTTGAGAGATCTCGGGAATATACTAGCCAGGGTAATAGTGGAGCATCGAGGCAGGCCAATACAACAAGGGCAGCACGTGGTCTTGCGTTATTTTGCTGAAAGATAACGTCACAGAGACCTTGACGATAGTGCGCAATCACTGGCAGTACAGTACTTTCTACCATCAGGCGAGATGCTGAGCACGTATGATAATCACAAATTCAACCTTTCAACCTTCATTCTCTTGTAAGTCTTGACGTACTGATAGATGCATCGTGATGCTGCACACAAAACTAGAGTTCGTATGAGAGGATGGCGCAGTGCTAGTCCGGTGTTCACTTTCACCACGCCTCTCCGTGTTGCGACTTAAAGGGAAGCAGGAGCAATGGTCGCGGTCGTGGTGCAGACCTCATCGCACTGTGCGTGTCGATGCCTTTCTTGCTGCTAAAAAGCCCATTTTCTGATTTCAGGGTATGCAGCATTACTGTACGATTCTGCGCGGCCGAGCAAACACTATTTATGTGGTGTCACCGCCAGACACCACACTTGCTAGGTGGTAGCTTTAAATCGGCCGCGGTCCATTAGTACATGTCGGACCCGCGTGTCGCCACTGTGTGATCGCAGACCGAGCGCCACCACAAGGCAGGTCGAGAGATACGGCCTAGCACTCGCTCAGTTGTACGGACGACATTGCTAGCGACTACACTGACGAAGCATCGCTCATTAGCCGAGCAGATAGTTAGAATAGCCTTCAGCTAAGTCCATGGCTACGACCTAGCAAGGCGCCATTAGCCTTACATAGCAATTGATAGTTTGATAGTTATCGTATGAAATGTCTCATCAAGAACGCTGTATACAAATGGTGGATTAAAGTTAAGTATTCCAGCAGCTACGTACTTTTCTTTATAGCATTCATAAGTATCCTGTTTCAGACCATCAAGTCCGCCTGCTTGCTTAATGGCCGCCTCCCTTAAATAATGTGCATAGTGTTGGCAATCTGTCAACACTACAATTTACGTCCTCTCAGCGCTAATCTTATCGGGGGCGTTGTGCTCTACTTGAAAACATAAATTCCATTTTCGGATGACATTCATGGATTACCTACAACACGAGTAGCAATGTGGCGACACGATAAAGCACTGTCTCGACAGGCCAATAACCTGCTGCTGTCAATGTGACGTTCTCTGGAAGGCCTTTTTCCTTCTTAAACGAGGCTTAACAAGAACTTTCACAGAAGAACCATCATTCACTGGCACAGGGAATTTTTCCAGACAGGTTGAAAGATGCAATTATTAAACTATTCGTAAGAAAAGTGACAAAACATAC